>NW_028270150.1:75156928-75461333 GCF_037043375.1 Chiloscyllium plagiosum | reverse complement strand
TTTTTTAAATCTCTCTGCCCTCACCTTAAAAATGTGCCCCCTAGTCTTGAAATCCCCAATCCTAGGGAAAAGACAACTACCATTAACTCCATCTGTATCCCTCATGATTTTATGAACTTCTATCAGGTCGCCTCTCAACCTCCTCCATTCCAGTAAAAGAAGTCCCAGCCTTTCTTTACAACTCAAACCTTCCATACCTGGCAACAATCTGGTAAATCTCTCCTAGCCGATTTCTCTCTCTCTGATTCTCATCATTCCAAAATCACGTCAACTTCCCCCTGTCAATTTTGACTCTTAAAATAGCTATTATTTCATGTTTGTTTACTACCAGATTTATCCCCGATGTTACTGAATTAACTTCCAGGTGGTATGTGTTGTCTTTGGGATTTTCTTCTCCAGAGACCAGTGGAAGCAAGACCATTGAATAAATTCAAGGTTGAATTGCACTGACATTTGATCAAAAGGTGAGTCAGCATTATGGAGGCAGGCAGGAAAGTGTAGTTATGGCCACAATCATATCAGTCATGATCTTACTGAAGTGGAACAGATTTGAAAGCCAAATGGCCTGCTCCCAAGTCTATTTCTTAGGCATCCCTAAAACTCAACTGCCAAGCACACTTCCTGGATTGCAACTGAGCCAAGGAGATTTATTCCTTTGTTATTCTAAGTTGGTCCATCTTAGTTGGATGGCAGTTTGGCATTGATAATTGGTCATATTATTTAGGTGCATGTATGACCATATATGATCTGGACAGCAATAGGGTTGACAAGATGCTTCAGTATCTTGTGATCAAATTTTCTATCCGGGTCATTTGTTTGGGTTCAAACGTGACTGTCTGTCAGGATGAAATTTTCACACTGAGCATGAGTCCCTGCAATTTCACTCATTATTATTTTTTTATAAGCCTCCCTGAATAGCAAAAGCTGACAGCAATTGGTCCCTGAAGGGGTCTTCAGACAAATCTGACCTCACACACCCAAGTACAGTAAGAATTCTCTTGCTACTTTGGCAAGATTTACTAATGAAATAGGGCAGGATTAAATTTGAAGAATATATTGAGAATTACGTTACCATCCTTTAACAGTGAGAATAAGAAAGCAAGATAACAGGTAGAATACCTCATACAGTAACTGAATACTCTATGAGGTATTTTGGTTTATCACTAAGTCTGTTGTGTCAAGATTGTTGAATTCTCACCAAACTGAGTTTAATAATTATGAAAGATTCTTTAAATTGTACCCTCTCAGAAATAGCCTTCAGTGCTATATACTGGGTGGTCTTAACTTTGGTGATGAGCTGTTATGGAAGTATATACAGTAAAGACACTGGGTGATTACATAGACTTTACTTATCTAAAAATATTGTAGGGTTGCTAGGAATGATAATCTGGTCCTTCACCATCAGGACCATACTGTTATTTTTCTAGATTTTAGTTTTTTTCTTACCTGGAGCTGGTAAGCTTTAATCCTGGCTTCAACTTGCTGCATCACCTGAAGATGCTTGATCTTGAGACGTTCCTGGTCCTGCTGCTCCTGTAACTCCATTAGTGCTTGCTTGACCTTTTCATGAACTAAGAGTTTTTTCTTTTGTTTTTCCAGATGCACTTGTTCACTGTAAAACAAGTACCTGACTGAATTTTATGGATAACTTTGAAGAGATTCTTTGATATTTTTAATGCCAAATTGATGCATAGGTTGAATCCTTCAAAGGCTAGCAATTACTTTCCAGGTGCTGGAAAACCCCAACAAAACCTCTATGTCTAAACCTTGGCGAAAAACAATGGCATAAAAGTAGGGTTAGAGCTGATTGTAAGGTAGGTATCCATGATGTGGGACTTTTGGATTACCTGAGGAAATTATGTTTTCATGAAAATGTTGAAATGGGTTTATCCCTTAAAAATAAAAGAACGTGGAAAGACAAGGGCAAGAGGTGGAAGAAGTAAATTATCTACTTATTCTTAAATCATCTTTTGTACCTACTCCTGACATGAGCAACTTAATTTGTCAGTAAACAAGAATGATGTTTAAACAAGAATGATTATTTTTTAAAAATAGTTATTTCTTTTGTTGAATAACACAGAAGCACTACATGCGTTTGAAGTAGTTACTTTGGCTCATCAACAACTTACAGTCGTTTTGCCTCTCCTATTATACATCTCCTTTCCATCATTTCTTTCCGTAACTGCACCATTTCTTTTCTAATATGTTCTTCCTCTTTCTTGGCTTGTAAAGCTTTTCTCCTGTCTTCCTCCTGAAGCAGCTGCTGAGCTTTAGACTGAGCAAATTTCTTCATGGCTTTTTCCTGCTTCTGTTGTTCCAACTTAGCCTGTCTTTTCAGGCGACTCTCCTTCACCTTTTAATTATGGAGTGGTACAATTAGTTCCTGTGAATCTACATCACTTTAAGGATGATAACAAAAGACACACGTTATGTCGCACAGGTATTTTTTCTCTTCTAAAATCAGAAGTTAATGCAAATAATACTTAAAAGCAACCATTTCATTAAAAGCACACTCAAACAAATTCCAAACATACGCAGCAAATAAGGTGATTTATTTTAGAGCTATACCTACATTTTGGCTGTGGTTTTTAATTTTCCATGTCAAAATGTGAGTAAAATGCTGATTATAGCTACAGTACTGTTCCTAACCACTGGTACACACCTGTTGGTGCCTTGCCTCCATCTTCAACCGTGGGTCTTTGCATTTTGTCTGATGCCTTTCCTCATCTTCTCCAAGATCCTTAAGGATGCCAGACTCAACTACTTTTGTCTCTAGGAGCTGCTGTAAGAAGGTCTGTGCTGTAGTATCCTCTTTTTCCTGTTCCAAATAACTATACAATTCTACAAAGATATGTTTATCATATAAAATGAGCAATTCTTGGATGCGAGCGGCGACAAATCTCAGACTAATATGTTCGAAATACTGCCCCTAATTATGGTTAATGGCCAAGTAAGTGACTATAAAGTAGTCTCTTGTGGCTTTCAAAATTAACATCGTCAAACTGTCTTGTCTTCACTGTATTATGTTGTGTCTATTCACAAGTCATCATTTTCCCCTGCATTCTTCTAAATAGCTCTTTTGATATATATTTCAACTACTTGCAGCTAATTTTTATTATTGCTTATTCTCCTTGATCTCATCATTTTTTGTTAAATACTTAGGATGCATGTTCATTTTTAAAACATTAGTCACGTGCAACAAAATTATGCTAACAGCATTGCAAAATACGAGACACCTTTTTCATTTGTGGGCTGCACATCTATCATAGATGGCCAGATCTTTGCTTTTGACATTAAACTTTATCTCTACTGACTCGTTATTATCTGAAAGAGGCCTCTACAGCTATTTTCACTCAATGCAACAACATCCAAAATGTTGGAACTAGAAGGAAGCAACACAGACGTTTTAACATTATTTTAAAAGTTACATATATAATTGACAGATAAAATTAAAATAAATATAAATTTTACATTAAGTTTTTTTTAACAATAGAACAAAAGGTAGCAAAAAGATATAAATGTCTTCAGATTTTGTTTGAAACTGCTGTGTGAGGTAAAACATTTTTAAATTTTTTTTATTTTGATATTAGAGTTAATCTTATAGCAATATATTTGCTCCCAACCAATTATAAGGGAGTTTGCTTTGGCTCCATCATTTGCAAATTGAAAGCTTATAAACCTGCCCTGCATGGGAAAGATTGCAATTACAGTATCTGGACTGGTCAGCAGTTTGAAGGTATTTTTCAGGTATGTATGTCTTTAATTTTATTCTTGTATTTGTATTCGTTTTTTTAGTCAGGTTTCAGAATTGTATCCGAACATGAGACAGTACTTTCAGAAGAGGGTTTTTACTTGTAAAACAGTTTAGATTGTGTTCTTCTTTTGTCCCCATATCATTACCTTTCTTGTAACACTGCTGATTCTCTAGTACTGAGTTATATTATAACTGTCTTATGAGCAGACCAGTGAGAGATGAATTTGAGTTGAAGTCAATTAACAAAGAGGTCCGCAAGTATAAGCAATTTCTTGAAAGACATATTCTATACATTTGAAGGACTTGACATTTCTATTAAAATCTTGAGTGTGATTGTAAAGGTAAAGTTCAAAAATATACAAAAACAAATCTGCTGTCCTCACCTTCAAAATTCTCAGGCATTCTGGAAATCATCTCTGGTGCGTGACCGAGCTTTTCTGAATTATTGACATAGCTTTCTATTTCTTCAGTTTCTTCATATTCTAATTCTGGCCTTATCTTGGAATTCAGCCATTCACGAAGTAAATCTTGAGCTATAAAGAAAGAACTGAAAAACTGTGAAAGGCTGTTTAATCTGGCCATTTACAATATAATACACAGTATCACCAGAACCAAATAACCAGTAACTTAAATTTGCTGCAATTCAAACTCTAACTTCATTAAGTGCTCATAAATCTTACTTTAGTGAACAAAGTTTCAAACTGTAAATTTAATGTACAGATTTGTCTAATATTTTAATGATACAGTTAAATGTAAGTTGAAGATGATTTATTCATTTATCAGACTCAAAATATTTTCAAGTTGGTCATTAGGCTAATATGATGGAAGCTGACATGAATAACAGGTTTCAATTACCTTCATTTATACCGCAATAATAAATTAAAAATTGATTGGTCAAATATCTAATTTTCTGATTGTATGCATGAAGAACTCAAACTATAAGCAGCATTTCTCTACATTTAAAAAAGATTTAATTTTCAAGTCACTTCTTAGCTGTGAAGTCACTTTGCAAAGTCATGAGGATAAGAAAGATGCTATACAAATGTAAGTTATTTTGTTTTATGTCCTAAAAGCAAAGTAGACTCAAACATTATATTAATTTGAATCAGCCTAAGTAGGTTGTGAGACTGTCACAGCTCACTGGGGCAACTGTTCTCTTTCTGTGCTGTAGAATCTGTAAATCTATAAAGTTGGGAAACTCAGAGGTTTTCCCAAATTCTGTTGAGTGACACTTCAAGTTTTGATATTAGCATAGTCGTAAAATTAAGTCATGAATCACAATTATTGACTATCAACAGCATCTTGTAAAATTTGTGCTTGTTAATTTTAACTTTGATTTCGTAATGAAGACAATGATCAGGAAATTGCTTTCAGACTTATCTACTTCTCATCCAAAAAAAGTGCTATCACATACGTCATCATTCAAACAGATTTCTTCACTTAACTGGTAATTATACACAACCCACCAGAAAACATTAGGGCTTGTCCAATCCAGTACTTGTACCATTTTAACAGCTTGAAAAGTCCTAATTATTGCTGAACAAACTTTCTGGAATAGAATAAAAGCAAAATACTATGGAGGTGTTCCATAAAGTTGTCATCCAGTCTGCATTTATTCCTCTAATGCAGAAAAGATTGCATTGTAAGCATCTAATATCGTATATTAAATTGAAAGTGAGAAAGTAAATTGCAACTTCACCTGAAAGGAATGTTTGGGATCTTTGACAGTGAGGAGACAGGAAAGAAAAGGCACGTTTTACATATTCCCAATCCTCAAGCATGCCCCAGACCTTCTGGTTGCTTGCCATTTTAATTCACCACCTTGCTCTAATGCTTACATTTCTGTCCATGGAATACTGCAATGCTATTGTGAAGTTCAATGCAAGCTTGCGGAATCATCTTCCAATCAGGTACTTTCCAGCTTTCCAGATTCAACATAGATTTTGGACAATGTTCAGATCATGAACTACACAATGTGATTAGCGAAGACACTTTAAAGAGCTTTTTATTTTGTCCCCAGAAGTGTCTAAATCATTGACTACGGAGTTGTTGGTTCTTCGATTGAAAATGGAATCCAGAAAATTGTCATCAGGACTATCATGACCTGACGGAGACAGGTCTGTAACTCATTGTTAGCAATTATATCCATGAAACTCAAAGCTGATAACCGTTATCAAATAGGACTCCTGATCTATCTTATGTGAATGAAGAACAGCATATTATGGAACTGTGTAGGTACACAGTACAACATTTTTTCACAAAGTGATCCAGATGCTTGTGGCTATGTTTTACTCATTGGTTAAAAATCAAATTTATTTTTTACTTGAAGTTTCAATTGCCGTTAATTCATGTATTGGTTCCAATTTGTGTTAAGATAAAATCCTGGAAGGAATTTCTTCATTTGGGAGTAATTTAATAGATTTGTTACAGTTTCCGATTTTCAGATCCCCCACGAGAATTGTAACATTTGATACAAGTCTCATGTGATTCATATGCCATGGTGATAGTCTTTGAGAAGGGTGATGTCTATTTGAAGTCATCATAGGATAGGGTTACAGGGTTGTTCTAAATATCACTGAACCTCTCAGACAGAGTACATTTATAAGAATTTGAGAAAGATAGAGAAGGAGAGAACGAGGGTGCAATAAGAGATAGTGAGTTTCTACTGTTCACCACATATGACACAAGTAGAAATGCATACTCAGATTGAGGAGATTAAGTTTTTGAGAGTTTAAATGAAACTGAAAGACTGGTGTAGCCTTGACTGGAAAGAAGAATTTCCAAATTGTTCCACAATTAGAAAGTCAGTTTTGGATTCAGAGGTATTTGACTGGGAAAGGAAATAAAATAATCATTTTGGACTGATTTGGGAAGAACGAAGAGTTCACTTCAGGGAGAGAGAAAAGTGTAATCATGGCAAAGGGAATTTGAGCCAATGTAAAAGTGTTTTTTTATTTCAGTTTAGAGCATACATTGAAATACTGTTTAGTCAATGTTACTTTTGTTTCAGTAAACGTTCTAAAAGTGTGTATTCTTGTCTTGTGAACATCTGTTAGTCTTTCATTGGAAAGTTGCATTTCTTTTCAAAAGTTATTGGTCTTTATGGAGATTGTAGCAAACTGTAACAAACTACCAGCACCATTTATTATAAAATCTAACCCATTATCTTTATTCAATGAGCTACAGTGATCTTAGTAGTATAAACATCAAATTCCAGATTTGTGGTGCTGGCAAAATATGGCTAGACATGGTTAGGTGAAATTAGTAGCAGTATGGAAAATATGTAATTAATTAAACATTTTGGGTAATCTGTGATAGATTTTAAAAAAATTGTTGAAAAATACTTTTCAGTGTTTACAAGAATCAATTATCACATCTTGATAATAAGAAATATTGATTATGTGACCTGGTAATCCTTGACCTGGAAGCTAAATCAATAGGACAGCTGTAAACATGGAAGCCACCAGGCAGATAGACCAAGAGAAAAGAGAAGAGCTGTGGTCAACAAGTCAAGTCACAGAGCTGGATTCCTGATTACGCTGGGATATTTTCTGCTCGTTCTTTTATCTCCAATGACTGAATGCCAGAATCACATTTACCATGTAAAAATAGCTCTGGTAGGTTAATGCTATAACAACTAATGGGAGTTGAGAGTTGATGTTGGGCAGAATATTCTGGTAAGAAATATGCCATTGTGTAGAAGACTGCATGAGCAGAATCAATTTATGTAGAAGCTGCTGCCAGTGGAAATTCAGCTAAGTCTTTGGAGGAAGGAGGACTGGAATTCTGAAGAAGGATGCTCCAAGCTTGATGGAAATTGGACTCAGACAAATAAAGTGGACTGTCTGTCACATCCATGAGATCCAAACTTGCTGTTTTGCTATTCCATGTGCAACTTACAGCTCATACTATCAGTGGTTTGTTTGTAAATTTATGTTTCATTTATACTGACTCTGATATCTATTAAAGTAGGTCACTAAAAGTGAAGCTTGTTTGGTAACTGCTTCATTGCAGGTCATTCAGGAAATGTTGTTTGATTTAGTTTCCATGAAGATCTCAACATTGCAAACTTTAAGCAGGAAGAACGATCAGCATATTGGCCTCCTCTGAAGTTGCCTCTTCTAAAGTGTAAACTTCAGAATTTTGACACATTTTAAGAGATCCACAAAGGAATGAGTCAATGAATGCACCTTGAAATTTAAGTTATAAATAATGTTGTATAGTCACACCTGTTTTCTCCCTTCAGGAACTACTTCTATTCGAAGGGTAACATTGAAACTCACAAAGAAATTTCTATTTCATCAAAATCAGCAACAATAGAGTAACATTTAGTCTATAATTATTAAATTTGCATATCACAATACTAATAATTCATATTAAAGTTCCAAGCTTTTAAAATACTTGTAAAAATTTCATTATTTTAATATTTCCTGGTGATTTCATGCAGTGAAGCCACTCTCCCTCCCTACATAGTCATCAACCCCTCTCCCCAACTCTACATAACACCCTTTAAACTCACTCAGCAACCCCTCTCCTTAAATCCCACTTGTCCCCACTCACTTAGCAGACCATCTTACCAAACTCACTGTCCCCAGGCACTGTGAAGCTCCCCTCCCAAACTCCCCTTTGCCCCACTGTATGAAGCACAAGGAATACTTTCCACATGCCTTGTGAGTGCAACTTGAACAAACACAAGGAGGTCAACACTACCAGGGAAATGTAACCTGCTTGATTGATATCCCATCTAACGCCTTCAACATTCACTTCCTCTACTGTCGACACACAGCAACATCTGTGTGTATCACCTACAAAATGCACTGTAACAAGTCATAGAGTTTTTATCGTGGAAGAGGCAATTCAGCCAACTGTGTCCATGCAGGTTATCAAAAATCGATTTGTTCTAATCCCATTTTCCAGCATTGTCCTATAGCCTTGTATACTTCATTTCCTCATCTAAATACTGAAATGTCTTGAGGATTCTGACCTCTGCCACCCTCTTAGACAGCGTGTTCCAGATACCCATAATACTTTGGGTGATTCTTTTTCCCTCAAATCCCCACTAAACAACTAGACCCCTTGGTCACTGATCCCTTTACTAAGGGGAAAAGTTCCTCCTTATCTACGCCCCTCAGAAATTTGGACACCTCAATTAGAACCCCCTCAGCATTCCCTGATCTAAGGAAACAATCCCAACCTAACTAATCTCTCTTTTTAGCTGAACTGCTTCAGCTCAGGTAACATCGTGGTGAATCGCTCTCTAGTACAATCACATGCTTGCGATAGCATGACAACCAGAACTGCACACAGTACTCCAGCTGTGGCCTAACTTGTGTAATACAGATCCATTACATCTTCCTTGCTCTTGTATTCAATGCCGTGATTAATAATGACAAGTATCCCACATATTTTCTTAATCATTTTATATGCCACATCGTTTTCAAGGATCTATGGACATGCGCACAAAGGTCCACTCTTCCTGGGTTCTACCTTTCTATCAAGTCCTAGTATATTCCCTGGCCTTGCATTACCTCATTTTTCATGATTAAATTCTACTTACCCCTGTTCAGCCCATTGAAGTTTTGGGTTAAGGAATTATCAAGGCTCTTAGGAGAATGTTTCAAACACCAGACCTGGACCACATAGAAGGACAAAGACAGCAAATACATGGGAAAACCCCTTCCATTCTCCTCAATCCCACTGGACACAGCCTCCCCCAACCCACCCAGGCCTGATGAGCTCTGAAGAGAATTGGTTCTTACTCTCTATCTCATCCATTTGGAGATTTTGGTTCTGCTTTTCAATCCCTTCCCCACCACCCCTGTCCTGTTTAAGCAGCAGATGTGGTCTCCCGATAGGATAAGTGAAGCAACCAGTCCAAATCTGTTCCTATGTTGTTACGAGTAAATCATTCCCAGGCCAAGATTCTCTCCCCCAGCTTTGGCTAAATTAGAGGTGGCAACAGCCAAGGAGAAGGAGAGGTCAGGAAGAAAATTAAAAGTACAGAATTCCATTATTCCAAATGTAGGAATTCCACTTAGCGATAGAAATGCCTCATCCCCAAGAATAAAAGCACAGAATGCTAAAAATTAAGCCTTCATAACAATTAGTGCACTACTGACAATGTAGATAAAGCAAAATTATAAATAAAAAGATCTAGTCTTGCAACAATTTAATAAAGTGCAATTCATCTTAAAGATGTTTATTCTTTTCAGCAACAGACCATTCTGCGCTCTAATAGCGTTATAAGCTTGAACATTGTTAATCCAATGAAGGGCCTTTTCATAGATTTTTTGCAGCTTTGGCGACTCTTGCACTGGTCCAAACCCTCTACTTCACATCTTCAGGACATAAAATGTAGGGAAAAGGGAGCTTCAAATTGCAAGTGTGGAGTGGATTACGTAATTTTGTGATTTGATCTCAATTTTAGAAAGGCTACAAAACTCAGTAGATCCTTGAAAATTGTGGCTGTCAGAAGTAGTTTACAAAATATTTCACCTTCCATGATTTACATGTGTCATCTGAGAATGATCATAAAGTCAGAGAATCAACGGTGATCTTACCTTCAGTATAGGCATCATCATGGTCATGAAGTTGATCAATTGTCTCGATGGCCATAACATATCCATTAGCTTTTGGATTTATTTTTGACTTTTTGGAGGGAAATACTTCTGCAACAGCACATTCAGATGCTCGTTCCACTCTCTATTAAGAGGAATACATCATTCAACCAATAATATGTGCATATCATTCGTACTCATTTTAAGTCATTCATTAAAGCATATCTGACATCTTGAATTCAGCTGATCATACTCACTTCAATCCAGTTTTGTATATCATGAGGATCCATGTTTTTCTACAGATAAACATAACAGCATTATTAATATCAGTACAAAAACTTAATAAGTAACAAACTGTACAAACCGAGTGCATCTTAACACTTTTGCAATCAGCTATAGTTTATTCATGCCAAATTTTGTAAAACGTAAAACACAATTGAATAAAAGCACTAACACAAGCATGCAAATTAGGAGCAGATGTGAAGCATTCAACCCCCCTCAAGCCTGCTCAGTATATTCATGACATATCTGTTTGTGCTTTGAATTGCATATTCATATCTATTCCCAACATCCTTAGATTTTTGTTCGGTAATGGAATCAATCAATCTACTTGTGTCAATGATCCCTCCTAGAACTACATTGCTATTGAAGATGACCAACAAAGTCAAATGTTAACACATCAGAATACAGATGAGTCAGATGCAAAAAGGAACTGAATCACAAAACCAAACTTTGATCAATTTTATTTGTTGGCATGACTGTCTGGAAACTAGAAGACCCACAGCAGGTTCCATTTAATTCCCCTCTTTTAGTCGTGAACTTCCTGGCAGGCTTGAATAAAGATATTTCAACTGTGTAACTGCCCCATACTCTTTAAGTAATTCCAATCATTATTATGTTAAGAAAACTATACGTTCATGTGTATCCTCCAAGTAATAGAAATTATTCAAAGTTATATTTGAAGATTTTAGTTGTCCTTTCAAGTGTCCATTCAAAAGATGATCTGGCATCTGTGAATTAATTTCTAAAATAAAAAAAATTGGTCTTATTAACCAAAATAGTTCCAAGGTAAAGTGTGGTTTACCACTACTGTTATGAGCTGAAAATGTGTTGCTGGAAAAGCGCAGGTCAGGCAGCATCCAAGGAACAGGAGAATTGACGTTTCGGGCATAAGCCCTTCTTCAGGAATGAGGAAAGTGTGTCCAGCAGGCTAAGATAAAAGGTAGGGAGGATCTTAGCCTGCTGGACACACTTTCCTCATTCCTGAAGAAGGGCTTATGCCCAAAACGTCGATTCTCCTGTTCCTTGGCTGCTGCCTGACCTGCTGCGCTTTTCCAGCAACACATTTTCAGCTCTGATCTCCAGCATCTGCAGTCCTCACTTTCCTCACTACTGTTATGAGGCAAAACACATGCTGCAGCTTTTATTTCTAATTGAGCAAAGCTTGATTGGCATTGTCAAAAGAGGCAAGTGTCTGAGATAGTATTATGATTCTGGTATATTAGTGATTTTCTTGGTTTACAGATTTCAAAATAAGTCAGGAAATCTACATTACCATAGATTTTCTCAGAGAGAAGTGGTCCAGAATAAGATGGCTTGTGTAACTTTTCTGATAATACCTGCTCTACCTTAGTCCTTTATGTACACTAACAACATCATCTTTGGTAAACAATAGCATCATGCAGCTGAAAGTCAGGGATGTCAAAAATATTTGAAAAGAATATTAACGAGTCACTTTCATTTTGTTCCTTCTTACAAAATCTTTCTCAATACTGTACCATTTTACGATTAAGCTTTCATGCACATCGCTTTGTTACACAGCATTAGTTATCTCTATCTGCCTTATCATTTGTGATGTGCCTGGGAACTGATTTTCGTATTGTAGAAGCACTACATAAATGAACGCCTCGTGGAGTGTTATCCTGGTTGTTTATAAATAAATTTGTAATTCCATCTCCGCAAAACAGTTCATCATTTTGACATTTTCTTAAGCAATGAGCCTCGACTCCACAGCCACCTTCCTCTTCATATCGAGGCAAGGGTGAGGTGATTTCTACATTTCAGAACTAAGTCTGCTTCGAGATATCCGCATATGAGATGGGAAAGGCAATGGTGAGAAAGGGAAACAAAGGGCTTACAAAAACAGGAAGTACATTGTTGACAGGCACAGTGTGAAAATAAAAAGGGACTTGCATTCATACGATGTATTCAAACCCTCAAAATATCCGAAAACATTTTCCAGCAAATTAAATACCTTCGATTTAGACACTGCTGAAACACAATTGATGACAGATAGGTTCTGCAAACATCACTGAAATAAACGGGGGCTGTTTGTGGTTGAGGAACAAATATTGGTCAGGACACTGGGGAGAATGATACTGCATTTTTGGAGAATTGTGCCATGGGATATTTTACATCCACTTGGGACAGTGAACCTCGCAGGAAAGACCCAGAGAAAGATCGGATGAGCAGGGCCAGCAAAAGAGCAACATTAATGGCCTTGGGGCATCATTGGCTGAGAAAGGTCACTGCAGAGACAGTGCATCAATAACTGAGTTTACACTGAGTTTGTCGCTAAAAAGGGAAGGTTTACCTTCGATCCATGTTTATTGTTACTGAACCTCTTCCATCGGAAAAGCTCTGAACTTCCTCGCTCCATGACCAGCTCCTACACAAAGATGTCCGGCTGCGGACCGCGCTGAACATGCTGGGCATTGTAGTTCTTAGCGCGCAGACCCCGACCGCCATCCAACAGCGGGAACGAGACAATGACTACAATACCCGGAGAACACTGCGCTCATCCAGTGCACGCGCCGCAGGAGCTGTTATGGTACCATGGCAACCACCAACGGCTGTTTGACTGGAACCAGTCCAAAGTTAAAACTATTACATTGAATTAGAAAAGTTACCCATGAGGATAAGAGATAATTGAAGTGTACTGGGGAAGAATCTGATTTCTACTGAATTAACAGATGTGTGACATATACATTCAGGTATCAGACTTGTCTCAAGTCCCACTCTACTGCGACTGAAGCACATAAATCAACCTCGCACGGCACGCCAGTGTTAATTAGCTCCATGATAACAAATACAGCCTTGGTTTCTTGTAAACAAAAGTTCACATTTGCGATTTTATCGAGGTGGATTCCTAGGAGAAAAAGTGAGGACTGCAGATGCTGGAAATCAGAGCTGAAAAATGTGTTGCTGGAAAAGCACAGCAGGTCAGGCAGCATCCAAGGAGCAGGAGAATCGACGTGTCCGACATAAGCCCTTCTTCAGGAATGAGGAAGATGTGCCAAGCAGGCTAAGATAAAAAGTAGGGAGGAGGGACTTGGGGGAGGGGCGTTGGGAATGCAATAGGTGGAAGGAGGTCAAGGTGAGGGTGATAGGCCGGAGAGGGGTTGGGGGCAGAGAGGTCGGGAAGAAGATTGCAGGTCAAGAAGGCGGTGCGGAGTCCGAGAAAGGGTGGGGGGAGGGGAAATGAGAAAGGTGGAGAAATCTGCATTCATCCCATGTGGTTGGAGGGTTCCTAAGCAGAAGATGAGGCGCTCTTCCTCCAGATGTCGTGTTGCCATGGTCTGGCGATGGAGGAGGCCAAGGACCTGCATGTCCCTGGTGGAGTGGGAGGGGGAGTTAAAGTGTTCAGCCATGGGGCGGTTGGGTTGGTGGGTGTGGGTGTCCCAGAGGTGTTCTCTGAAACTTTCCGCAAGTAGGCAGCCTGTCTCCCCAATGTATAGGAGGCCACATCGGGTGCAGCGGATGCAATAAATGATGTGTGTGGAGGTGCAGGTGAATTTGTGATGGATATGGAAGGATCCCTTGGGGCCTTGGAGGGAAGTGAGGGGGGAGGTGTGGGCGCAAGTTTTGCATTTCTTGCGGTTGCAGGGGAAGGTGCCGGGAGTGGAGGTTGGGTTGGTGGGGGTGTGTGGACCTGATGCGGGAGTCGCGGATGGAGTGGTCTTTCCGGAACGCTGATAGGGGAGGGGAGGGAAATATATCCTTGGCGGTGGGGTCTGTTTGGAGGTGGCGGAAATGACAAAGGATGATGCGATGTATCTGGAGGTTGGTGGGGTGGTAGGTGAGGACCAGTGGGGTTCTGTACTGGTGGCGATTGGAGGGGCAGGGTTCAAGGGCGGAGGAACGGGAAGTGGAGGAGATGTGGTGGATAGCATCGTCAACCACGTCTGAGGGGAAATTGCGGTCTTTGAAGAAGGAGGCCATCTGGGTTGTATTGGAATTGGTCCTCCTGGGAGCAGATGCGGCGGAGGTGAAGGAATTGGGAATATGGGATAACGTTTTTACAGGGGGCAGGGTGGGAGGAGGTGTAATCTAGGTAGCTGTGGGAGTCAGTCGGTTTATAATAAACATCCGTGTTGAGTCGGTCTTCTAAGATAGAAATTGTCGGACTTTGGCTCAATCTACCAACTTACTTTCTTCTATGTGTGAGCCAAGTCCTGCGTGTTCTTTAAATGAAGCAATAGGAGAAGATATTCGGTCTCACACTTTTAGTTTATTTTAGCAATAAGTGGATAAAGTATACAGAGCTCTGGGTCTAGACCTTCCCGTCCCTGACAAACAGCAGAGTGTGTCAGTTCACAAAGTCTGACCCCTATCCTGCCCCTGACCCAGTCTTTTATACAGTACAAAACGTCATGTAATCACAGAACATTGTGCAAGCATTGAGGTGTGGCTGTCTTCTTGATTGACTGTTGACCTGACTCCATTCTCCGCCTT
Organism: Chiloscyllium plagiosum; assembly: GCF_037043375.1. Taxonomy (NCBI): domain Eukaryota; kingdom Metazoa; phylum Chordata; class Chondrichthyes; order Orectolobiformes; family Hemiscylliidae; genus Chiloscyllium; species Chiloscyllium plagiosum. The sequence goes on along the minus strand of NW_028270150.1, from coordinate 75,446,288 downwards.
CTCGCGTTCCCGAATATCTGACCCCATGTGACCTCCTTCTACAGGTGGTGGCGCAAAATAGTTCTTGTTTTTTTTAACCACAGCTTACAACATGTCCTGCATCTGCACTCACAGGGCGGCAAACCCCCGCTGTCTGCCTCGCTCTCCCAGCCGCTACCAAGGCCGCCAGTACACACTGCTCTTTATTAAAAGTCATTCCTATTGTGTGTTTACATCAGCATATCTTTACAAGTCAGATGTACTCTACTTTTCCACTGTCTGTTCATACATACAAGGGTTACACTACACACTGTGCTAGTTAATGGTTAAGTATAACATTTTATTATAAGTACTGAAACAAATATATTATTAAAGGCTTCTGAATGCCTCAAACTAAGCCATATATTTACAAAATGGAGAGGTCTAGGAAGGTGAGGGAGGATTCCGGGATGGTCCAGGTGGATTCCTTCAAGTCTCCACTCAACTCAAGTCCAAATGTTGCATTTTGGCTGGTGGTCAGGTGGGCCAGACAATTACTGCCCTCATCCACCTAGTCTTGCTCATCAGTAGAGTGATGGAAGGTGTCTTCAACTGTGCTGTCAGGCAGTACTTGCTTGGCAATAATCTGCACAATGAAGCTCCATTTGGGTACTGCCAGGATGAGTCAGCTCCTGCCCTCATCATAAACATGGACAAAGATTGAGAGAAGGTGAAAGTGATGGGTTTTCATACCAAGATAGTATTTGACCAATGTAAGAAATGGGGAAGTGTTGTTTTTGCAGATATAGAAAAGCAAGAGTGTGTATGTGCAGAAAAGGGGTACAGGGAACAATATCAGCTAGGCAAGCATTAAAGATAAAGATACATTTCCCTAATGAATAATTGTGGATAATTAAATACTAACTTTAGTGCAGAATTACTAAAGCAAATAATTCTTTTAAATAATAGTCTCAGCAAAATAGCTGAGACAGCTGAAACGCATAAACCAAGCACAAAAAGATACATTGTTAAAACGTATGTTCAAGAATGGAATGTACCTATGAACAATGGAAGATGTTACAAGCAAAGTAAAAGAACATCAAGATACAAGTTTAGCCTTATGTCAGCACTTACAGAGGGAAAGGTTGCCAACTTGGAGAAAAGGGGGCAATAAGGGCGGAGCGCAGCTGGGTAGTGATAGAATACAATAAGAAAGATTGGGTAATGTAAGAGTCGGGAGGGGTGACCTCACGCAGCTCAAAAGTCTAACTGTGTACTAGTTTGAATGTTCATTGCTCAATTGCTTCTGCATTTGATGCCCTTTCTTGCAAGATTGTAGAATAAATTGTCTTGTTTCCAGCTTTGGTGGTCTCGTCTAATTTTATTAAACTTGTTTCTAACAGATTTGGGGGCTCGTTCTGGGATCCCAAGCTCCGGTCGCTCGGCATTTTTGGAAAAACAGAGAAGGTGCACCTCGCTGATTTCGGCGGTCTCTAGTTTTCCTCCTTGCCGCAGCGGCTTGGGAGATCCGGACTGGGAGACCCTGGAAACAAGACGGGCAGACCCGGCAGGTTCGGTCGGGTGACTTTTGTGTGCACAAGACCCGGGTAAGAAAGGTCTTAAAAGATTTATCCGGGCGACCGGGGTAGGCAGTGGTATTGGCTGCCAGTTGGATATATCCGGGGAACCGGGGTTCTGGGCGACTGGATTAGGCGAATCCGGTCAACCAGGGTAGGCAGCGGTTGTTACTGCTGCCAGTTGGATATATCCAGGTATTGCCGCGGGACGGGGTACGCTGATTCGACCAGGTAACTCTTGTGCACAGACCAAGGTAAGAAAATTGACCTTTAAGTATTGCCTTGGTGGTCGAGAAGTGCAGGGAATTGGCAACTTTTAAAATAAAGTATTTAATTGGCTAGATTAATCTGACGAGTAAGGTGTCTATCTGATTCAATCACCCAGCCTTAGACCGGTTGTTAAGAGGGGAAATCCCCCACGCGAAGGTCAGGACTCTGAAGTGGGTGTGGAAGCAAATGACACCGGACCTCAGTAAGGTTAACTAAATTACATAAAGAAACGGCCGAGTATTGAAATGGGGAATAAAAATAGTGACTTAAGTTTAGAAGGAGACATTAGAAGGACATCCAAGGACCACATCCCAACAGACAGTCCTTTAAGAAAAACGTTAAGAAATTGGAAGTACAATCCAATATAAAACAAATGATAAAATGTCAATGAAAAACAGTCTTACAGTCAAGAGGAATCAGATTATGCTTTGTGTCAGAAGGGCTAGTAGCTGAAGGGCTACGGAGGGTACACTTCGTAACTAACTTATAGCCAGGCATTCAGAAAAATATTCAAAAGCTAGAGTCGTCATTGCGGGAAGCTCAAAATGTCTGTGAGATACGGTGTGTGTGTGTGTGTCTGTATGTGTGTGTGAAATGAGTGAGTGAAGTGAGAGAGAGAGAGAGAAGCTGTACAGCTAACAGAAAGTTTAACCCTTTGTGATTCAGTTTGAATGCACATTTGTTTGTTGGTGATTGAATGTTTGTGCTTTGTTCCCTGGAGCTTGAGATCCGTGACTGTTTTTAATCTGATTTCTATTATGGAAATTTTAACATGATTTATTTTAAGGTTAAGGATTTTACAAATTATGAAATAAAATGTTAACTCCTGCTCTTTTTACAGGTCATGACTGCCTGTAAGTTTCTAACTAATCTCTTTTATCCTTACATAAAAGCGATTTTTGGAGAACAGTTGAAGTTTTAACTTGAATAGACAAATCCTTTTTAAGGCAGCTCTGGTTATTTCATGACCTATAGCATTGTAATTGAGCAATGACTAGTCAGGACTACTTGGGAGGACTAGTTTTGGATTTGAATCGGGGGACTGGAGCTGGGTGATTGTGGTGGATTTCAGAGTTGGGAACTGTGTGCATTTTGCATTTTGAATATTAAACACTGAGTAAATGAATTTATAATATATAAATATATATTTACAAGTAAGATTCCAAAATGTATAGTTAGGAACAGGCTTTAAAGAAAAGCAAGCATAAATTGATAAATTGTATTTGAGATTACAGGGAGCAAGAAATATTGCAATATTTCTTTTTTAAAAAATCAAGGTCTAAACAAAACATTGGATGATGAGGAATGGCCATTAGGTGGCCCTAAAGCTGTTCAGTTGGTTAAATCGGCTCTGGCAATGTAACATGAGAAGCAGAAACAGAAGGCAAAATAATGATAGAAGGAAACCGAAATGGTGGCGGGCAGCATGTTGAAAATAAAGGGAGGAGAAGGGATCGGGGAGGAGATGGTAAGGGGTCTGGTAGACAGGAACAAGGATCAAAGTGGAAATCCCCACAGGCAGGATGTTATTACTGTGGAAAGACAGGTCACTTTAAGAGAGAATGTCCAGATCCGAAAAAGGAAGTAAAGGCAGTACCGTTTATGAACCTTGATGAAAAATAGGGGTGTCAGGAGTTCCTGCCCCCAGGGTCCCACCAAGAACCCTTGATAAATTTAAAGGTGGGACCTTACAAAGAGGACGTAGTTTTCCTAGTCGATACGGGGGCAGCAAGGTCATCCTTAAATTTTAAGCCCAAGGGAATGGGAACGAAAAAGTTAATTGGATTATGGCAACAGTTTTGTGATGAGAGGCACAAAGAATCAGTTTTGCGCTCATGACGAGATATTGCCACCAAATTGGGGATCGAATTAATTGCAAATGGTGCTATGGAATCTGTTGAGGTTCTTAAAATGAATGTGCTCGAGCAAAACAATTACAGAAACAGTGAGAAGTCACAAGTGACTGGTAAACAACAGAACTGCATGATTAGTTGTTAAAATGTTTTAGTCACTTGTTGCATTTCCACCCTGCATTATATAATATATATAATTAATAATTAATATTTATAATAAATCAATTGTGTTAGCCTGAATCAATATTAATTGGCAGGATTCCTTCACACATTCTCAGTGACCTGTCATATTGATTCATGGTTAATTTAAAACATGACTGCATTAATTCATTGTTAATTAAAGAATGGAAACCTACATTACTGGCCAGAGTGTGTACAGGCAGTGGCAGCAACAGTCTTATTGGTAGAAGAGGGACAGAAACTTACTTTCGGGGGAGCCTTAATAGTCAGCAGCCCACATTAGGTACGGACCATCCTAAATCAGAAAGCAGGACGATGGCTCACAGACTCTAGGATCTTGAAATATGAGACAATCTTAATAGAGCAAAATGACTTTGTGTTAGTCACAGACAGTTGCTTGAATCCAGCTGCATTTCTGTGGCGGGGAGAGGGGGTGGCCCTTGGCAATCCAGAACACGGCTGCCTTGATATTATTGAATATCAGACTAAAGTGTGAATGGACTTAAGAGATGTACCGTTGCATGCAGGAGCTCGGTTGTTTATCAACGGGTCCTCCCGGATAATTAAGGGTAAAAGGCACAATGGATATGCTGTAGTAGACGGGATAGAGGGAAGAGATATCGAGGCTTAAAGACTGCCTAACGGCTGGTCAGCCCAAACTTGTGAACTCTATGCCTTAGAAAGAGCTCTCAGAACCTTAGAAAACAAAAAGGAACGATATATACAGACTCCAAATATGCGTTTGGAGTGGTACATACCTTCGGGAAAATTTGGCAAGAAAAAGGACTGATAAATAGCAGAGGAATAGAACTAGCTCATGAGAAATTGATAAAACAAGTGCTGGAATCCGTTACTCCCGAGAGAAATAGCGATAGTTACATCAGAAGGGGAATGAACCAGAAGTAAGAGGAAATAGACTGGCCGATGAGGTAGTTAAAGAAGTGACCCTGAATCCACAAGGAGCAGTAATATACTCCCTAATACCTACAATTTCAGATCTTCAGGGTGCCCCGTTGTTTACTGCAAAGGAGGGAAAAGGACTAAAAGATTTAGGAGCTGCAAAGACAGCAGATGGGCGCTGGATATTAAGAGATTATGGCTGTCCTACATCAGGGGAGTCACTGGGGAGCGCAAGTTATGTGTGACATAGTGTTAAGGAAGTACGGATGTAAAGGGATATACACCTTAGCCAAGCAGGTATGCGCAGGATGCCTGACTTGCCAAAAGATTAATAAGAAAGTAACGAGAGGGGGGCCAAGAGGTGGAAGAAGACCTGGGGTAGGACCTTTTCAAAGAATACAGGTAGACTACACAGAATTACCCCCAGTAGGGAAACAAAAGTACTTATTAGTCCTAATGGATCACTTAACTGGGTGGGTGGAGACATTTCCAATGTCCTCAGCTACCTTGAAGGGAGTAGTGAAAACTCTTTTAGAACATATAATTCCTCGATATGGAGTGGTGGAAAGTATAGATTCAGACCAAGGTAGCCATTTTACTTCTAAGATCCTACAAGTAGTAATGGCGGGATTAGAAATCTCTTGAGAATTCCACACTCCTCGGCACCCGCCTTCCTCTGGACGGGTAGAACAAATGAATCAAACCTTAAAGAAGCAATTGTCTAAGCTAGTCCTAGAGACTCGATTACCATGGACAAAATGTTTACCTATCGCGTTGCTACACAGTAGGACTGCACCTAGACGTGATATAGGCCTCTCTCCTTATGAGATGATGTTTAGATTACCTTTCTTGGGTGGAAGAGGGGAATTACCAACTGTAGAGTTCAATGATAAGTTTTTAAAGAACTATATTGTGGCTCTCGGCTCTTCTTTGTCTGTCCTTAGGAAGTAGGGTCTGTTGACCCAGACACCTCCACTTGAGTTCGACAACCGGGTGATCGGGTCCTGATCAAGACCTGGAAAGATACCAACCTGCACCCGAGCTGGGAGGGACCATTCCTAACCCTCCTGACTACTGAGACAGCCATCCGAACTGCTGAGAAAGGGTGGAGTCATCACACTCACGTTAAAGGTCCTGTGAACGCCCCATTGGCGGAGTAGCATGCTCATCCTACAGACAGCCCTCTGAAAATTAAGCTAAGAAGGAATGAACGGAGACAAAATACTCTTTTAACGTTTGACGATATCTATTGTTATTAATTGTAAGGGCTGTGTGGACTCACCTCTCCCTGGCGCCTAAAAGATTAAGACAGATAGACAGGACGGTAGGCAGGGGTCAGAGATGGGCAGGTACTGGTATAGTATTGTAACGTTAGTAGTATTAACTGTTCAAGGAGGCGGGAAAAATCACTTCACTACACTATGCCAAAATTATGCTGAAAAAGAGGGACTTGCCGACTGTTGGGTCTGTGCAGAGGTCCCTTACCATGGCGAATCTGGGATCCCTACCTCGGTAATACCGCTCACCAAAAGAGAAGAAGTGTACGATGTATAACAATTTGACTTAGGCTTAAAAGATACAAAGTGGAAATCTGACAGGGGTAAATATAACTTTGCAGGATGGTTCCCTAGACCAGCCCCGAAAACTCTGGGTGCTATCGATGGCCTTAGAGTTTCCCCACCAAAAGGAGCAGTAAATACCACCTGTTTCTGTAATCAGAATGATACAGCACCCTTCCAATTAGGAAAATCATCTTGTGTCTACACCAGCCAAGCCACTGCCATGACCATTCCCCGAATATTAAACGGAATATATTGGGTATGTGGCCTGAAGGCCTAGATGATGTTGATGAAAAACTGCCTCAAAGCCAGAAAGGCTGGAGTGGCTGCTGTTACCTCGCTTATATAGTTCCTCACCTCCGATTAAGAAAAACATGAGCACAACCTGAGAAAGGAGGGGGGAATAAGACGTAAGACCCGAGAGGTCTCTGAAGGAGACCGTCTGTTGTGGACACTATTCCCAAACTACGGCGCTGCAAGGGCAGGGGTAGAAATACAGAAACTGGCGGCTGCCCTTGAGAAGCTAATTAATGGTACCGCCGACGCAATGGGAGAAACTCAGTCCCAAATATCGGCCATAACCACCGAAATGATTGCCACAAGACTAACAGCTTTACAGAATCTTTAGACTATCTCTTGGCCGAAAAAGGGGGAAACCTGTGCTCTGATTGGTAAGGAATGCTGCACTTTCATCCCAGATACCTCTTCCATAGGATAAGATAGGGAAGAAAAAGATAAAAATTGGGGATAAATTTCGAAAAGATGAGGGATGGGGCGACTGGGAACTGACTGGTTGGAGAAAATGGTTAGTTAATTTAGGCATTTATGTATTAATAATAATAGTAGGTCTATTGATAGGGTTTAATGTGTTAAAGTGGGTAATGACTAAGCTGGTAATGTCTTTGGGAGGACAATCAATCAATAATGGTCATGACAATAGCACAAGTGCAAGAAAGAGAGAATAGCAGATTACTCCTAGAGTTTGAAAAAAAGACAGACTTAGAAGGACAGAAATGGCAAGATTGTGAACCTCTGTACCATTGGATGAAAAGAGGGCAGAAAATAAAATTGCAAAAACAACAAATGGTAAAAAAAAAGAAATGGGGGAGTTGTAAGAAATGGGGAAGTGTGTTGTTTTTGCAGATATAGAAAAGCAAGAGTGTGTATGTGCAGAAAAGGGGTACAGGGAAAAATATCAGCTAGGCAAGCATTAAAGATAAAGATACATTTCCCTAATGAATAATTGTGGATAATTAAATACTAACTTTAGTGCAGAATTATTAAAGCAAATAATTCTTTTAAATAATAGTCTCAGCAAAATAGCTGAGACAGCTGAAACGCATAAACCAAGCATGAAAAGATACATTGTTAAAACGTATGTTCAAGAATGGAATGTACCTATGAACAATGGAAGATGTTACAAGCAAAGTAAAAGAACATCAAGATACAAGTTTAGCCTTATGTCAGCACTTACAGAGGGAAAGGTTGCCAACTTGGAGAAAAGGGGGCAATAAGGGCGGAGCGCAGCTGGGTAGTGATAGAATACAATAAGAAAGATTGGGTAATGTAAGAGTCGGGAGAGGTGACCTCACGCAGCTCAAAAGTCTAACTGTGTACTAGTTTGAATGTTCATTGCTCAATTGCTTCTGCATTTGATGCCCTTTCTTGCAAGATTGTAGAATAAATTGTCTTGTTTCCAGTTTTGGTGGTCTTGTCTAATTTTATTAAACTTGTTTCTAACACCAAATATAGCATCTGACCAAGTATAGCATCAAGGAAACCTAGCAAAATTGAAGTCAATAGGAATTACTGGGGAACTTTTCCACTAGTTGGAGATTCTAAGCTCAAAAGGAGTATGTTTGTAGTTAGTGGAGGCCATTCCTCTCAGTACCACTACAATGCAACAGGAGTTTCTCATTGTATTGCCCTAGGCTCAACTATCTTCAGCTGTTTCATCACTTATGATTTGGAGATGCTGGTGTTGGACTGGAGTTTACAAAGTTAAAAATCCCACAACACCAGGTTATAGTCCAACAGGTTTAATTGGAAGCACTGACTTTCAGAGCACTGCACATTCCTCCACCTGATGAAGGAGCAGCACTCCAGAAGCTAGTGCTTCCAATTAAACCTGTTGGACTATAACCTGGTGTTGTGATTTTTAACTTCATCAATTATGACATCCGGTCATTAGGTCAAAAGTGTGGATGTTTGCTGATTCATAATTTTCAAATCTATTTTTCTTTTTAACTGAAGATACTGTGTCCATGTGCAGCAAGACCCGATTCATACTAAGGCACAGATAGATAAATGGCAAGTAACATTCATGTCACACAACTACCAAGTAACAAAATTTCTAATGAGAGAATCTAACCATCTACCTTGACATTCAATGGCATTCCTGAAACTTCTGGGCATTAGTATTGACCAGAAACTGAACTGAAAACACCATATAAAAATACTGTGCCTTCAAGAGCAGGTCCAGAGCACTCCCAAAAGGCTGGGAATGATGTGGCATGTGAACTCACCTCCTCTTTCTGTAAAGCTGTCCACCATCTACAAGTCAGAAGTGTGATGAATATTATCTACTTACCCAAGAAAAATGCAACTTCAACAACAGACAAGAAACTTGATATAAACAAGGATAAAACATCCAGCAAGACTCGTGACCATCCATCACCTTTAACTTTCATTCCTTCCATCGGTAATACACTGTGGCTATATAGTGTGTAGCATTTTCAAGATGTATTCCAACATCTCAACAACGCTTTTTCAAAAGCATCTTTCAAACACTGACCTCTACCACTTCAAAGGACAAGGGCAGCAGATGCAGTCCATTACCACCTCCAAGCTACACAGAATCCTGACTTGTAAGTAAGTTTTTCACAGTATCTTTCACTGTTACTGGGCCAAAATCCTGGTTCTCGTTTCCTTCTCAGAAGCAATTAGATACAGGAAATAAATAGCAATGCACGCAACTGTGATTTTTTTTAAACTTGCATGATAATTACAATAATCAATACATAAGAAACAAACGAGAGGCAAGAGTAGACATTGGGCCACTTCAAACTGATGCTGGAAGGCTAGTGATGGGAAAGAAGGAAATGGCTGGAGAACTTAATAAGTACTTTGTGTCAGTCTTCACAGTGGAAGACATGTTTAATATCCCAACAATTAAAGGGAGTCAGGGGGCTGAGTTGAGTATGGTTGCCATTACAAATGAGATAGTGAAATGAAATGAAGAAGGGCTAATGCCCGAAACGTCGATTCTCCTGTTCCCTAGATGCTGCCTGACCTGCTGCGCTTTTCCAGCAACACATTTCCATCTCTGATCTCCAGCATCTGCAGACCTCACTTTCTCCTGCAGAAGGATCTAGACAGTTTGGGAGAGTGGTCCAGGAAATGGCTGATGAAATTCAACATGAGCAAATGTGAGGTCTTGCACTTTGGAAAAAAGAATACAAACATGGACTACTTTCTAAACATTGAGAAAATTCATAAAGCCAAAGTACAAAGGGATCTGGGAGTGCTAGTCGAGGATTCTCTAAAGGTAAACATGCAGGTTGAATCCGTGATTAAGAAAGCGAATGCAATGTTGTCATTTATCTCAAGAGGGTTGGAATATAAAAGCAGCGATGTGCTACTGAGCCTTTATAAAGCTCTGGTTAGGTCCCATTTGGAGTACTGTGTCCAGTTTTGGGCCCCACACCTCAGGAGGGACATACTGGCATTGGAGCGTGTCCAGCGGAGATCCACACGGATGATCCCTGGAATGGCAGGTCTAACATACGAGGAATGGCTGAGGATCCTGGGATTGTATTCATTGGAGTTTAGAAGGTTAAGGGGAGATCTAATAGAAACTTTCAAGATAATACATGGCTTGGAAAGGGTGGACACTAAGAAATTGTTTCCATTAGGCGAAGAGACTAGGACCCGTGGGCACAGCCTTAGAATTAGAGGGGGTAAATTCAGGACAGAAATGCGGAGACATTTCTTCAGCCAGAGAGTGGTGGGCCTGTGGAATTCATTGCCGCGGAGTGCAGTGGAGGCCGGGACGCTAAATGTCTTCAAGGCCGAGATTGATAAATTCTTGATGTCAGAAGAAATTAAGGGCTACGGGGAGAATGCTGGTAAGTGGAGTTGAAATGCCCATCAGCCATGATTAAATGGCAGAGTGGACTCGATGGGTCGAATCGCCTTACTTCCACTCCTATGTCTTATGGTCTTATAATTGACATGTTTTACTTCCCCACTTCAAAGTCCACAAACTGAAGGGTTAACTTTAACTACAAGTATTTAAATTAAAATTATTAATCAAAGAAATTAGGATTTACTGTCAATATCCAATCTATCGACCAGTAGTAAATCTTTCTAGAAGTGGATAGGTTCAACTTTTCACTCGTCAACCTTAAAATGCAAGCATTATTCCGTGGAGGCTGGAAATAAGAAACAAAACCAGAAAGCTTTGGAAACATTCAGCAGGTATGCTGCAGCCAGGTCAGGCAACTAAATTGTTCTTCAGTCTGAAGACATCATAGTTGATTAATATTGTTAATTTTGTTCTCTCTCCTCAGCTGCCCCGAGACTCGCTGAGTCCTTCCAGCATTTTCTCTTTCACACTTGATACGTACTATTACACATACTTATAAAGGCACAAACACACCCCATTTCTAGTGAAATGGTCCACCCACGATAACATACTGGTACAGCATGTAGGTCTGCAAGTGAGCTATGATTTGCAATTTTACAGGTTAAATAAGAATCCAAAAATGTGATGCTAGAAAAGCACAGCAGGTCAGGCAGCATCCGTGGAGCAGAAGAGTCAATGTTTTGGGCATAAGCCCTTCATCAGAGATTTGGGGGGGGGGGGGGGGGGGGGGAGAGGGGGGTGGCTGAGAGATAAATAGGATGGGTGTGGGGCTGGGTGAAAGGTAGGTAGAAATGCAGTAAGTAGATGAAGGTGGGGGGTGATAGTGATAGGTCGGAGCGGAGGGTGGAGCAGATAGGTGGGAAGGAAGATGGACAGGTGGGATAGTTCAAGAGGGCGGTGCCAAGTTGGAGGGTTGAATGTGGGATAAGGTGGTGGAAGGGGAGATGAGGAATCTGGTGATATTGACTTTGATGCAGTATGGTTGGAGGGAACCTTACTATGAAGCCTCTTCCAAGGTTAAATAACTTATCACTGATGGTACTATTTGTATCTTAATAAAAAGAAAAAAATTTCTTCTAGACACCACAACTATTGTTTTGTAATACAATCTGAAACACAAAAGCACTTGGGAGTCCTAGTTCACGATTCTCTTGAGGTTAACATGCATTTTCATTTGGCTATACTGCTGAGGCTATATAACACTCTAGGTTAGACTGCATTTGGAATATTGTGAGCAGTTTTGGGCCCTATATCTAAGGAAGGATGTATTGGCATCATGGGAGATCCTGATGAGGTTTTCAAGAATGATCTCGGGGGGTGAAGGGCTTGTCATATGAGGAGTGATTGAGGAATTTGAGTACTGATAGGCCTGGAAAGAGAGACTAGGACCCAAGTGAATAGTCTCAGAGTGAAGGAACAACCCTTTAAAACTGAGATGAGGAGGAATTTCTTCAGCAAGAGGGTGGTTAATCTGTGGAACTTGTGGCTGCAGAATTTAAGACAGAGGTAGATAGGTTTTTGATTAGTAAGGGGATCAAGCGTTGTGGGGAGAAGGCAGGAGATTGGGTTTCAAGAAACCTAACAGCCATGATCAAATGCAGAAGCAGACTCGAAGGGCTGAACTGCTCATTTCTGCTCCTATATCTTATGGTGTTCTCAGATGGTGCAATTACTTTACTATGAGCTAATTAAAATACACACATTTATCAGAATACAACAGAATTCAGCCGAGTTAGATTTAGTAGCTAACTTTGTTATTGGACTAAGATTCAATTAAGTATTCACTGCAAGTTAGCTATCACATTGTCCTTTAAAAGAGCTAATACTGTGTTTACATACTGCATCTTAATCCACTAAAAATAAACTAATTTAAGGAACCAGGAACACATTGTATTAATATATACTTGACTGGTCTGAAAATCACGATAAATAAACAACTTATTATTAAATGTAGAGAAATGCCTCACAACAATTCACAAGGATTGGAAAATGTGTACTGCTTTCTCTAGTAAACATTTACAGACCTGGATATTCTGCACTAAGAAGTAAAGCAGATAATTAAACATTATTTGTGAAAACATCCTAGATCACAGGTGGCCATGCAATCTGACTTGTAAATGCCAGCTTTCCAAAAAAGCAAACCATTTCATTTCCTCATCATTACACTGTAGCCCAGCAAAACTATCCTCTACAAGTGCTACCCAATTCCCTTTCGAGCTTCAAGATTTTTTATTCTAATCTTTTAAAATTATTACAGAACATCAGCACTGCTGGCTTGTCCAGCATTTATTGCCCTTCCAGTTGGTCAAGATCATGCATCTGGAAAGTAGAGGTAGTTTTGTGGTGAGATGCTTGTAAAGATGGTAAACAACCTTGAAGGGAGAGAATATTTAAGATGATAGGTAAACATATTGATCGAGCAGGCTACTTTGTCTTGGAAGATGATAAGGCTTATTGGAACTGCAACTATCGAAACAAATGGAGAATATTGTGCAGTATAACTTGTGAGTGGAGTAAATAGTGCTAATCTTCAAAAACTTAGAGGTTGATGGAATGGACAGACAAGTGACAATAGAATGGAATGCAATCTAGTGTGATTCAACTTGGTAAAAAGAGCATGGAGAAACAATAGAAGATAAAGGATACAATTCAGGACAGGTTGAACATAGTTAAATAACCAAATGGCCAAACCCCTGAAATTGGTGTCCCTCTCGCCCTCCGACCAAGGGAAATTGAGTCTCCCTATCCTCATCCTTATTATTCTGTTAAAAATCACAACACCAGGTTACAGTCCAACAGGTTTATTTGGAAGCAATAGCTTTCCGAGCACTGCTCCTTCATCAGGTGGTTGTGGATACACAATTGTAAGATACAGAATTTATAGCAAAAGTTTACAGTATATATTGAAAAAAAACCTGAAAAAGACCTATTTTTCTCATCTTTTAGAATGAACATGTTGGTTTCAATTCTTTCATATGTAAATCGCAGAACTTTTTAAAAGTTACATTCTCAAGTGAACTTTAACAATTGGTGTCATGTCAGCCTGGATAATGCATTGAAGGTGTGAGACGCCTTGTGCGAGACTGTCTGTGCCACAATGTTCAGACTGATTTCTAATCTAAAAACGGATTTACACAATCTTACATGGATTTTGAGCAAAATAAAATGTAATTCTGCAAGTACAAATTCACCCCACAAACTAATGTGTGTGCATTTGGGTGTGTGTGTGTGTGTGTGTGTTGGGGTGTGGGGTTGAGTGACTGTGAGAGACTGTATGTGTGTGAGTGTGAGAGTAAAGGGGTATAAGTCTGTGAGAGGGTGCACCTGAGTATGGGAATGTATGTGTGAGCATATGAAAGAGAGCTCATGTATGAGAGAGGGTCTACGTGAGTGTATGGGTCGACAGGAGTATGTGTGTGTGGGGTGCAGTGTGGGCTGAAGTGTGACATGAACCCAAGGTCCCAGTTGAGACCATCCTCATGGGTACTAAACTTGGCTATCAGCCTCTGCTCGGCCACTTTGCATTGTTGCCTGTCCAGAACTCTGCCTTGGAGGATGATCACGCAAAGTTCTGAGGTTGAATGCCCCGGATCACTGAATTGTTCTCCGACTGAGAGGGAACATTCCTGTCTGTTGATTGTTGTGCAGTGTCCATTCATCCATTGCCATAGTCTCTGCTTGGTCTCGCCAATGTACCATCCCTCAGGATATCCTTGCCTGTAGCGTATAAGATAGACAACATTGGCTGAGTCGCATGAGTACCTGCCATGTACTCGGTGGGAGGTATCCCCACGTGTAATAGTGGTATCCATGTCCACGCTCTGCCATGTCTTGCAGCGTCTGCCATGACAAGGTTGTATGGTGTTGTCCTGAAAGCTGGGCAGTTTGCTATGAACAATGATCTGTTTGAGGTTTGGTGGCTGTTTAAAGGCGAGATGTGGAGGCGTGGGGAAAGTTTTGGCGAGGTGTTCATCCTCATTGATAATGTGTTGCAGGCTGTGAAGAACATGGCATAGTTTTTCGGCTCCTGGGGAGGACTGGACAACGATGGGTACCCTGTCGGTTGCAGCTTGTGTCTGTCTCGGATGAATTGTAGGGAAGTCCTCGGAGATTGGCAGTTGTTGGTGTTGAATACTGAGGCTGTTGTCACAATGCAGCCATTGTGGCGGATGCTGGTATAGAGTGCCTACAACTCATCCAATTTATCTGTGACCACATCATTTTCATGTTTGACAACCAGTTCTTCATCCAGATACATGCAACAGCCATGGGGACCAAATTTGCACCCCAATATGCCAACATTTTCATGCTCAGGTTCAAACAAGATTTCTTCTCTATGCAAGACATCCAACCAACACTATATGCCTGGTACACTGACGACATATTTTTCCTCTGGACTCATGGTGAGGAGTCACTGAAAAAACTACACAGTGATATCAATGAGTATCATCCCGCCACCAAACTCACAATGGACTACTCTCTACTATCTTTCTCATTCTAGGACACATACATCACCATCAAGGATGGCAACCTGAGCACCTCACTCTACCGCAAACTCACAGATAACCTTACAATGCTACATTTCTCCAGCTTCCACCCGAAACATATTAAAACAGCCATCCCCTATGGACAGGCCCTACACATGTCACAGGAGGAACGTGACAGGTACCTGGAAGTACTCAAGGGTGCCCTCATAAGAACGGGGATACAATGGACAGCTCATCGACCGCCAGTTCCGACGTGCCACAGCGAGAAACCGTAATGGCCTCCTAAGGAGACAGACATGAGCTGCAACCAACAGCGGACCCTTCGTTGGCCAGTATGCCCCAGGAACAGAAAAACTATGCTATGTTCTTTGCAGCCTACAACACATTATTAATGAGGATGAGCACCCCACCAAGACCTTTCCCACACCTCCACGTCCCACCTGAAAACAAACACCAAATCTCAAACAGTTCATTGTTCGTAGCAAACTGCCTGGCTTTCAGGACACCACCATACAACCTTTCACGGGAGACGCTGCAAGACGTGTCAGAATGTTGGCATGGATAACACCATTACAGATGGGGACATCACCCACCGTGTACATGGCAGGTACTCATGTGACTCAATCAACATTGTCTCTCTCATACGCTGCAGGCAAGGATGCCCTGAGGGACGGTACATTGGCGAGACCGAGCAGAGGCTATGGCAACGGATGAACAGACACCGCACAACAATCAATAGACATAAGTGTTTCCTCCCAGCAGGAGAATACTTCAGCGGTCCAGGATATTCAACCTCAGACCTTTGGGTGACCATCCTCCAAGGCAGACTTCAGGACAGGCAACAGCGCGAAGTGGCCGAGCAGAGGTTGATAGCCAAATTTGGTACCCATAAGGATGGCCTCAACCAGGACTTTGGATTCATGTCACTGCACTATACACAGACCCTTCTACACACACATTCCTACAGATCCTCTCTCATACACTCCCACACTCACATGCACCTTCTCACAGATTTATGCCCCTTTTCACTCTCACTCACACCCGTACGCACACACTCATAAACCCCTCCCTACCACCACACACATACAAACACACGCATAGGTTTGTGGGGTGAATTTGTACTTGCAGAGCTACATTTGATTTCGCTCAAAAACCGCATGAATCCATCTAAGATTCTGTAAATCCCTTTCTTAGATTAGAATCAGTCTGAACATTGTGGCACAGACAGCCTCACACAGGGCAGCTTACACCTTCAATGCGTTATCTGCACTGACATGACACCAACTGTTAAAGTTCACTTGAGAATGTAACTTTTAAATGTTCTGCAATTTACATATGAAAGAACGGAAACCAACATGTTCATTTAAAAGATTAGATACTAACAACCAATCCAGGTCTTTTTCAATATATAATTTCATTTACGTTACACGCTGAACTTTTGTTATAAATTCTCCGTCTTACGATCTTATTCCCCACAATCACCTGATTAAGGAGCGACGCTTCGAAAGCTAGTGCTTCCAAATAAACCTGTTGGACTATAACCTGGTGTTGTGATTTTTAACTTTGTACACCCCAGTGCAACACAGCATCTCCAAATCATTTATTATTCTGCAAAGACAACCCTCTCCGCGCAAACGTCCAGAATAAGCTGCTGCTTGGGAGGCTGCACGATCCCTCAAGACTTTCACTGGTCCCTCTCTACCATGCAGAATCCTTGGGCCCATTCGCAAGCCTCAACAGCGCATGCTCCTCCAACACAACGACACAGCGACGGCCGCAACCGCTCCTCCATCCTATTCGTCACGCGACGTTACGGCGCCTAATGCGCATGCTTGAGTTGTGGAAGAGAGCCCCGATCACATGGTCACACGTGGCTCCTCCCCTTGAGGCCGGGTCATTTGGATGTTCAGAGTGGCGCCATGTGGAGGTAAGGGAGGGGATTTGTTTGTCTGGCCTGTCGGTTGGTCGCTGTTCTCATTTGGCAATACATCTCTTGAGATTGGTTCGGCTTCTCAAGTCGGTGACCCGGTTAAAATGGTCTCCTGCTCTGAACGATTCTGTGATTTACTTTCAAGTTCATCTATCCAGTTTCATACCAGGCCAGAGCCTGTTACTGGGTGCTCAGATGGGAACCTGGCTGTTCAGCAGTGCCAGTACATAATACAAATAATCAATTTGAAATCTGTTTATTTCCTAAACTTTAGTTATTGCTATAAAACATCGATTCGTTGTCAACTAGGTAGATTAGTGTCTAATTAATTAAATAATTGATCTGGAGAATATGAATTGAAATTCCACCACTACAAATTGAGAATTTGAACAGCTGAAAGAATCTGGAAATAGAAAGGTATTACCAGCTTTGCGAAGATAGAAGCATGCCAGACTTGAACTAACTTAGAATGGGCAGGATGGTGTACAATTTGGAGCTGAACTTTCAGCTGTTGTTCATATGTATCTGCTTTGCCTGTCCTTCTTGGTGGTAGTAGTTATCGGTTCAGAAGGTACTATCGAAGGATCAGTGGTGAGTGCCAATGGAGCCAAATGGAATGTAATGCCAATCAAATGAGCTGCTTTGTCTTTTGCTTTTGCAGTATTTTGCTTTTAGTTGTATGGCTAGTCACGTTCAGCTTTTGGTTAATGGTAGCCCCCAGGATTTTGAAAGTGAGTGAAATGCCAGTGAATGTTGAGGATGATGGTTCGATTTGCTCTTGTTGAAGATGGTCATTGCTGGTTACTTGCCATGTGTCAACCCAAACTTGGATTTTGTCCAGGTGCATCAGTATGGACTGCATCAGTAATCTGAGGAATCATGAATGGTGCTGAATGTTTTGTAGTCATCAGTGAACATCCCCACTTCTGACCTATGGTGGAGGAGAAGGACAGTGATGAAATGGCTGAAAATTATTGGACCAAAGACTCTACCCTGAGGAACTCTTTCAGAGACATCATGGAGCTGAGATAACTCACACAACCATAATTATCTTCATTTGTGCCAGGTATGATTCTGATCCACCTTAACCCCAGTTTTGCTGTGGCTTCTTGGTCCAATGTACTCTTGATATCAAGGACGCCTCGCCTCTGGAATTCAATTTATTCATCTATAATTGGACTAAGGTTGTATTGAAGTCAGGAGCTGAATGCGACTGGCAGAAGTCAAGTTGAGTATCAGTGAGCAGGTTATTGCTAACCGATAGCTGCTTAACCCTTTCCTTCATTTTACTGAAAATTGAGAGTAGGCCCTTGGGGCGGTAATTGGCTTGGTTGGATTTGTCCTGCTTTTCACGTACAGGAGTTAACAAGGCAGTTTCCCACATCGTTAGAAAAATGCAGTGGCATAGTTGAATCAGAAGAGCTTGGAGTTCTGGAGCACAGGTTTTCAGTACTGTTGCCTGAATGTTGTTAGGTTCCCTTTAATTTTCTTACTGGCTGCACAGGCCTCTGAGGAACCAGAAGTCAATACCACGATCGACGTACATAGAACAACAGCTCTGCATTGGTCAGGGTCATCGCTTTTGCAGTATCCAGTGCTGCTGAACATTCCTTGATTGAATCAAGTTAATCAAGGCCATGTTTGACCAAGGAGCCCAAGAAAACTGGTGTTAATGGGAATCAGAGGAGAAGCTCTCCAATGATTGAACTGAAGACTGGCATCTGTGATGCTAGGGACTCTGAAGGACATTGAGATAGATCATTCACTTGCAGAGGACTGTTAACAGTTAACTATGTTGCTGTAGGTCTGGAGTCACATGAAGGCCAGACCTGTAAGGATTGTAGTCCAAAAAAAAACTACAGATGCTGGAATCCAAAATAGACAGACAGGAGGCTGGAAGAGCATAGCAAGACAGGCAGCATCAGGAGGTGGGGAATTTGACATTTTGGGTATAACCCTCCTTCAGGACTGAAGAAAGGTTGCACCCGAAACGTTGACTTCTCCACCTCTTGGTGCTGCCTCTCTAGCTATGTTCTTCCAGCCTCTGCCTTGACCAGTAAGGATGGCTGTTTCCTTTGCTAAGGGATGTTGGTGGATCAGAGAGCCACAAAACCTATCAGACTTTTATTGAATTCCACCATCTGCTGTGTTGGAATTTGAACCTAGGGGCACAGAATATTATCTGGGTCTTTGGATTACCACTCCAGTGACCTACCGACAAGGACATTGCCTTCCTTTGGATCAAAGGTTCTGTTTCTGTGCTATGCAACTCTGATTCTATAGTCACTTCTATTGAGGAAAATGTAGTAGACACACATAACATAATTCACAAGTTTCTGTCAAGCATTACTTCAGTCTATGTACTTTTGGTGGTGCTGATTGAGGCATGACTGTAGATGTGGGAATTCAAAGAATATTTTAAAAATTCAGTAAGAAGGAATTTTTCATCTCCATCTTTGCAGTTTTTCTGATTTGAGAAACTTTGGCACTGCTGCAGCTGCCCACTTGAACCCCACTTAATAATAATCCCATTTCTGCTCTGCTTGAAGCAGTCCAAATGGAGATTTATAAAACTGTAATTTTTCTAATGTACAAGTACTTGCATTGACTTTATTGTTGAACTATTAAAAGCAAGCAATCTTATCCATATATTTAGGCTAACTGCATAAATATCTTTGTAGAATTAATCATGTTGTTTATAGTTGTTAACCAGAACTCTCCTTACATATCAGCTGTTTTCTCTGTTCTCAAGCAAAGGGTAGACTAGTCAAATTCCATAAATGGCCAAACTGCATTATTTTAGTCTGGATAGCAGATGTGCAATGAATGCTGAAACCTCAAGTAAAAACCAAGTGCTGGAAAAATTCAGTGGGTCTGATAACATCAGTGAAGAGGCAAAGTGTAATTGTTTTGAGTCATTCCTGACTCTTCATGGCTCAGTCCCATTTAAATATGTTATCCTAATAGTACGTTGAGTTTGCTTACAAGAGCATTGAACACTTTGCTGTTGGGGGACACAGATGATTTGGATCATTACATCTTTTAAGGGATAAATCAACAAATATTTCAAGTAGAGCAAGGTATAGGTCAATCAGATGAGAGTGTTACTGTAGCAAAGTACTATGGAAATAGTAAAATGCAGACAAGTATTTGCAATGGAAAACGTTTGCAAGATCCAAAGGAAAGGAAAGTGCTGACTGTGACAGTCTAAAGAAGGATACAGGTTGAGCGAATGGACAAAAACTTAGCACGTAGAATATCATATGGGAAAACGTAACATTATGCACTTTGGAGAAAGCCTACAGAAAGCTACAGGACTGAGGTATTTGGGAGTCCTGGTGCATAAATCCCACAATTGGGAGGGCAAATAGAAGATTGGCCTTTATTTCAAAGGGAATTGAGTCTAAAGATGGTGAAGTCTTGCTTAACGTATGCAATGCTTTCGTTAGTCCACACATGGAGTACTGTATACAGTTTTGGTCCTCTTATCTGAGAAAACATACTAACATTAGGGGCAGTTCACAGAAAGTTCACTGGGTTGATTCTGGGTATGAATGGAGTTTTTTTATGAGCAACGGTTGGGTCCATACTCATTGGGGTTTAGAAGAATGAGGGATGACACTATTGAAACATACAAGATTCTTAGAGGACTTGACAGGGTAGATGTGGAAAGGTTGTTTCCCTTGTGGAAGAGTCTCAGTCCAGGGGGCACTAACTCAGAGTAAAGGATTTAAGTCAGAGATGAGGACTTTCTTCTCTCAAAGGGTAGTGAATCTGTGGAATTCTTTACTGCAGAGAGCTGTAAAGACTGCGCCATTAAATATATTAAGGCTGAGATAGACCAATTTTTTCGTCAGTGACGGAATCAAAGATTAGATAAAAGCAGGAAAGTAGAGCAGAGGATTATCAGACCAGCCATGATCTCATTGAATGGTTGGGTGGTTACCATGGGCTGCATGACCTACTCTGCTCCTACGTCCTCTGGTATAATAAATCAAGATACAGGTTCGTGGCTGGAAGTGCTAGATATTGGCAAGTGTACAAGAATAAAGGGAACTAGAAAGGAGATTGTGAAGTAGTGATTAGGTAACGTCATATCATTTTTTACCAACCTGAAAAAATCTGGAGGAAGGTATTTGTATGAGATGATCCCTCATTCTTTCCTAGGCCCTTGGTATGCTATACCTCCCCTGCGTGTGCTGTGAATGGTGGCAAGGTTACCTTGAAACTAGCAATGAGCACTGAGATTGTACGTCAAAATCAGAATGACTGATAAATGTAGATGCAGTTGTGACATAAATAAAGTAGAATGGGAAATAAACGAAACAGTTGAACACATTTGAGTCCAACAAATTTGGAAAAAAGTGAAGTGAACTCAAATATTGATAAAGGATGAATGGATGGTATAAATAAACATGAAGGAAAGGAATTGATAATTAATAGTGAAAAATTATTCTGTTTTGACGGCACGGCAGCAGAGCTCAATGAACTTGTCAAATTGTAGGATAAGCTTTGGCTGAATGGAATTGAAATAGTTTCAAATTAAATTTTGGTTTTTGGTCAATTGGTAAACGAAGTGTTTATAAATTCAATGAGAAACATAAAGATGACAGTAGGGTAAGGTGCAATTTGGAACTTCCACGGAGTGTTGTGCTGGCTTGGATGGGACATGCAAATCTCCCTGCTTTTACAGTAGCCTTGCTCTGCTGTAGTGGGTGTAAGGCTTTGTTGGGACAAAGCGGACAGCACAAAAAATATTCCTCTTTCCTGATATCCTTTGCACATTCGGTATGAAAATCGCTCATCGCTCTGTAAGTTAAAAATAGTGCAATAATTTTCATTTGAAATCGGATCATTCAAATTTACTCTGGATAATAGAATGAATAGATATTTTACTAAATATCATTTGATTTTTTTTCTTTTCACAGAAACCTCAATGCTATTGTGTACTTTTCGTGGGCTATACAAATATCTGGTTGTCGTCATATTTAGCAGACTGTCTGTATTCAGTAAAAGATCTCCCGATCAGACCTTCATATGTACTACTTGCTTCAGTCACAAAGATGAAGTTAATCCTTTCCAGCATTGTGAATGGTTGTCGGTATGGTAAATTGATTGAAGTAGGACGAAATGGCAGTAAAAGTGTAGACATTCCTGGCTGCCTGCTTTATACCCGGACAGGCAGTGTTCCACATCTTACCCATGATACACTCAGCCTTATAGAAGGAGTTCCTGAACCTGTGCACCTGACATTATCAACAGTGTATGTGCAAGTATAAAACATTTTCTTTTCTTCTGTCCTTGAGTTGTAATGTAAATACAAGAAGTGCCTGTCAAATGCCGAATAGGAACACCAACTTTCAAATATCATTGTTGACTTGGATTGGTTTAATTCGAGAATGTCTGTCAAAATATGTTTCTTTGCCTTCAGGTCAAGTGACCCCCAGAGATCTATATATGTAATATTTTGTGTGATGTCATTTGTCTGTTGTTTGCCATCCTGGTGGCAGTGAAGAAGTCCCAGGGCCCAATGCTTTGCTTGCTAGCTTCAATATAATGTTGGGTGCAAATACCTGTGTTCTCTAACTTGAAAAGTAAGGTACCAGGTCCTGTCCTATTTTTTGTACTATTTTGCATTGTTCTTTATCAAAACCTTAATCAATTCATCTTAAAAGGTACACATTAGAACATAGAAAAATACAGCGCAGTACAGGCCCTTTGGCCCTCGATGTTGCGCCGATCCAAACCCACCTAACCTACACTAGCCCACTATCCTCCATATGCCTATCCAATGCCCGTTTAAATGCCCATAAAGAGGGAGAGTCCACCACTGCTACTGGCAGGGCATTCCATGAACTCACGATTCGCTGAGTAAAGAATCTACCCCTAACATCTGTCCTATACCTACCACCCCTTAATTTAAAGCTATGCCCCCTCGTAATAGCTGACTCCATACATGGAAAAAGGTTCTCATGGTCAACCCTATCTAAACCCCTAATCATCTTGTATACCTCTATCAAGTCACCCCTAAACCTTCTTTTCTCCAATGAAAACAGCCCCAAGTGCCTCAGCATTTCCTCATACGATCTTCCTACCATACCAGGCAACATCCTGGTAAACCTCCTCTGCACCCGTTCCAGTGCCTCCACATCCTCTCTATAGTATGGCGACCAAAACTGCACACAATACTCCAGATGCGGCCGCACCAGAGTCTTATACAACTGCAACATGACCTCAGGGCTCCGGAACTCAATTCCTCTACCAATAAAAGCCAGTACACCACATGCCTTCATTACCGCACTATTTACCTGGGTGGCAACTTTCAGAGATCTGTGTACATGGACACCAAGATCCCTCTGCTCATCCACACTACCAAGTATCCGACCATTAGCCCAGTACCCCATCTTTTTGTTACTTTTACCAAAGCGAATCACCTCACACTTACCTACATTGAACTCCATTTGCCACCTTTCTGCCCAGCTCTGCAACTTATCTATATCCCGCTGTAACCTGACACATCCTTCCTCACTGTCAACAACTCCACCGACTTTCGTATCATCCGCAAACTTGCTCACCCAACCTTCTAGCCCCTCCTCCAAGTCATTTATAAAAATGACAAACAGCAATGGTCCCAAAACAGATCCCTGCGGAACACCGCGAGTAACTGCACTCCAAGATGAACCTTTACCATCAACTATTACCCTCTGTCTTCTTCCAGCCAGCCAATTCCTAATCCAAACCTCCAAATCACCCTCAATGCTATACCTCCGTATTTTTTGCAGTAACCTACCATGGGGAACCTTATCAAATGCCTTACTAAAATCCATATACACCACATCTACCGCTTTACCCTCGTCTACCTCCTTAGTCACTTTCTCAAAGAATTCAATAAGGTTTGTGAGGCACGACCTGCCCTTCACAAAACCATGCTGACTATCCTTGATCACATTATTCCTATCCAGATGTTCATAAATCCTATCCCTTACAATTCTCTCTAAGACTTTGCCCACAACAGAAGTGAGACTCACCGGCCTATAGTTACTAGGGTTATCCCTACTCCCCTTCTTGAACAAGGGAACCACATTTGCTATCCTCCAGTCTTCTGGCACTATTCCTGTAGACAACGAGGACATAAAAATCAAGGCCGATGGCTCTGCAATCTCCTCCCTTGCTTCCCAGAGAATCCTAGGATAAATGCTATCAGGCCCAGGGGACTTATCTATTTTCACCCTTTCCAGAATTTCCAACACCTCTTCCCTACATACCTCAATGCCGTCCATTCTAATTAATTGTGACTCAATATTCACATTGGCAACAATGTCCTGTTCCTGAGTGAATACTGACGAAAAGTATTCATTCAGTGTCTCCCCAATCTCTTCAGCCTCCACACGCAACTTCCCACTACTATCCTTGACTGGACCTATTCCTACCCTGGTCATTCTCTTATTCCTGACATACCTATAGAAAGCCTTAGGGTTTTCCCTAATCCTACCAACTAAGGACTTTTCATGTCCCCTCCTTGCTGCTCTTAGTCTCTCTTCAGATCATTCCTGGCTACCTTATAACTCTCAATCACCCCAATTGAACCTTCACGCCTCATCTTTGCATTCTACATCTATAGAACCTAAATGAGTCATTATGTAGTCTAATATCTCTGTGTGGAAACAGTTCATCAAATCTAATGGTAAGTCTGAATAAAGGCTGCTTGGTGATCTGTTACACTGATCCTGATGTGAAACTGAGTGGACATGAAGCTTTCTTTTGAATGGGGATATCATTCACTTTTGCTTAGGCTTGGGGCCTGAGCTAAGCTGCCAATCCTTCTTTGAGCACATCCAACTAGCTTTATTGATACAAATGCAGCATTGAAACTGCACGTATCAATGTCCATTCCAGACTGTGTAGATCAATTAATGTTAATGACATGATTAGAATAGAATAAATTTTTTTATTCAACTTCACAGTTGCTGTAATCTAATAATATCAACATACATGAGTTTGGAATGATCATTGGGTTATTTGTAAATTTATATATATTTATGGTGAATCCTATTTACTGTCGTGCGCTCTGATTTAGTGAGTTAGTCTCTCATGCACTGTCATTGAAACAGTACTGAGAGTCTTTGTCTAATTTGCAAGTATGACCTTGAAACCAATAAACGAAGGAGGTCTGCAACTGCTTTGGGTTCATTTCCAGGTCTCACAGCCACGAAGCCTGCGATCAGTCACAGGCCATACATATTCAGTGCTTACACCCAAACCTTGAAAGTTTTATTTTCCAGAATACATCCTGAACTTTATGAAGCTTGCGTAAACAAGCTTGTGATTCTACCAGTGAAAATAACAAAGGGTTTGCTTAGTAAATGTCTTAACTTTTTTTAATCTGTAGTATTATTCTGTTCATGAATGCTTATTTGTTTATTTTGCTCCTCAGTGCTGAGCACCATGAAGTTCTGGAGGAGTACAAAGAAGGAATTGGAAAATTCATAGGTATTCATTATAACCAGTGCCAAATGTGCTCTTACTTCAAATCAAGTATTAATTATTTTAAATTTGCATAAACATGCATGCTTCATATCAGTTGTACTGGTTTTACATTCATTCATGGGAAGTGGGTGCCTGTCACTAATTGCTCCTAAAAAGGTGGTGGTGAGCTGCTGTCTTAAGCTGCTAAAATCCATCTGGTGCATGTACAATCACAGGGAGGCCATTCCAGGATTTTGAATCATTGACAATGAAGGAATAACGATACAGTTCCCAATCAAATGGTGTGTGACTTTGAGGGGCATTACAGGTCTTGGTGCTCCCATGTATCTGCTGCCTTTGTCCTTCTCGACAGTGAGGATCTTGGGTTTGAAGGGTGCTGTTCAAGGAGATTTAGTGAGTTGATGCAATGCATCTTGTAGATGATGTACACTGCTGGCATGCGACATTGGTGGTGGAGCAAGTGAAATATTGAAGGTGTTAGTAGCATGCCAATTAGGTTTCTTTGCCCTAGATAGTGGCAAGGCTTTTAATTGTTGTTGGTGCTGCACCCATCCAAGCAAGCAGAGAGCATTTCCTCAAATTCTTGACTTGTAATTTGTAGCTGGGGAGTGAGGAGCTGAGTTATTTATTGCAAATTTCCTAGCCACAGAATGTCAAGGGATGATGGTTGAATTTTCATCTTTGGAGATGATCATTGCCTGATTCTTATGTTACTTGCCACTTATCAGCTGTGCTGTGTTTGCATATAGACTGCTTCCATATCTGAGCAGTCACAATTGGTGCTAAATGTTCTGCCATCATCAGTGAGCATCCCTAATTTGGACCTTATGATGGAAGGATGGCCATAATGCAGCTACAATGGTTGGGCCTAGAACATCAGCTTTAGGAACTCATGCAACAAAATCCTGGGGCTGAGATGATTGACCTCTATCAACCACTGCCATCTTCCTTTGTGCCAGGTGTGACTTCAGCCAATGGCAAGTTTTGCCCCAATTTCCATCGACTCCAGTTTTCTCTTTGATGCCATCTTGATCAAATGCTTCCTTGATGAAATGTGTAGTCACTCTCCCTTCTCCTCTTCAGTGTTTTGTCCATGTTTATCCTCTTTATCCCTCTAGGTTTTACCCCTTTTCAAATTATAATTCAAACTTATACTAGCATGAAGTAAAACTTTGTGATTTAAGTCAATTTTGGGCATCACTCATGCCACACTACCATTTCCAACATCCATGATATTTCTATTTGGCTTCAGGTTTTTTGGATTTCATTTGTTTGATCAATTTTTAGGAGATTGTGTATTTTATTTTATTCTATTTTATGACAGGTATGCCAGAGTCAATTCTGTACTGTTCTTTGCATGACCCAGCTAGTCCATGCCCATCAGGATACAACACAAACAAAGTAAGTTGTTACAAATGTGTTACAGAATTTAGAAGCTAATTTGGATAATCATTTAGCCTTGCTTTTATTTAATTTATTTTCTTGGCTGTCAGCAGAGCTGCTCATTTTTGCTATAGGTAGATATGATTTGAGAACGAAGTGATGTTGCCAACATTATAGAATGTAGTTCTGATTCTCTTTGCCCATGTTCAAAATCTGTACTTTTTTTTCATTTATTGAAGAATCAGAACAATTGAATTTCTAGGCTCATAGGCTGGTTCTGCACTTGATGTTTACTTCAATGCTCAGTGGCTGTGAGAACACTGTTGGTTATAAGATTAATATCAACATTTCTGTTGAAAAATTCTCATTCCTAAGGAACAGTACCTAAGCATTGATCATGGCATCAAGAAGAAAGTAGAACTTTGAGGCAAGGTGGGGTGGGCCACTATAGGAAGCGAGTGGGCACCATTTAGTTTCAAGTAAGACATGATCAAAATGAGAGATTTAAAAAGTTGAGGTTTGCAATTGTAACTGAAAAGTAACTAATTTATGTGAAAACACTTACTAGTGCAATAAAATCTGTATGAATAGAAATTCATTTATTTTTGTTTTTTGGGTCCATTGTGAGCTAATGCCTGTTTTGTTTCTTTTGTTCAAACTGAAAAGACTGTATCGGTTTGGGGTGGAGGTGGACGAATTGAAATAACTTTGTCAAAGTTTATGGCAATGCAACAAGCCTTCAAACCTGACTGGTACCAAAGTATGGCAGATGGAGAGCCTCTTCCTCCAGGAGCATCAAGGAAAAGGGTAAAAAAATCAGTGGATCGTACTCTTGGCTTCTTGGATGGTTGCCTCAAAGAGCATCAGAATTCAGAGGTAAAGAGATGTTACAGCAGGAAGATTCATAATGCTTCTCGTCTCTAAGAGAGGTCTCCTCTGCTTTACATGTCACAAAATCATAAATGATTTCCTAAGTCTTGCAAATAATGAACTAGAAATTCTCTTCTCATTGTAGAATTGAGAGTGTAGTTGTGACAATATTGTAATAATTTCTGATTCATCTTTTCAAGAAAGACAGTTTTTAAATGGAGAAATCTTGTATAATGTGTTCTTGCCAGTCACTTGCATTCCATGAGGAAAGGCACTGTGCATACTCAGAATTTCTGAGTACTTCAGACCTCATTAAAAGTAGCTTGAGCATTGCATTCAATGTTATTTGATATCCCAATAGAAGGATTTGGAGAATCATCTCTCTAAAACCCACAAAGCCCAAAGATCTGGGTGGCCTGATGATATTAGCACCAGGCTTCTTTAATATTTTCCCACCTTGGCAAGCAGGAAATCTAGCATCAAGCAAGAAAACAGCCATCTCTTTTGCGAGTTGACCTTGGAAAATAGTGGAGATCAGGCTTCATTGCAGGGTTCAGGTAATTTTCTGCAAGATGCTTGAGGTCAGGACATCTTGTTGTGGTTGGTGACTAGGTTGGGCTGTCACTAATCTCTGGAGTCAGGAGAGACCAGTCAATAGAAGGGATTTCAGTTGCTTCCTTACAGGGCCAGCGGAAACATTCCTGCACCAGAGTCCTTGGAATCTTCGTCAGTAACTGATGAATATAAATTATACTCCCAGTTTAATCAAGACTGCGTGGTTTAGCATGTCATTGGACTGTTCTGTATCTTCCCAACTAGGACAAGGAAGCCTCACAACCCAGCACTGTTAGACTAATGACAGGTCCGTACACATTGAGTAGTTTTTCATTTTTTAGACCAATACATCTGTCTGGTTAAAGTAATTTTCTTGAGACTGTTTGCTGCTGCTTCTAGTTTGTGGGAGAATCAATTCTGACGTTTGAAGTGTGTGAGATGTGAACAAATACCACGTGGTGTTGCTATCTGCATAATGTTATAAAAGCAACTTCACTAATATATTTATTAAGCTGTTCTGTGTGTATGAAAAAAATATATACCCATTGAGAAGAACATAATTTATTGAAAATTGAACTCAGAATAACCTTTTTTTCTAAGCATGAGGTAAATTAATGTAGGAACCCACGTTTTGACATTTGGATAGGAGTTATACAACTGGCAATGCAAATTTGTTATGACCTAGATAATTAGCTTTCTTTTAAATTTCCAATTTTTGGCATAAAACCAATCAAATACAGGATATTGGTTCTAGGCCTCCTTACATTTGGCATCCTTTATCAGTAGCAAGCTGGGCAATAAATGGTGACTTAGCCAGCAAAGCCCTCATCACATAAATTAATAAATGTTTTAAAAAACAAACACTTTTGGCCAGATGTTTTACCTGCAAGTTACCTTCTTTTTGCCCAAAAAATTAGCTTTCCTAGCCTAGTTTGGAAGAACATTTCCAAACATAACCATGCCATTTTCCTATTTCCCCACGTCACGTTGAAGATGTTTATGTGACACACAAGGTAAATTTGAAAGGGATTAATATTTGAAAAAACTGAGATTTTTTTGAGGTTGCTCCCGCTGTGTTAGACCAGACTTTTAAAGCTGGTCACACCAATACAGTACACAATATGAGTAATGGGATTGTGGTAATTTTGTTGGACTAGTAATTCTGTTTTGGGAGCATGAGTTCAAATCCCACAGTGGCAGGTGGTGAAATTTGAATACAATAAAAATAAAATCTAGGATAAAAAGCTAACATAGTGGAAACCATGTGACAACTGTTTACTGTTACGAAAGCTCATCTGGTTCATTGATGCCCAGTCTGGCCTAAAAGTGAATCTGAATCCACAGCAATGTGGTTGACTCTTAACTACCCTCTGGGCAAGTAGGTTGGGCATTAAATGCTGACTGAGGCAATGATGCCCATATCCCATGAATGAATTTAAGAGAAAAACAATTATAATTGTTTTCTAAACCAGATGGATTTAGAATATATCATATTACTCAAGACAGTACAACCCTATACCATATACAAAACCAGACTGAGTACTTAATTGAGATTGCTATCAGCATACTTTTAAATTTTAAAAATAGACTTGCAGGGCTACATGTTAGAGCAAAAGAATGAGTGTGATTTGATTGCCTGACCAGGTGTCCCTATAAACTCCATGAGCCAAGTGGCAACTTATTGCGAAAACATTGTTGTTATAAACTATTACTGAGCAAAACTATTATGTCTTAAACCATCAATGGGCACTTCTTAAGTAGAAATACAACAAAATACCAAAAGCTTAATTCTGACAGATTTGGCATTAAGTTTGTCTTCACTGGACCCAAAATAGATTTGAGGATGGAAGATCAAGAAATATTGAAAATGATTAGGAAAGAAAAAATGTAATATTTCAGACATTGGATCCTTTTATGAGAATGTAAATATCCATTAAAACTATTGGCAGCAAAACAGGTCAGTTCTAGAGGAACTGGAAATGTATTTATGCAGCATTATTGAAGTTAGAAACCAGACAGGAACAAATTAACCTTCAGACTTTGAGCTTCTCACAGCACACCAAGAAATTTTCTATCAGTGAACAGAATTTAGCAAAGGTGTGTTATCTTGGTGCTTTCACTAAAATGTTTGGTGGCAAAGGCAGGAGGACAAAAAGTGATTTTCTCCAAAAATGATAATTTGGATGTAGAGTGCCAGTGTTTTAGCTCAAGTCAGATTTGAAAGTTCAATATGACAGTTGCAGTCCAAATGCAGCTAGGAAGCAACTGGAATTTTTTGGTGTCACTTCGAGAATAAAGAGGGCAATGTCAAACACACAAGATGTTTACCCCTGACTGATTTATGTTGGCAGTGAAAAAAATTGTACCATCCCAATAATAATTATCATTGGAATTCTTGGTATAGAAGCGGCATTATGTTTTATTCTAAAAAGAACAAGCAGGTAAAATTTGTCTTCCCTGAATTGTGATGCAATTCCTAGACCATCAACTTATGTGGTTGTGAAGATTTCCCAGTAATAAAAATCTTTTTTGCTGAGGTAAACAAGGAAAGAACTAAAAATATTGATTTTTTTTTAATGACTTGATTGGCAAAGCGCCTTAAACATTTGGCAGAGGAAAAGGGCTGCAAATTAACAAGAACCGTGACTGAAAATTTGGGTTTAGATGTAAATTTTTGGGAAGTTAATTTAATGTGGAGAGAAATGTGAAGAAATATAACAAAAAGATTTCCAGACAGTTAATAATGGGTTAACTGAAGACTGTGCTGGCTCTGAGGAATGAAAGGAAGACATGATGCACAGAAGATGGAGTTTAAAAAAAATTGCAGGAATTGCATCACAATTCAGGGAAGACAAATTTTACCTGCTTGTTCTTTTTAGGATGAAATGTTTTGAGAAAAGATAATAGGGCTAGACAAAGTATGGATGTATGGTGCTGCACAGCTATCGAGGGATTTAAGGGAGGGGATATTTATTATACTACAGGAGACAGATCAACCAAACTGACAGTACATTCATGAACATCCACTCGCTCCACCACCTATGCTCCGTCACATCAGTGTATACCATCAAGATGCACTGCAGAAATTCACCAAAGCTCCTCAGACAGCACCTTCCAAACACGATCACTTCCTTCTCGAAGAACAATGGCATCTGATGCATGGGAACACTACATGCTGCAAGTTCCTCTCTAAGCTGTTCATCATTCTGACTTGGGAATACATTGCTTCATTGTCACTGGGTCAAAATCCTGCAATTCCCTCCCCAATGACATTGTAGGTCAACCCACAGCACATGGACTGCTGGGATTCAAGAGGCAGCTCACCATCACCTTTTCAAGGGCAACTAGGGACAGGCAAATGATGCTGGCCCAGCCAGCAACTCCCACTTCCTGTGAATGAATAAAGTTAAACAGCTGTTTGCAAGATGTCAGGTTACTTGTTTTCAGAACTGCATCTACTCATTCAAACATTGGTTTTAAACAATTCTTCCTCATTTCAGTACACACATTTTAAAAGCTCAAAATAAAAAGACAGTCCTTGCAATGTGGATTGGGGAATGAAATTTCTGTAATAAGAAATCTAAACTCCCCTTGCATCTTTTGAGCAACCTTCTCGACTTGTCCTGTCATCTTCAAAGTTTGTCCAAACACATGCATGTCTTTTCTTCATCCTCTTGAAAATTGTGCCTTTTAGTTCATCTAGCCTCTCCTCATTCTTCCTATTTTTAAAAAAAGTATCACTTTGCCCTTAAATTTCTTTCACCACCTCTGCACATTTTAGCAGTCTGTTTTAATAAGAGAATTTTCTGCACACCGAGTGTTGAGCCTGTGGAATTCTCTACCACAGAAAGCTGTTGAGGACAAAATATTGAATCTTTCAAGAAGATGAACATATAACAAACCTTTTATTAGCCAGCACCTATGGGACCAGGAGTGTGCCGATTAATCAAATGTTCTGGTTGATCAAGAGGTCCATGTAATTTGTGTAAAAATATACTTAATACGGAAATATAATGCAGGAGCTATACTCTTTCAACATTACTGTTATACTCTACAGCATAAATCACTGAAATAGTTATGCAAATTTGCCTAAAGTAAAACTTACCAGCAAAGAACCTTCTCACTTGCACCCTCAACTGACTACTCTGATGTTGTGGAGATTGCAATAATACAGTAAATTTCTGGTATTTCAAGTACGTAACTTTTGACGGTTTATTGAGAGTGCTGGTTCATAAGGTGCCAGTTAGAACAAACTACAGGTTTCCTGTAGTTATTAACGGTTAAGGGGATCAAAGGGTGAAAGTAAGAACAGAGTATTGAGTTGGATGATCTGCCATCATATTGAAAGGCGCAGCAGCTTGAAGGGCTGAATGACCAACTCCTCCTAGTTAATATATTTCTATCCTCCTGAATTCTGTTGCTATCTTGCCATCTTTCTTTACAGCATTTGAGTGTTATAGTAACTATAAACCAGAGCATTGGGAAAAGTTGATGAACAGAGATATCTGGGAGTTCAGGCCCATTGTAGCCTGAAGATGGCTGCACAGGTGGATAGAGTGATCAAGAAGGCATATGGTATGCTTGCCTTCATCGGACGGGGTATTGAGTATAAGAGCTGGCAGGTCATGTTAAAATTGTACAAGACTTTGGTTCGGCTGCATTTAGAATACTGTGTATGATTCTGGTCGCCGCATTACCAAAAGGATGTGGACGCTTTGGAGTGGGTGCAGGGGAGGTTTGCGAGGATGTTGTCTGGTATGGAAGGTGCTTACTATGAAGAGACGTTGAGTAGGCTAGGATTATTTTCATTAGAAAAAAGCAGATTGAGGGGGGACCTGATTGAGGCCTACAAAATCATAAGGGTATAGACAGGGTGGATAGAGATAAGCCTTTTCCGAGGGTGAGGGATTTAATAACAAGGGGTCATGCATTCAAGGTGAGAGAAGAAAAGTTTAAGGAAGATACATGCGGAAAGTACTTTACACCGAGGTTGGTGGGTGCCTGGAACGCGTTGCCAGTCGAGATAGTAGAGACAGACATGGTACATTCATTTAAGATGCATCTAGACAGATGCATGAGTAAATGGGGAGCAGAGGGATACAGATCCTTCGGAATTGAGCGATAGGTTTAGACAGTGGATTTGGATCAGCACAGACTTGGAAGGCCAAAGGGCTTGTTCCTGGGCTGTAAATTTTCTTTCTTTGTTCAATTCAAGCAATTAGGGTACAACGAAAAGGAGCAGTGGTCCGAACTCTGACCCATTGGAAACACCACACTACTTCCCTCTAGCAAATGTTCAGCAGTAAACTCTCTGCTTTCTGTCATTTAATTGCTTTTTCCATCCCTATCACTATAATCATATTGACTTCAATTTTACTAGTCCATTATGTAGTACTTAGCCGAATGCCCATATACACAACAGTTGCACTTCCCTCATCGGCCCTCTAAATTACCTCATTAAAGAATACAAATCAAGTTAGTTGAACAATACACAACTTTCACAAATTTGTTCGAACTTTACTTGCTCATTCCTTTTCAAATGGGCAATTAATTTTATCTTGGATTTATGTCTCAACATTTTTTCAGTATGGACATTAGGCTCACTTTATCAGTTTGAAATATTAAATTACAGTTGTAATCACAAATTTAACTTGTAATATTTCATAGATGAGCAACATTTTGTAAAAGTTACATTGCAATAAATTAAAACAAAGTTAATATGTTTGGTGGGTGTTGGAGTTGAGTGTTTATAATTTTCTCCCAGGTGCTGAAGAACAGTGAGATTCTGGGTGTAATAGAAGGAGGAGATATTCTTGAAGAACGACTGAGGTCCGTTAGAGAAACTATAAAGAGGCCAGTTGGAGGTTTCCTTTTAGATGGTTTTCAGGCAGAGGATATGCCTGATGACCCAAAATTGAACTTAATTGCTTCAGTCACAGGAGAACTGCCTGAAGACAAACCCAGGTAAAGAAAAATGTGTAATATGCAATTATTCTGCTTTATTTGAACAGATTCCAATAAGTGCAAGTCACCAATCCTTTTATTTTAAAGCAGCTTAGGAATTTATGGCAGCAGCAAGCAGATACTGGCATCTCTGTTTTTTTCTGATAACTGGAATATAGTACATCTCATTTTGTTGTCCTGAGTTGTGTTAAAGTGAAATAACATTGGTCATTTAATGGGGCCTTTTTCCTCGTTTAACTTAAGAATTTCATTTTGAAGTTGTTTGCAAAGTTGGGCTGATGTAGGATCACATGACCTGATTTGGCCTATTCCACTCCCTTCCCCACTTCTTCACTGCTGAGCCTCGCTGAGCCTTGTTCTGCTTCCCATGTCATCCTCTTGCCGGTAACCTGGCTGTTGCTGCTCAATATCCTATTCTTTCACCAAAGTTCCCATTCCTGACACACTCATTTACTGTTTCTCTCTCCTGAGCCCTTGTTGTGAGCCACAGCTCAAATTGTGAGACAGAAGGAACAGCTTCACCTTCCAAAGGCAAATACACTGTATTATGTAATCCCATCTGATCTGAGTGTTCCTAACATTTTCTATTAGCCTTTTAGTTAGCTTTCTTGAAGGGCTATGGTTAATTCCAGAATGTGAGTATTTTGTTGCACATCTCCTGTTTAATCTAGTGATATTTATTCACATTTCTCTCTGTTGTCCTTCCCTCCCACTATATTAGGTTGATCCATGGAATTGGAAAGCCAGATGAAGTGCTGGAGTGTGTATCAAGAGGAGTGGATTTATTTGAAGGTTTCTTTCCCTATGTAATGACTGAGCAAGGAAGAGCTCTGACATTCAAATTTAAATACAAGGTGGACCCAGAAGCAGAAGGTAGAGTCTTAGAAAGTCAGTGTATTGTGTTATTATTCAGTAAATAAACAAAGGTTGGCAGGCTGTGCATAGTAATACATTCAATTTATTATTCATGGCTTGGTGTTAATGCCTACCTAAACATAGGTCAAAGTTAGGAGCAGCAAGTCTATCTGAGCAATTTGCACTATGAGCAGACTTTATTTCCTCACCACCTCCACGTCAGTAGCCCAATATGTATCCGCCACCTCTCTTTCACCACCTTGTGTGATGTTGTCTAATCAGTAACAAGAGTCTGAAAGAGAACTGAGCTGAAAATGTGTTGCTGGAAAAGCGCAGCAGGTCAGGCAGCATCCAGGGAACAGGACAATCGACGTTTTGGGCATAAGCCCTTCTTCCTGAAGAAGGGCTTATGCCCGAAACGTCGATTCTCCTGTTCCCGGGATGCTGCCTGACCTGCTGCGCTTTTCCAGCAACACATTTTCAGCTCTGATCTCCAGCATCTGCATACCTCACTTTCTCCTGAAAGAGGACTGAGCCATATACATTGTGCAAAAGGTAAGCAGACTATTAAGTAAAGGTTTGCAAACACAACAGGGCTAATTATTCAGATCATGTTGGATGTTAAAATTAAAATGTTGATTTTAAAGCGAGACAACTAATTTTTCTACATTGTAACGTTTTGATGTTTGTCAAAATGAGAGGTGTTGATGATATAATTGTCAGACACATACAGACCTCTGGTATCTTTACCTTTAATCTTGAGATTGTGGGTCATCTTGTCTGTTCTCTGATCCCGTTATTTCATTGCTCTATGTAGCAATAAATAAATACGCTTCCGCAGGTACAACATGAAAAAATCAAGCATAACTGCACTTATTTAACGACTATCAAATACTTTGGTTTCAACCATTCATATGAAGAGTTACATTGAATGGACATTGACATTTCTCATTCAGGTACACGTCATAGCTTTTCACTACCCGATCCTGAAATAGCACCTTCCAAACCCATGAGCATTTCAATTTAAAAAGATACCTAAAGCGCATATACATGGGAACACCACCATCTGCGAATTCCCCTCCAATCTACTCTCCATCATGTGGAATAATTCCACAGACAGCAGCATCCCATAAGCAAGTCACCCTTTATATACATGAGGAAAATCCATGACATTGATCCAGCTCCCTCAGAGCCAGCTGTCAGAGTGAAAGAACATCTGTCAGCCAGAACTCCCTGATTGTGGTTGGTAATCTGATCCAATCAAGGAACTCATATATTCTGAGGTCCATCTGGCTGACTTTGTTACAATCTCTATACTGGTTTGGAAATGTATTGCTGTTGCTGCAGTGTCACTGTGTCAAAATCCTCCCTAATGGCAATCTACAGCACATGGACAGCAGTGTTTCAAGAAGGCAGCTAACCGCCAGTTTCTCAAACGCAGCTAGGAATGAGCAATAAGTGCTGGCCAGCCAGCAACACTTAATGTCTCGAGAATAAATAATTTTTTAAAAACTGAGTGTTGCTGGTAATAGAATTGGATGCTTCGAAATGTTGCAGTTCAGAAATCTGTTCTTTTTTTAAAATCACAAAACTTGTATATTCGAGATATTTAATTTTGAAAATTCAGAATTTAGAAATATTAAAGACAAGTTAACTTACAAAGAGTTTTGTCTTGATGGAAATCTGCATTTCCAAGTTTGTGTGCAGATGCAACATCAAAGAGACGTGAGTTAGAGCTGATGAAATAGTTCGCAATATTGTTAACTAAATTATGTCCAAAAGAGCTGGTCAGCCCACACTCCTGTAGTACTGCATAGAAGAAGCAATTACTAGCTATGAAAAGAGGTTGAGTAGGTTAGGATTGTTTTCATTAGAAAAAAGGAGATTGAGGGGGGACCTGATTTGAGGTCTACAAAATCATGAAGGGTATAGACAGGGTGGATGGAGATGAGCTTTTTCCCAGGGTGAGGGATTCAATAACGAGAGTCACGCGTTCAAGGTGAGAAATGAAAGGTTTAAGGGGAATACACGCGGAAAGTACTTTTCACAAAGGTGCCTGGAATGCGTTACCAGCAGAGGTAGTGAAGGCAGGCACAGTTGATTCTTTTAAGGTGCGTCTGGACAGATGCATGAGTAGGTGGGGAGCAGAGGGATGCAGTTGCTTAGGAACTGGGCGATAGGTTTAGACAGTGGATCTGGATCGGGTCAGGCTTGGAGGGCCAAAGGGCCTGTTCCCGGGCAGCAAATTTTCTTTGTTTTTTGTTCTTGGTATCAGTTTTTCTTGTGACCTGGTATTGAATCAAAGCTTGGTTTTGATTAGCATCTTAGTTCAGTAGTGAAAGTTGCATATTAACATTTGTTCTGGTTTGGATTTCAATGAAAAATATGGGGGTATATTCAGGTGTTTTAATCCATTTTGCTTCGAGGCCATTGGATCTGCTGCAAGATATTTGCTTTAGTTCAGAGGTGTCAGCCACTCCTTTACGTCGTCATGTTGACTGCCTTTGTACAAAACATAACTTCAGTGTCCAATATCTCCTAGGTGGTAACCAGACCCACCCAATGTCTAATGGTATGATCTGAACCGGATCTTTGTGTTCGAAGTGCATTTGATCCTTTAATCTTTCCAAAGATGGAACTCTGGGGTGAGACATGGCTTGGTTTTTAAACTAGTTACCCTATGATAGCTAAAACATACAAAAGCATACCATATATAACAAATTTTATCTCAAACATTTTTATTTCAACAATTCGATTGGAATCTTCATAATGCAGAAAGAGAGCATTCAATCTTTCACATTCCTTCTGGTTGTGAATCAGTTAATAACTAGTCCCACTTCCCTGCTGTTTTCAAAAGACATATGCAGTGTTGGCAGATGCTTAGCTCCAGCTAACAACCTTGCATAACTGTATGTGTCAGCAATAGAAAGGACCTAATGACCTGACCTGCGTTGTTAAACAAAATTATCAACCACTTTCCGACTCACTGCTGATTTACTTCTGATTGGCACTTGTAGAGATGCTCAGTGGTTTCCAAAGTTGTTTTGCTTTAAGAAATAAAATATATATGTGGAAAATATTTGAGGTCACTAAAAAGTAATTGTAATCTGATCCTTTAAAATGAAGATCAAGAATCTCAGCATTGAATTCAGAATAAGGTATGTACTGGCTGAGAATCAGGAAACCAAGGAACTTAATATACACACCACAATGAATTCCTTTGTATCTCAGCAGAACAAAAGAATCTTGTTGGTCCCCTACATCAGGTACAAGACCAACAACTTATATCTGCTTACAACACAATGACCATTGAACAATGTGAAGGGAATCACATCTATTCAAGTAAGTTAGCAGTAACTCAAAACTTTGAACAAATTATCACAGTTTCGTGTATGCAACTATTTCTATTTTCTTCGTATTAAAAAATGCATGAACGTATTTTTCTTTTATTAACCAGCAGACAAACATTTTTAAAGAAAAACCATTTGTAATATTGTGAAATGTAATGCTGCATTTAAAGCCTGTCTAATTTATACATTCACCGGCAATGTTTTAATATATAATTTAATAATAGTCACATGTTACAACTGTAAAAAGGCCAACTAAAACTTAGATGAATAAAGCATTTTTTATTACATTCTGAAGTACTGATAAATTCATCAATCTGTGAAATAATTGCTTTGAAATATGCCATGATATCTACTACCTATTATGCAAGAAAACTATCTTGATTTCAACATTTTGCGCTCTGAGTTTTAATTTGTGTTAAAAGATATCAACTTGATTCATTTTAATGATGATCTGCTATCTGAAATTAAATCAGAATGAGGATATGCTCTGAGATTGATGGCTCGTAGGAAAATTAGGGCTACACCTATTAAGATCATAATAAATACAAAGAAACATTATGCTGCAGCAATATTTATAAACATACTGTATTTTTAAATTTGGCAACAGCACCGAATGTTTTTCCTTTTTCTGCCATCTTGTAAAATGACAAAATAGTCAATTGTTTGTTACAGCCTATTTGTTACAGCTGGTGTTTCAGTGTTGTTTATATCTTTATGTTCAGATCTCCTTCCTTCACCACCTTTTGTAATACCTTTTTCCCTCAAAGGATGGATACTTATTAAATATTAGCCCTTCCCATAATACTGTATTAATTCTAATTAACCATCATGAGCTCAATCTCTCAATATGTCAAGATACACCTAAAGCTGTCAAAGATTGTCCTACAGTCCTAATATTTGCACAAGTCTTGCTATCGTCTGCAAATTTGTACAATGTGTTGCCAAAACCTTCATTCAAATCATTAATAAGTTTGCCTTCCTACCACATCCTACCTTCACAGTCAGACTCTGTCTTCATCAAATTTGGCATGGTGGTTCAGTTGTTAGCATTGCTGCCTCTCAGCACCATGGAAGCGAGTTTGATTCTACTCTTGGGTGACTATCTGTCACTATTTGCCTATTTTCCCCGTTTTTGCGTGAGTTTCCTCTTCGTGCTCTGGTTTCCTTCCACAGTCTAAGGATGTACAAGTTAGGTGGATTAGCCATGGACACTTTGTGGGAAATTTACCAGGGATATGCAGGCTAAGTGGATTAGCCATGAGAAATGCAGGATTACAGGGATAGGGTATGGGGGTGTGGTTATGGGTGGGATGCTCTTCGGAGGCATGGTATGGACTCGATGGGCCAAGTAGTCTGCTTCCACATTGTAGAGATTCTATCATTCACCTATCAACCATGCATACCCACCTTCCAAAGTAGGTTAGTACTTTGCCAGTAGTAATGGAAACCCTAGTTTTCTGGCTGCAACTAAATCAAGGACTGTGATCTGGAGCAGCACCTAATTTAATGTCCTGATTGAGAGAAGCTACCTTAGCAAAAACCAGAGCTAGCCCTTCAAACTCCTTATCCTGAGTGGTGAATTGAAGCAGTTTGACTGAGTCAGTGAGGAAAACCTGATTTTCTATTTGCATAGAACTAAGTTAAGTGCTAAGTTAATACTAAAATATGATATTCAGAAAGGAGCAGAACCATCTCTCTACAAAAAGTTGGCAGTAATGAATATTTTTGTACCTTTTATGTTATCAGTTAACCACTTTAGGTATTCAAGTTGTGTGATCTGCATTTGTAATATTCTTTGTAGTATGCTATTTTGTTATAATGCTATTTTGTGCTCTTTGCATCATGAGAATTCTATTTTTGGTAATCTGTGACAAAGCATATAGTAGAA
This sequence comes from Chiloscyllium plagiosum, assembly GCF_037043375.1. Lineage (NCBI taxonomy): Eukaryota > Metazoa > Chordata > Chondrichthyes > Orectolobiformes > Hemiscylliidae > Chiloscyllium > Chiloscyllium plagiosum. The sequence goes on along the minus strand of NW_028270150.1, from coordinate 75,406,075 downwards.
TATGCATTTTGGGAATATATGGTTTTTATATTATTTTTGTGAATGGTGCAATTTATTCACGTGATTGTGTGGATATATTTTGACATGCTCAGTCTGTTCATTTAACATGATTGGTTAGTGAGCTGAACAATGGAAAAAAATGAAGTGTGATTTCCGGGGAATAAAGGTAGCTAATTATAAAAATGGTGTTTACACGCTGCTCAAAATATAAAACCTCCTTTGAGGCCGTGGGTTAAGGCTTGGGTCAGAGTATATCCAACCTCTCTGCTTCATTTTTTTGTTTGTACTTTTTTGCTGGAGTCTAGCCCTTCCCATATTCGCACAAGATGCCATACAATCATAATACCATGAATTTGGTTTGTAGAGTGCAGCACCATCTCATAAACTACAGACTATTTTCACTTCATCTTTGTTGGTGGGTGAAAAGAGCTAGTCAGGAAAAAGTCCTATTAAAAAAAATCATCTGAATCTGAAATATGAAGATTATTTGCAAATCATCACAACTAAATTAACTAACTGCTTACCGAAAGGCTCTGCTCTCGTTTTAACATTGAGGAAACTGACCTTCTCATTGTTCTGTTTGCTTTCTTGGACATCTCTAAAGTACAGCCACAATGTTTAATTTAACTCTTCAGTTATGTTGTCTATGTTCAGCTTGTACACTGTTGAATTTTGTTGTGCATTGCTAATTGCCCCAGAGAGTGGTGGTGAGCTGCTGCCTTGACCTGGTGTAGCCTACCTACAGTAGATGCACTGACATTACTGAGGGGAAGGGAGTTCCAAAGTTTTGACACTGCAGCAGTAAAGGATCAGTGTGTAGCTCCAAGTCAGGATAGTGAAGACTTGGAGAGGTTTTTGCAAGTGGTGGTGTTCCTATCTGTCTGCTGTTATTATCCTTTTCAGGTGATAGAGGTCATCAATTTGGGCACTGTTGTCAAAGGAACATTGTTCCGTTGCCTACAATACATCTTACAGATGGTACCTACAACTTCCACACTGCTTTGTTGGTGGTGGGTGTGAAATACCAATTTAACTGGCTGCACTTCCTGGATGATGTCAAGCTTTCTGAGTATTATTGGAGCCACACTCATCCAAGCAAGTGGAGCAAATGTCTTCACACTGCTGTGATGTATATTGGAGTTGGTGGACAGACTTAAGGAAGTCAGATGAATTACTTCTTCTCAAAAACACTGTGTGAAGATTCATTTTTAATAACTTATCAAAGATTTGTACCTAAGATGGCGACATTATAAAACTTTTCATTCTACTCCTGTATTTCTGTACTTGAGTACACGTGACAATAAAGGAGACTCTATTTTATTCTAGAATCTGAAATATTCTATTCTACGTCGTTCTTGCAAATGCTGCAATGATTGCTAAACTGAAATTTACAGTTTACAGATACACCAACACAACAGAATCAAATGTCTTGGAATGATGCAATAACTAGGGAAGGCTTTCTTTTAATGTGAAATTTCACCACTGGTCATCTTGTTTACAAGAGCTGAGAACAATCAGGGCACATTGTACAACATAAGATAAAGCTAAAGTTCTAACAAGTGCTTTCAATTATATTTCAGTGCTGGACCGAAGTGGCTGTGGGGACAACGAGATAAGTAATAAGGCTTCAGACAAAGGGGGCAAGACAGTTCCTTTTACGATCAATTTGAAAAGTGAACAGTAAGTGTTCTTCAATTTTTAATGAACTATTTATTGTATTTAATATGTGCAGAGTGTTCAGTAAAGTCTATCTTAAAAGTATTGTTTTTCTATATGGTTTAGACCCTTCAGTCCAACTCGTCAATGCCGACCAGAACCCTAACTTTTTCCCAGCATTAGGCCTGTATCCCACTAAACCCTTCTTATTCGTATACCCATCCAGATGCCTTTTAAATGTCTTAGTTGTACCAGCCCCTACAAGTTCCTCTTGCCGCACATTCTATACGTGCATCACCCACTGTGTAAAAAAGTTTTCCCAAGTCCCTTTTTAAATTTTTCTCCTCTCACCTTAAACCTATGCCCTCTAGTTCTGGACTCATCCACCCCAGGGAAAAGACCTTGTCTATTTACCCAATCCATGACCCTCATGATTTTATAAACCTCTACAAAGTCACCCCTCAGTCAGATTAGATTAGATTAGATTACATTACAATGTGGAAACAGGCCCTTCGGCCCAACGAATCCACACCGACCCGCCGAAGAGCAACCAACCCATACCCATACATTTACCCCTTACCTAACACTATGGGCAGTTTAGCATGGCCAATTCACCTTACCTGCACATCTTTGGACTGTGGGAGGAAACCGGAGCACCCGGAGGAAACCCACGCAGACACGGGGAGAACGTGCAAACTCCACACAGTCAGTCGCCTGAGGCGGGAATTGAACCCGTGTCTCTGGCGCTGAGAGGCAGCAGTGCTAACCACTATGCCACCGTGCCGCCCAGTCCCTGATGCTCCAAGGAAAACAGCCCCAGAATATTCAGCTTCTCCCTGTAGCTCAAACCCTCCAACCTTGGCAACATTGACTAAATGGAAATGCATTGCAGAAAATACTGATGTAATTCCCCTTCTGAGGGCTCCTCTAGTCCAGTATCCAATCAGTGTCAGCTCTGTGCAGTAACCAAATATCTTGACACACCTTTTTGGCACTGGAGGTTTACTTTCACAGTGCATTACAATTTTTTTTTCTGGTTTCCCAATGAGTACTTTGCTTATGTTTGTAAAATGAAAAATGTTCCATTCTCGTGATTGAAACAGATATATTGCAGGTGCATCCCTCTGCCTTATGTTGCCAGCATTGTTATTCCAGTACTTATTTCTCCTGTATTGCATACCTCCATTCACTTCTGTTTAGAATTTATTTGGGGTTTTGTCCCAAGTGCTCATTCTTCATGTGGATCCTTAGCAGCAAGCCTGTACAATCTGCCCTGCATCAAGTCTGATTGGAATGTATGGATGGAAGTAGATCATTTGGTCCTTTGAAGCTGTTCTGTCATTCACTTGATTTTAGTGTGATTGTTGCCTTGACTGAAACAGCTTGGTTTTGTAACCTGTAGTGCCTTTGCTTGACAAACAAAAGAAAATTTAGTTTTGAAATTTTCAAATGACCAAGCCTCTAGGAGGAGTGTTCCAGTTTGTCATTTGTGAGGAACCACTTCCTAACATTGCCTGTGAATGAATTGGCCCTGATTATAAGGACATGTCTCCCCAGCTCCAGCTGGAGAAAATAGATTCTCTCATTATACTATTTAATCATCTAAAAAACTTCAGTTATGTCACCCCTTAATGTTCTTAAGTCAGTGTGAGTTTATGCCCGTCATTTTGCCTTTGTAGTCTCTGAAGTGACAGGCACAGAATTTTCAGTGTACATGGTGGCACATTTATCAGAAATGAAAGCTCTACCCTCATTGTTTCTCTTCACAGCCCTCCCTATGTAATTCTCTTGTCATGCTGCTGACTGCTCAGATAGGCCAAATTAGTAATTAAACTTGGAAGCTTTATGTAATTCTCTCTCAACAGTTGCTTGCACCAACTGAACCATCTGTCCATTTTATGAGATGGGTGCCTAATAGAACTCTTAACCTGTGGAAGACAAAAATGAATCTTGAGGTCAATTACAGTAGATTATTGTTTACCAGTAGTTATGCACAGATAGAAGCCTTTTGAATTACTTAGTTTGCAAGGATATATAAATCACAAAGTGGCATTATTGGATAATAACTGACATTTTCTGCCTCTGTGAATTATTGATGGAATAGATGCTGTAAACAAGAATACAGTCAATAGAGTATAGTGCAATTCTCACAATTTTGCATTCCCTGGCTACTGTCACTCATTTTTAGTGTTTTTACTAGTACTAAAGTTTGTGGCTTATTGTGTATTATTTAAGAGAGCTAATGATTCTATGGTTGGTTTAAAGGTGTCTATTTTCCATGTTTTTCAGGTACCGTGCAGATTTCAGGCCTTTGTTAGAAGACTGTTCCTGCTACTGCTGTAAGAACCATACGCGTGCCTACCTCTATCATCTTCTCACAACAAATGAGCTACTGGCTGGAGTTCTTCTCATGATTCATAACCAGCATCACTACTTTGGTTTCTTCCAGTCCATTCGTGATGCTGTGAGAGATGACAAGATGCATCAACTTAAGGAACTCATTATAAAACAGAAGTTACAACAGTGACATATTTAATATATGATTAACAAGGGAGGAAATGGGTGTCCAATGTATAAGGATTTCAAAGCAGACAGACATTACAATGAGTTATTTGGATTTAGTGTCAGTCGGTTATTTTGACATTTGATGATACTAATTGTAAACTGAATACTCAGCCTCCCCATCTCCTCCATGTTATGTATCTTTCACATTACATTAATGTATAACAGTTAAAATTGCGCACACCATTTGAAAGCCATGCTTTGACTCATTAATTCTTTGACTGATGTGTGCAGATTATTTTTAAGCAAATGTTTTACATTAAATGTATTTGAGTACAAAAAGGCTAGTAACATGTTTGACTTGGCAGAAAACCTGTCTGATGTGATTGTCTGTAATTAAATGATTACTCCAACAAATTTGTTGAAATGGCATATTTGCCTTTTTTTCACCTTTTTAGGTTTGAGCATTTGTCTAATTGTGATAAAATATGGTCAAGATGTCTTGAAATTATTTGACAAAACTTCATTCTTTCAATGAATTCCTACACACACTGTTTTAGAGTTTACATTTTGTTGGTTGAATATACAATGTATGCACCAACAAGCATTTTTTAATTCTTTATAGACACTGATGTATAATTCTTGGGGCAGGAAGCATTGTTGGAGGTTGGAATAATTAAATTTGCAGCCATTGGTTCTGAGAAATTAAGGGCAGGGTCTGCCCATGTGTCATCAAGTGAGCTGTGAGGATCAAGTCATTCTGTCCTAAACAGGCAAACATTGCTTTTATGAAGCAAACCAGAATTCAATGCCAGTTAGAGGCTCCCCATTATTAATTCCACTAGCTTTACACATATTGAATCAGGACATGAACAATCTAACCAGTGATTTTTTAAAGTGGTTGCTGAAGGTTACTCAAAAAAAAAAGTTGCCACTTTTTTTTCCCAATTACAATTTCATAAAACTGAAAGGAATCCGTGCCCTCTGCCTGGTTCACACAACTATTGTGACTCTGCTGGTCAGAATACCTGCCACTGTTTCCCCTTTTGGTAAGAAATTAGGTAGGAGTTCTGTGTGAATGTATCAAGTCTTTCTTTTAGTGTCTTGGTTTAGTAAATTTTGTATAAATAATATTCCACAGAACTTAGTAAAGTGTGTTATTTCTGCAAACTATCAATGTACCAGTTTAAATCAATTACATTTCAATCTTCGATAATTATTTTAAAAATTAAGTTTGTATGAAGCAAAAGGAACCCATTTTATTTATGAGACAAAATTGTTTGCTAGTATGTTAGACTGTATTTGTGTAAATTTCTTTGCAATTTAAAAGCATTTCTCAATTTGAAAGCTGTAGCGCTGCATTTTTATTAAAGCAAATGTTTTGTCTATTCTGAAGTTCTTCACTATTATAAACTTGTGTTATTTCTAATAAAAAATGACTGAACTATGATATTGCTTACAGAGTGAGTCTGTAATGTTTATTGTGGAGCTATGTTTCACCAAGTCTGTCCATTTGAGATTGCAACTTTGATATTGCCAATGGAATAATAGCTTACAAAGGTGTATTTTTGATATTGTCAGTTGAAGTTTCTGTAAGTTGGCATCTGCTTCTGAACTACTGTCTCCCATCTCCAGGAAGAGATCTGGCTACCAAGTCTAGGCCTTTTAGAAAAAATATCAACACATTAATTGTGATGTGCACGTCTTAAGACTTATCATTTAATTTTCCAATTGAATACTTTTGCTATCAATTTTTGTGATATTGACCATCTACTGTCTAGCCCAAAGGATCTTTCCTAATACTGATCCTGGCCAGTTGTAATTTCTCAAAGAAACCGTCACTGAAATACAATTGATTTACGATTACGTTGTTGGTCTTTGAGCTTGCAAACAATTGGCTGTCATGTTCCCTACAATACAACAGTAACCACACTTCCAAAGTACTTCATTAACTGCAAAATGCTTTAAGATGTCTTGAAAGGTGTCATATCTTTTTTACTTATGGAGAAAACTATAAAGCATTGGAATAAAACCATTTCCAATAATAACTATATTGACAGAGAAATTACATTCAACTGAAGGAGAGCTAGATGGCAGTGTTATACAACATAGAATTCTCTTTTGAGTTTAATAGCATCATGATGCAGTATTTTATGTCATGAGTAGAAATACATTGGATAATGTTTTTATAATTTGATATCTGTCGAGATATATAAAAGACTTTAGAAAGTTTTTGTAAACAAAATATATTGATTAATGTTAATCAAATTAATGCTAAAACTGGCTATGAAAATAAAATGTAATATTAAATGGTTTTCATTGCTTGAAAAAATAGGACTACTGTCATCCACTACACTTTTTTTGGCTTTTTAATAACAGCCAGAGGCCCTCCTACCATTTAAATTCTAGGAGTGAACACTGGCAAATTTAAGTTTTATCAAGATTTGTAAACCTTAATCCTGCATTGATGTGCTGTGATGTCAGTCCTGATGAAGGATCTTTCCTGAAACGTCAACTTTTCTGATGCAGCTTGACCTGCTGTCCTTTTTCCAGCTCCACATTTGATCAACGCTGACTTCCCAGCATCTGCAGTCCTCACTATAATGTCAAGTTAGACAGTCTGTGATGTGATTCTTCAGATGTAGCAGCTACTATTCTCTATGTCTTTTTCCATGCATTTCCTCTTCTATTCGTTGCGGGGTTAGCATGAGATGTCCAATTAACTTGGTAAGAACCCTGAAAAAGCTGAGGACTTATTGGGCTACATTCTTGTAGTTGTGGCATTGGCTGAATGTACACAGTAATGTAACTGTTATAACTTATTCATTGTTCTTTCTCAATAGAGAACAATTGACCTGTGTGCATATCACAGTTATTAAAAACAATTATCAGAAATGCCACAATGAAAAAATTGCAAAGACTATCTCATATAAATGCAAAATTATTGTTAGTTTTACATTATCGTTAACCATGTTCTTCTAGAAATGAGCCAGTGTCACTGATTAACAAAATAAAATGTCTATATTCCAGCAATTATTACAATAGTGATTTTCTGTATTAATACAATGATTGTGCTTCAACTGTATCTATAGATGGTATAAAGTTGTGAAGGACTGCAACCTTTTTTCCACGCAGTTTTTTCCATGCTTACTTAATACTTCTGTTTTATCGTTATAACGTTTCTGGATGATTTGTGCCATTTCACCATTAGTTTCATAATGATTGACCATCAAATTCATGATCATTCTATGTTGTGACCACTAGTATGGTTGAGTGGGAGCTGCATGAACTTAATGAAATGAGAGGAAGACACCAAATCGGTGAAGAAATATGAAACAAATTGGGTCAGAGGTTACAATCTAAAATTGTTAAACTCAAGTTGAGTCCGAATGCCACACAGTGTCCAGTCAACATGGTTTCTGTGCATCATTGGAATAGTAAAACAGCATATTTAACTGCATTCTATTTTAGATTTAATAAAATATTAATCTGATAAAATATGTATTACATTGGAATTTGAATTCACTGGCTTTGCATTCTCTATGAAATAATTTTGAATTGCTTTAAATGTTTTATTCATAGTAAGCAGGTCCCTGCTAATATCATTCATAGCAAGTGAAATGTCGCTGTATAAATTAAAACATGTAACTGAATATTGCATAAAGGAGTAAATCGTATATTAGTAGGAAGCTTCCCTGGGGAACTTGATGAATCACTGTGCATCACAAGTGGCAAACTGGCCAATGGAAATTTTTGAATGGCATTTGGCACCATTCCAATAGTTTATTCAGTGAGACCACTGTGGGTGAGGTAGCTTGAATTTGACCAGGCCTGTGACCTGTGTTGATCAAAGTCAGAAACCAATAGGGCTGAGTTGCTCCTGAGCTCTTGTGGCACAGCAGTAGTGGTCTTATCTTTGACCAGAAGGCTTAGGTTCAAACATATCTGCTATTCATGTTTTTTTTTAATTTGTTGGTTTGGTTTCTCTCATTTTGCCAAGTTTGTGCAGTTCCCATTCAACCAAACTTCTTCAGGAAGGGCTTATGCCCAAAATGTCAATTCTCCTGCTCCTCGGATGCTGCCTGGCCTGCTGCGCTTTTCCAGCACCACACTTTTCAACTCTGGTCTCCAGCATCTGCAGTCCTCACTTTCTCCTAGAGAGTATCTAGAGTTGAGTTGCTGCATTCACACATGCCTACCTACTGATATGACACTTTTTTTTCGCCATTGGTTTAATCAGAATCACTGGTTCAGGCACATGGTGACAATTTTGGCATTGGTGGGACTTTAACCCTCCCTTATGCATTTCACACCTTGCAGTGCTCGGCCCTTTTGCGCATAAAAGCAAACTGTTCAGGCATATTATGAACCCCACCTTAGGGCAGGAGGGACTTGAATCCAGACCATCCAACCCAGAGGTGGGGAGACCACAAATTGTTGGAATTACAACCAACATAACATGGTTACACTGAATGGGGTATAAACCTGGATTGGGAGTCCCCAAAAAGTTTCAAATTCGATGTCATAACCATTTGTTATCACAGCTACATATCGATTTTTATGCTCAATTCCTGGTGGGATTTGAACTTTGAACCTAGAGATTCCAAGGCAAGAATTTTACCACTAAATCCCAGCCGACTAATATCCACTCTTTCTATACTACTTATAAATAGATCTCTGAATTAGATTGTTTGGTATTATTAAGCCGGAAATACTATTAAGTACTATTAAGGAGGGTACTTCTGTAAATAAAAGCAGCATGGTGAAATAGTTGTAAGAGTGAGCAAATCTGCATTGGTGGAGTCCAATTCCCATGCGGAGCTGGCTCAAACCATTTCAGAGGGAGCATTGGTGTAGTGAGCTGGAACAGGTTGACCCATGAGAGTAAAGAATTAGGGATTACAATTGCAGCTTGCCACAGTCAGGACTGATTTCCCAAGAAACTGAATTGAGATTTAATGGAAATCAAGAAAGTATGAACAAAGGTCGATAAAAGTAGCAAGAAGGGTGAGAAACTCTGCAAAGTTGCTATGGAAACAGCAAAACAAAAGTTGTTATATTGGTGCGAAGCATGGTTAGAGAAGACCTTTGTCAATGGGAATGATTTTGCTTTCACATTTCCACCTATATTAGACACGCTCTTTACATTCATTCCTACTTTCTTTTGCCTTGCATTGTCATCATCACTTTTCAATTAATTTTCAATTACTCTCTCCACATGATCACAGACCCCTTTTGTTCTTTCCTTTTCCTATGCTTTTTTATGTTTCAGTTCTTGATTAAAACCAGTTGCATCGCTGCCTCTTTCCAGCTCCGATGAAAGGTCTTTGACCTAAAACAGTAAGAATAATTATCTTTCAATTATACCTTTTAAAGAAACCACTCTAGGTTCTCCACAAAACATGAAATGAATCCATTTTGACAGTCATAGAATCATAGAGATGCACAGCATGGAAACAGACCTTTTGGTTTAACCCGTCCATGCCGACCAAATAACATTGAATATAAAGTACCTTAATATCAATACTAAATTAAAAAAAATAGATATTGAAGGTGATAGGAAAGGTCCAGGAATGGGAATGTGAGCAATTTGAGATTCTAATTTTGTCTGTAATCATTCAAGAAAAACAAAAATCACAAAATACAAAATTGTCCCAGAAAACTTCCATTAGAGAAAGTTTCTAAAAGAGCTGAACAAATATTAAAAATGGTAACATTTTAATAAATGTTTTCAACAAATTCTTTATGACTTGTTTATTACATAATGTATATTGCAGTTATCTCAAGGAGGGCTGTTAAGAATATTGTACAGGAGATGTATTGCAAAATTAATGGAAAGCGATTGAAAGACACTTTTCTGTAAAAGAAAGATGTTTGTATACCAGTAACGCAGTGTACAATGTCGATTTTATAGATAGCTGAGAAATGATCTCTCTGTGTTTGATAAGCCACCACAGCAGTGTTCATGATGACTGGGTCATTAATGAGCGACACATTGCCAAAATGACTGTTTTGGTGGCCTCCAAAGGCAAGGATGAAGAATGAATAATCTCAATGGTTTATGTACAACAATCTAATTGTCTGGAGCGACTGCAAATGTCATCTCTTTGTCAGAGCATGTAAATGGAGTTCCCACAGAACATTTTTGCAAATTTATACGTGGTGCAGGAACAGCACTGAAAAAGTCCCCATTCTTTGTATTTCGAACAGTTCAGCCTTATATTCTTCAGATATTCCAGAAGTTTACCCTCAAGAGCACTCCCATAAATGAATTAAATGTATCATACCTACAACACATTTTTCAGACCAAACTATAAGAAATATGTGAAGGGGAAAAACAATATATACATATACATGCTGTAAAAAGTTTATCAGCAGAAAAAAATCATTATACTTTATTAAATAGTTTCCTGAATCCAAAGTACAAATTTTGAGGTGTTTTGGAGGAAACTTTAGATAAATCAGATCATAGCTGGAGTGATTGGAATTGGTCATTCTCAATGTATTTAGGTTTGCTATTCCCAAATACCTGATTCAGGGAGCATCCTGCAACTCAGGGGAAAAAAAATCTTCCCACTTAGGAGAATTTGTTATGAAGTGAATGTTGAATTCTTTCTTATTAAAAAAAAAACAACTTGCTCTTAAACTGTGCCCCAATTGTGGCAAAATGCCTCACGGCACTTCATATGCACAATGTCAAACAAAATCTGACACCAATGCTCTTTTAGGAGACATTAACATGAATGGCCAGAGGTGGGTTTGTGGCGCATATTAAAGGAGGAATGTAGGAGAGAGACTTAGAGAGGGAATTCTAAAGCAGCAAACACATTTTTAATCATTTCCTTCTTCCAGACAGCAAGATTGCAAACAGCTGCCTACCACTCATTTTTGATTAGCAGATCAATCATACTGGGTTGTTTTCTCCTGGGCAATATGTCTGGTATATCAGACAGCCTGATTATTTGCAAACTGATTAATCAGCATGTCTGTACTTATCATATCAGGCACCTCGATTAATTGCAGTTTCACTTGAGTGTAAATGTTGGGAATTGATATTTGATGGAAATGGTTACTATCCTGTTAGTCCAAAACCCTTCATAAGAAATAACTTGAGACAGAATTGATGAATTGCTTTAACTTCTTTTCAGGGGTAACTACTCGAGTCAAGATTAAACTGTGATGTTTCAAAGCCAAGCTACAAATTTGTGTTACTTTACAATTTTTTTAATATTCTAAAGTGGTACTGCTCTCAAGCAAAAACAGGAACTGCTGGAGAAACTCAGCAGGTCTGGCAGCATCTGTGAAGAAAGAAACAGAATTAACATCCAAGTCCAGTATGACATCTTCAGAACTTACAATCTAAGTTTCCTTCACATACTTGCCTTTCTGGAATGTGTGACGTTTTTGGCATTGATGAAATGTATTTTCCAGGAATCTTGCTAAGGTCAAGTTCCCAGGACAATCCTGGCAGGGTTTCCTTGCAAATGTCAGGCTAATATGGAATTGGCATCAGATTGTAAGGTACATTCCATATGCACCTAACATCTCCTATGCAATGTATATATGTTATGTAGTGAGGGCAATGATTGTTGTCTTAATTTGTTGTTTGGCTAAGTAGATTTGTTGTTCAAGCCCAGTCTGGTGATATCACTATGAAAGGTGCTTGGCAGATAGTTCTCCCTGACTGTGTGACATTTGATCAGTAGCAATTTAAGCTTGTTTAATGCCTTAAGGTGCTTCAAAGGAGTATTACCAGACAAAATTCACCAGTGAATTTCAAAAGAAGATATTAGAAGAGCGAAATACTGTATATGCTGGAAATGTGAAATGGAAACAGAGAACACTGGAATCCCGGCTGGGCAGCATTTGTGGAGAGAGAAACAGAAGTTATTGCTCCAAGTGGAAATATTGGGAGACGTCTTAAAAGATGAACAAAATGGAGAGGTTCAGGGATGGAATTCTAGAGCTGAAAGGTAGGCAGGGAAAGACACTGCCATCAGAGGGTGAGGTTTAGGAAATCATGAAAGCACAACAGAGCAGAATTGGAGGCTCACAGAGTTCCTGGGATAGTAGGAATTGGAGAAGTTACAAAGATGTAGTGTGTGGAGGGTTAGGGTTAAGACCATAGAGGGATTTGAGTACACGTTCAACAGAAGAAGCAATCATAGTCAGGTCCCATCTCACATACTTCAGAAACTATTAATTAGATGACATCTTTCAACCTTCGTTTGAAAGACAGAAAGTGGTCTTGTCTTGGAGGACATGTGATGTTGAGCCACCACTATTCTGCACCATTGTACCTGAAAGTGACTCCGTGCATGTAATGTTCTGGAATATCTGAACCATTATAAATTCGGTGTTCTCCATCTCACATTGTAGGAACTTTACCCAATCCTAGTCAGCTCACATTACCTAGACGTCTTTGAAGAGCATTATATTTACGGACAATCTCTGGTGACTTGCTGCCTATCCATCGGTTTTTGTTTAGCTTGTAGTTAGTGTTGCCAAATATGAAGGCTTGCATAGATTAACATCTACTTCCAGTTCTAGCCACAGGGTCCTCATTATATCACTATCAGCCAGAACATTCAATGTGATAGATGTTGAAACATTTACTTTTACACTTATCCCAGATGAATATAGTTGCCATATTTTGCTTAAATAACTCACTCAAAATTCCATGAATTCAGGCATTTCTGTGTTTCATTGGCAAACTGCTCTGCATGAGATTTAGTTATGACTTCATTAGCTTAGTGTTAGCCATTTATTCATCATTACTGGATCATCACAGTCTCTGGCCACAGGGCACACCCACACAACCTCTCTGATTGTGGCTTAGACTCTCCTTCAGTTTAGCCTTTGTTCCTCATCATGTCGCATCTAAAACAATTTATTCTCCTTGCAGTGCATCCCTCTGATCCATTTGATCTCTTATCCTTCTAAAATACAATGAGTAAAGCCCAAAGTTCTCGGTCACTCCTTATAAGACAATTTAGCCATGGCCAGGATCAACTAAGTGAACCTCCTTTGCGCTACCTCCAATTTCACTATAACTTTCCTAAGAAAAGGAAATAAAAACTTTATAGTACTCTCAGTGTGGTCTAACTAGTGCCTTGTAGATTTAGCTAGACTTTGCTACTTTCTAACTCTATTCCCTTTGAAATAAAGGTCAACGTTCCACTTTCCTTCCCTATTACTGATGATTTTATTTGTCAGGTTTTTGTGATTTATGCACAAGGACTCCTATAGCCCTCGTTGCTGCGGCTTTTTTGCAGCCTTTTCTCTTTTAAATAACATTCATTCTTCTATTCTTCCTTTCTCACATTTTCCCACATGATATTCCAACTGCCAAGTTTTGCCCACTCACTTACCTTACCTATATCCCCTTGCTGATTTGTTTTGAAATCTTGACCACTTGCCTTCCAATCTATTTTTGTATCATCAGCAATAATATTCATTCCCACATCCAAGTTATTAATATAAATGGTAAATAGTTGTGACCCCAGCATTAATCCCTGGACTTTTGTTTGTCACAATCATTATGACCATGATTTCTGCATGTATGTCTTAGAATTTTAGTGTTGAACATCAGTTTTATCCTCATTCAGTGTCATATCCAATATTTGTCTAGTATTTTTACTTGACTACTATGATTTTTAATTTTTGCACAAATTAGACTATCAGAAGTAAGAACAGATGTAGACCATTTAGTCCATCAAGTCAGCTTTGCCATTCAATGAGATCATGGCTAATCTGATACTCCTCAACTCCACTTTCTTGCCTTTTCCATATAATCCTGATTTTATTGCTGAAATTAATCTATCTCAGCCTCGAATATATTTCATGACCTAGCCTCCAGACTCCTCTGAAGGGAAGAAATCAACTAATTCCTCTAAGAGAAGAAAATCTTCCTTGTCTCTGTTTTAAATGGGCAATCCCTTACTCTGAGATCATGCTCTCTGGTCCTAGACTGTCCCACAAGAGGAAACAATGTTTCCACATCTATCCTGTCAATCCCCTAAGAATCTTCTCTGTTTCAATAACTTTGCCTTTCATTCTTCTAAATTCCTATGTGTATAGGCCTAACCTTCCGAATCACTCCTCATAAGACAGTTTCTCAATACTCCAAGATTAATTAGATTAGATTAGATTAGATTACTTACAGTGTGGAAACAGGCCCTTCGGCCCAACAATTCCACACCGACCCGCCGAAGCGCAACCCACCCATACCCCTACATTTACCCCTTATTACCTAACACTAAGGGCAATTTAGCATGGCCAATTCACCTAACCTGCACATCTTTGGACTGTGGGAGGAAACCGGAGCACCCGGAGGAAACCCACGCAGACACGGGGAGAATGTGCAAACTCCACACAGTCAGTCGCCTGAGTCGGGAATTGAACCCGGGTCTCTGGCGCTGTGAGGCAGCAGTGCTAACCACTGTGCCATTAATCTAGTGAGCCTTCTCTGGACTGCATCTGATGCTGGTATTGCTTCCCTTGGATATGGGAAAAAAAATTGCTCATAGTAATCTAACTGTGGTCTAACTGGTGCCTTATGGTTTTAGAAAGATCACCCTATGTTTATGCTCCAATCCCTTTGAAATAAAGACATAACATTCCATTTATCTTCCCTATTATCTACAGAATTTGGATGCTAGCTTTTGATGACTTGTGGATAATGACTCTTGAATTCCTCTACGATGCAGTTATCTGCATTATTTCTCCATTTACATGATATTCAATTCCTCTATTCTTCCTGCCAAAGTACGTAACCCCACATTTTCCCATATTGTATTCTATCCACCAAATTCTTGCCCATTCACTTAACCTGTCTATAATCCTTATCATCCTCTGCGTTTGCCTTCCTACCTATTTTTGTTTCAGCCGTACACTTGGCTGTATAAAATAGTCACTTCCTCATCCATTTCAATCATAGTTATGTTGCAAATAATTTTGGCACCAGCACTGCTTGCTGCAGCACTCCATTATTTGCAGGTTGCCATCCTGAAAATTCCATCCTTTCCCAACTCTCTGTCTTGTATTAATTAACTAATCATCTATCCATAATAATATACTTCCTCCAATATCATGTGTCCTTACTTTTTTAAGTAGGTCAACATGTAGTATCTCCTGGAAATCTAAATATATTACATCCACTGTTTCTGTTTATCTATATTGCTTTTACCCTTGTTTTGCCAGATTTTCTGACATAAATTTTTTCTTCTACTGTAAAGATATCTGTGAAATATCTGTTCAACATCTTTGTTATTTCTATATTTCCTATTATAATCAATGTTTTCAAGTTTTTAATGAATCAGGATTTACTTTTGCCACTGTCTATGTTCTTAGATTTTTACACAGCTCTTACTGCCAGTTTTAAATTTCTTGCGAGTTTATTCTCTTATCCATTTTCCCTTTACCACTTCTTCCTTGAGCTTTGCTAATATGTAAAGCTCACCCAGTCCACCAACTTACTTTGCTGGCAATAGTCATAACCTCTTTTAATCTAATATTATTCTAAACCACTTCAGAAATTAATGAAATACTTTTATTGTGGAGTTTTTGTTGCCCAATAGAATGCAGATTTGTTGGAAATTGTGAATTGTTATTTTTCATATTTGCCATTGTTCCCCTGTCATCATAGTTCTAAATCTGATTTCTCTCTCCATTTGGTCAACTCATCCCTCAACTGTCTAAATCGATTTATTTAAATTAAATACTCTCATCTTGAACGTAGATACATTACTCTAAAATATATTGTGATAACTCTTCCCCAGATGATTCTTTACTGTGATTATTAATTAATCCTGTCTTATTATTCAAAAATACCTCTTCCATGGTTGGTTATGTGTATATTGCTTGAGGAAACTGATACAAATGCATGCATTACAATGTACTGAAACTTCAGGACTTACACTTAACCAGCAAAATTGAAAATATTATGTTTGTAGGTGTGAAGGGCACAGGATTTTGTTTGTGGACAACATCCAGGTTTGCAATTATGCCTTCGTGTTCAACTGATGGAAGATTCAGTCTTGTTCTCCTGATCGTGGATATACCCAAGATTTAATGTCTCACTGGGGAGTTGTGTCATAAACAATTGAAACTTTGAGTGGACCTTGCAACAATATTTCTGGGCCTCTTGAAATAATCCGCTGCCTCTCATGTTATCCGAAAGAATATGGGTGGGTTTGTGAAAGTTCAGAAAAGGACACATGTAGTTCTTGTGTAGTTAGCTTCAAGACGGAGGTTGTCCATTTTAGTGTTGCACATTACTTTAACTCTATGTTGTGATTAAAGTTTTCTTCATTTTTCAGATTTATCAGATTAGTTTTTTCCTTGAGTCAGCCCCCATATGGTTAGTGTCATGCATTTGCAGTGTTCCATAACACAATCCACATCATATCTCTTTCTCATGGGTGCACTAATGGGCGAATGTTAATATACCAGAGGCAAGTTTATTCAATTTCAATTACTGATACAATTATGTCCAGCCAATTGACTAATATGGCACTGTGCAATACAAAGACAAAATTAAATTTAGTCAACCGTGGTTATTAAAATATACCTTTCAACTATTTGAACATTATGATTGGAATTTAGATACTTGTGGATGAATACCTTTTTCCTGTCTAAATTAAATGTGCTGACATACTCTATCACAACCACGTTAAATGGACATTAATCTCTATATCTATCAAATGTATGGAAAAGTGTGGTCAGACAATATCCGAGGATCAGGCGTAAGCCCTTCATCAGGATTATGGAGAGAGGGGAATGAGCCTGAGAGATAATTAGGAGAGTTGGGCGGGTTTAGAGGGAAGGTAGCTGGGAAGGCGATAACTAGATGCAGGTGGGTGGTAATGGTGATAGGTCAGAGGTGAGGATGGAACGGATAGGTGGGAAGGAAGATAGAGAGTGGGACAGTTCAAGAGGGCGGTGCCGAGTTGGAGGGTTGGATCAGGAATAAGATGGGGGAGGGGAGATAAGTAAACTAGTGAAGTCAACATTGGTGCCGTGTGGTTGGAGGGTCCCAAAGCAGAAGATGAGGTGTCCATCCTCCGGTCATTCAATAGCTTGAATTTGGCAGTGGAGGAGGCCCAAGACTTGCATGTCCTTGGCAGATTAGGAGGGAGAGTTGAAGTGGTCGGCTGGAGGGCGGTGGGGTTGTTTGGAGCATGTGTCCCAGAGATGTTCCCTGAAATGTTCCCCGAGTTTTCATCCCGTCTCCCCAATGTAGAGGAGACTACATTGAGAGCAAGGGACACAGTACTGAGGTGTTTGGATGTTCAGGAAAATCTCTGCTGGATGTGGAAGGATCCTTTAGGCTTTGGACAGAAGTGAGAGGGGAGGTGTGGGCACAGGTTTTACATCTCTTCTGGCAGCAAGGGAAGGTGCCAGGAATGGGTGGTGGGTTGGTTGGGAGCAGGGAGGGATGGTGAGGAAGGTGGACCTAATGAGGAATGGTCTCTACGGAATGCTGATGGGGTTTAGATTAGATTAGATTAGATTATTTACAGTGTGGAAACAGGCCCTTCGGCCCAACAAGTCCACACCGCCCCGCCGAAGCGCAACCCACCCATACCCCTACATCTACCCCTTACCTAACACTACTGGCAATTTAGCATGGCCAATTCACCTGACGAGGTAAAAACAATGACTGCAGATGCTGGAAACCAGATTCTGGATCAGTGGTGCTGGAAGAGCACAGCAATTCAGGCAGCATCCGAGGACAGGCAAAATCGACGTTTCGGGCAAAAGCCCTTCATCAGGAATAAAGGCAGAGAGCCTGAAGCATGGAGAGATAAGCTAGAGGAGGGTGGGGGTGGGAGAGAGTGGCATAGAGTACAATAGGTCAGTGGGGAAGGAGATGAAGGTGATAGGTCAGGGAGGAGAGGGTGGAGTGGATAGGTGGAAAAGGAGCTGGGCGGGTCGGACAAGTCCGGACAGGTCAGGGGATCGAGTTTCTGGAGGTTAGAAGCTAGGATGAGGTGGGGGAAGGGGAAATGAGGAAACTGTTAAAATCCACATTGATGCCCTGGGGTTGAAGTGTTCCGAGGCGGAAGATGAGGCGTTCTTCCTCCAGGCGTCTGGTGGTGAGGGAGCGGCGGTGGAGGAGGCCCAGCACCTCCATGTCCTCGGCAGAGTGGGAGGGGGAGTTGAAATGTTGAGCCACTGGGCGATGTGGTTGATTGGTGCGGGTGTCTCGGAGATGTTCCCTAAAGCGCTCTGCTAGGAGGCGTCCAGTCTCCCCAATGTAGAGGAGACCGCATCGGGAGCAACGGATACAATAGATGATATTAGTGGATGTGCAGGTAAAACTTTGATGGATGTGGAAAGCTCCTTTGGGGCCTTGGATGGAGGTGAGGGAGGAGGTGTGGGCGCAGGTTTTACAGTTCCTGCGGTGGCAGGGGAAAGTGCCAGGATGGGAGGGTGGGTCGTAGGGGGGGCGTGGACCTGACCAGGTAGTCACGGAGGGAACGGTCTTTGCGGAAGGCGGAGAGGGGTGGGGAGGGAAATATATCCCTGGTGGTGGGGTCTGTTTGGAGGTGGCGGAAATGTCGGCGGATGATTTGGTTTATGCGAAGGTTGGTAGGGTGGAAGGTGAGCACCAGGGGCGTTCTGTCCTTGTTGCGGTTGGAGGGGTTGGGTCTGAGGGCGGAGGTGCGGGATGTGGATGAGATGCGTTGGAGGGCATCTTTAACCATGTGGGAAGGGAAATTGCGGTCTCTAAAGAAGGAGGCCATCTGGTGTGTTCTATGGTGGAACCGCTCCTCCTGGGAGCAGATGCGGCGGAGGCGGAGGAATTGGGAATACGGGATGGCATTTTTGCAAGAGGTAGGGTGGGAAGAGGTGTAATCCAGGTAGCTGTGGGAGTCGGTGGGTTTGTAGAAGATGTCAGTGTCAAGTCGGTCGTCACTGATGGAGATGGAGAGGTCCAGGAAGGGGAGGGAGGTGTCAGAGATGGTCCAGGTAAATTTAAGGTCAGGGTGGAATGTGTTGGTGAAGTTGATGAATTGCTCAACCTCCTCGCGGGAGCACGAGGTGGCGCCAATGCAGTCATCAATGTAGCGGAGGAAGAGGTGGGGAGTGGTGCCGGTGTAATTACGGAAGATCAACTGCTCTACGTAGCCAACAAAGAGACAGGCATAGCTGGGGCCCATACGTGTGCCCATGGCTACCCCTTTGGTCTGGAGGAAGTGGGAGGATTCAAAGGAGAAATTGTTAAGGGTGAGGACCAGTTCGGCCAAACGAATGAGAGTGTCGGTGGAGGGGTACAGTTGGGAACGTCTGGAGAGGAAAAAACGGAGGGCTTGAAGGCCCTGGTCATGGCGGATGGAGGTGTAGAGGGATTGGATATCCATGGTGAAGATGAGGTGTTGGGGGCCGGGGAAACGGAAGTCTTGGAGGAGGTGGAGGGCGTGGGTGGTGTCTCGAACGTATGTGGGGAGTTCCTGGACTAGGGGGGATAGGACAGTGTCGAGGTAGGTAGAGATGAGTTCAGTGGGGCAGGAGCATGCTGAGACAATGGGTCGGCCAGGATGGTCAGGCTTGTGGATCTTGGGAAGGAGGTAGAACCGGGCAGTGCGGGGTTCCCGGACTATGAGGTTGGAAGCTGTGGGTGGGAGATCTCCTGAGGTGATGAGGTTCTGTATGGTCTGGGAGATGATGGTTTGGTGATGGGGGGTGGGGTCATGGTCAAGGGGGCGGTAGGAAGAGGTGTCCTCGAGTTGGCGTTTGGCTTCAGCGATGTAGAGGTCAGTGCGCCAGACTACCACTGCGCCCCCTTTGTCCGCTGGCTTGATGGTGAGGTCAGGATTGGAGCAGAGGGATTGGAGGGCTGCGCGTTGTGAGGGTGAGAGGTTGGAGTGGGGGAGGGGGGTCGACAGGTTGAGGCGGTTAATGTCCCGGCGGCAGTTGGAAATGAAGAGGTCGAGGGCAGATAATAGGCCAGCGCGGGGTGTCCAGGTGGATGCAGTGTGTTGGAGGTGGGCGAAGGGGTCCTCAGAAGGTGGGCGGGAGTCCTGATTGTGAAAGTAAGCTCGGAGGCGGAGGCGACGGAAGAATTGTTCGATGTCACGGCGTGTATTAAATTCATTGATGCGTGGACGGACGGGGATGAAGGTGAGTCCTTTGCTGAGGACTGATCGTTCGTCCTCAGTGAGGGGGAGGTCTGGGGGGATGGTGAAAACTCGGCAGGGCTGGGAGCTGGGAGCTGGTGTGGGTGTAGAGCTGGGAGTGGGGTCGGAGCCAGTACCTGGAGTGAGTGTGATGGTGGGGGGAATGGGGGTAGAGTCATGAGCAGGGGTAGTGTTCCCCTCAGGGTTCTGGGGGGTGGGGATAGTGACAGTGGGGTCTGTGGGGGGCGTGTCAGCAGAATGCAGGTGAGTGGCGTTGGCCTATTACCTGCCCTCGACCTCTTCATTTCCAACTGCCGCCGGGACATTAACCGCCTCAACCTGTCGACCCCCCTCCCCCACTCCAACCTCTCACCCTCACAACGCGCAGCCCTCCAATCCCTCTGCTCCAATCCTGACCTCACCATCAAGCCAGCGGACAAAGGGGGCGCAGTGGTAGTCTGGCGCACTGACCTCTACATCGCTGAAGCCAAACGCCAACTCGAGGACACCTCTTCCTACCGCCCCCTTGACCATGACCCCACCCCCCATCACCAAACCATCATCTCCCAGACCATACAGAACCTCATCACCTCAGGAGATCTCCCACCCACAGCTTCCAACCTCATAGTCCGGGAACCCCGCACTGCCCGGTTCTACCTCCTTCCCAAGATCCACAAGCCTGACCATCCTGGCCGACCCATTGTCTCAGCATGCTCCTGCCCCACTGAACTCATCTCTACCTACCTCGACACTGTCCTATCCCCCCTAGTCCAGGAACTCCCCACATACGTTCGAGACACCACCCACGCCCTCCACCTCCTCCAAGACTTCCGTTTCCCCGGCCCCCAACACCTCATCTTCACCATGGATATCCAATCCCTCTACACCTCCATCCGCCATGACCAGGGCCTCCAAGCCCTCCGTTTTTTCCTCTCCAGACGTTCCCAACTGTACCCCTCCACCGACACTCTCATTCGTTTGGCCGAACTGGTCCTCACCCTTAACAATTTCTCCTTTGAATCCTCCCACTTCCTCCAGACCAAAGGGGTAGCCATGGGCACACGTATGGGCCCCAGCTATGCCTGTCTCTTTGTTGGCTACGTAGAGCAGTTGATCTTCCGTAATTACACCGGCACCACTCCCCACCTCTTCCTCCGCTACATTGATGACTGCATTGGCGCCACCTCGTGCTCCCGCGAGGAGGTTGAGCAATTCATCAACTTCACCAACACATTCCACCCTGACCTTAAATTTACCTGGACCATCTCTGACACCTCCCTCCCCTTCCTGGACCTCTCCATCTCCATCAGTGACGACCGACTTGACACTGACATCTTCTACAAACCCACCGACTCCCACAGCTACCTGGATTACACCTCTTCCCACCCTACCTCTTGCAAAAATGCCATCCCGTATTCCCAATTCCTCCGCCTCCGCCGTATCTGCTCCCAGGAGGAGCGGTTCCACCATAGAACACACCAGATGGCCTCCTTCTTTAGAGACCGCAATTTCCCTTCCCACGTGGTTAAAGATGCCCTCCAACGCATCTCATCCACATCCCGCACCTCCGCCCTCAGACCCAACCCCTCCAACCGCAACAAGGACAGAACGCCCCTGGTGCTCACCTTCCACCCTACCAACCTTCGCATAAACCAAATCATCCGCCGACATTTCCGCCACCTCCAAACAGACCCCACCACCAGGGATATATTTCCCTCCCCACCCCTCTCCGCCTTCCGCAAAGACCGTTCCCTCCGTGACTACCTGGTCAGGTCCACGCCCCCCTACGACCCACCCTCCCATCCTGGCACTTTCCCCTGCCACCGCAGGAACTGTAAAACCTGCGCCCACACCTCCTCCCTCACCTCCATCCAAGGCCCCAAAGGAGCTTTCCACATCCATCAAAGTTTTACCTGCACATCCACTAATATCATCTATTGTATCCGTTGCTCCCGATGCGGTCTCCTCTACATTGGGGAGACTGGACGCCTCCTAGCAGAGCGCTTTAGGGAACATCTCCGAGACACCCGCACCAATCAACCACATCGCCCAGTGGCTCAACATTTCAACTCCCCCTCCCACTCTGCCGAGGACATGGAGGTGCTGGGCCTCCTCCACCGCCGCTCCCTCACCACCAGACGCCTGGAGGAAGAACGCCTCATCTTCCGCCTCGGAACACTTCAACCCCAGGGCATCAATGTGGATTTTAACAGTTTCCTCATTTCCCCTTCCCCCACCTCATCCTAGCTTCTAACCTCCAGAAACTCGATCCCCTGACCTGTCCGGACTTGTCCGACCCGCCCAGCTCCTTTTCCACCTATCCACTCCACCCTCTCCTCCCTGACCTATCACCTTCATCTCCTTCCCCACTGACCTATTGTACTCTATGCCACTCTCTCCCACCCCCACCCTCCTCTAGCTTATCTCTCCATGCTTCAGGCTCTCTGCCTTTATTCCTGATGAAGGGCTTTTGCCCGAAACGTCGATTTTGCCTGTCCTCGGATGCTGCCTGAATTGCTGTGCTCTTCCAGCACCACTGATCCACAATTCACCTGACCTGCACATCTTTGGACTGTGGGAGGAAACCGGAGCACCCGGAGGAAACCCACGCAGACACGGGGAGAATGTGCAAACTCCACACAGTCAGTCGCCTGAGGCGGGAATTGAACCCGGGTCTCTGGCGCTGTGAGGCAGCAGTGCTAACCACTGTGCCACCGTGCCGTGCGGAGGGATATATATCTTTGGTGGTAGGGTCTGACTGTAGGTGGTGGAAATAGTGAAGGGTAATGCACTGTATCCGGAAATTAGTGGGGTGGAGGTGAGGACCAGGGGAGTACTTTCCTTGTTGGAGGGATGGGGTTTAAGGGGGGAGGTGTGGGAAGTGGAGGAGATGCTCTGGAGGGCATTGTTGATCTAACAAATGTGGACAAGGAAATTAGTACAGTAGTTGGAATAACAACTGACAATGTTGATGGGGAATATGTTTTCAACATGGTGACTGCCATTTGGCTTACATCCTTGAAATGTCTTAGCAAGCCCCTCAGTTCAGTAGTCATTGGGGATAGGCAGCAAACACTGGCCTTTCTCATAATTTCCACATTGTAAGAAAGAATATGAAAAGATCTGGCCGACTTTCATTTTTGTGTGTGCAAGTGTCCATTGATTAGATTGAGAAGTGTGACATGTTTCTTCCCTCTCTGAAACTGTGTTAGTTGGAATATCTTAAAGACATTAAGAACCTGCTGAATACTTAAGCAGCCAATTATGTAATCTAAGCAGTTTACATGCAACAAAACAGATTTGCTGAAAATTTTGATAATGTACGAGCAAGTAAGAAGATTTTATTATCAGTTAGATTTCTCATTTTACAGATTTCTCTTTAATTTAGCAAAATTTAAATAACCTGTAATACCTCCCTTATAAGAAACTATATATATCAGTGAACACTAACCTGCTCCCTATACTTAGGGGTTTAAGCACTATCTTATACTTTCCAAGCACAGTAAGAAAAGGTTATTATTTAAATTGTACCTTTCACTACTTACTTAAGATTGGGGTTAGGATGCATTATTTTACAGTAACAATAAACTCTAACATATAGATTGCAGATAGTGTCATACCTGAGACTTCATTTTGGTAAAAAATGAGGATTGAAAGTTGCAAAATTCATTTCCCAAACATTAAAATTCATATTAAATTGACCAAAGCTTTTTTGTCAAAACCGAATATACTCAGAGTTTTAAATAAATACAATTAATCATTGTGCTCGAGGAGGCAAGATAATCATTTATAATTTATGCTAAGCTCAATTTAACATGAATACATTTAGGTTGCAACAATTATATTCTGATTTCTGAGTCCAATTCAGTGCTTAGTTTTATATAACATATGATGCAATGACTACCAGAGCAAACATATCTCTTTTTGATATTATTAGGATCCTGAACAATATTGCCAAATTTAAGTTATAGTGAGGTTAGAAATTAGTGGCTTTTTTTTTGGTTAAAATAATCCAAATTTCCAGAGATTCAAGACGTTCCAATTTCTTACCAAACGAATAAAACCATAAGATTCCATTGTTGTGAACAGTCAGGCTAACCTTTATTATCCAAAAAAGGCAATGTAAAACAATTTACAACTTAGACTTAAACATTCCAAATTAACATTGGGTAAATATGAGCCAATAGACAAACGATGGTGGAATACTTCACAGATTGCACTTTTCTGGCTCTCCAGTCAAGACAGATCTCACACAAATTACACTGGGGGTTTCTCTATCTAAAACTTTGACTTCTTCAACAAGGGATTCCAACTTTCCATTTTCAAAGATTTGGCTTTAGAAGTCCCTTAAAACCTGTTATAACCTTGACCACCTGAATGATTGCTCATGCTTTGGTTGGTCAATGTCTTGTACAGATGCAGAGTTCCCCAGGGCTCCTTAGACTGTTCCCAAGTGTCTAATAACTAGCCCAATTTAATCTCGCAACAAATAGCTTGCAAGTTATCATTAAATATCTGTCAGTCACAATATTTCTCAGCAGCATTAAACAAATACTGCTTCCTTCACCCCAATTCTCAGCAGCACTGAATTATCAATGGCTTCCATTAGCTGCTAATGTTCTAACTATCTTCAGTCTGCTAACAGCAGCTCTTGGGCTGTCTAACCTCTTCGTCTTCAGTGCACTTCCCACCTCCAGATTGCAACTGACTTATTGCAGCAAACAGTCACAAGTAAATTGAAACCAGAGAGTAAATTTGAGTTCTCCAAATCTCAAACATAATGCAGCTTGGTCACTTAACTAGCATCTAGTAATCATTAAATACTTCTAAACTAATTTAGCTCTAAATCTCTCCAGACTGCATTATTGAGAGCACCTCCAGCTCACCACATTTCCAACTAAGTAAACCACCTGAGTCTTTCAAACAAAATCTCTTCTGTTCTGTTATATTTAACAAACATGGATGACCTTCTGAAGTGCCATTTATTTTCGATGCTCTGCAATTACTAAAGCACAGAATTTTAACTACTTCACCTTCATACAGGTTGACCTTTTAAAGCTAATGCAACCTAACTTTTAAAGTGCATTAGATTTCAAGGTGCTTCATCCTCATTCATTACATTTTCTAATGATAGTCTTTAGTTCCTAATTTTGGGAATTAAATACTAAAACTGTAAACTAGATATTCAAACAATATTTCTGGGAATGTCTGAATGAGTACACGATGAAAAGCTTCAATAAAATCTGTCTCTCAGCAATATTCGATAACTCAGACAAAAAGGTACTTCATACAATAAACAAGAGGATAAAACTGAGTTTCTTTCAGCCATAAATTACTACTTTATTGATAAATATTTATAGTGTCTAAACTATCCCATTTCTGCCATGGCCTGAAATATTTGTATCAATTAATTGCAAACACAAATGGCGATGCCACTTAGAAGAGACGCTTGAAATTATTACAGCTGACTAGGATTCAACCTAGGAAGCAATCAGTCTAGATTTGCAACTGCCCTTTGCAATCAGTCACCACTAAATTAGATTGTTTCTCAAACCTTAGTTAGCAATTTGAACCACACAAAGGTATGTTTAAACTAAATTATGCCTTCTGTCGGAGGAGTTAGCTTTATTCAAAATTTCTTATAAGATATGCCTTGGTCTCTCGAAGATTAGGTAAAAATGTGAACTGTAGAAGATGAATTATGATTGCGTTTCAACTCAGGAACATGAATGAATCTTTAATTTGAACATCCATGTTTTGACTCATATACTTTAAATATACAAGGCTAAAATCGCATTCAGGCACTGATATCACATTTGATCTCATCCACCTCCATTAGTCCCAGTATATGCTGAAGTATATACTGCTTCCTCATTAACACAACTATGGAGTTTCGCTGATTATGACCCACACTGGCATCTAGCTGCATGCACAACTGGGTTGCAAGAGTGTGAAAGGTGATCATGTGCTCTACCTAGTTTCCAATTCTTAAAGGTAGTCTGTCTTTGTTAATAAGAAGCTGCACAGGTAGACTGAATGCTGCAAATCACTGAAAATGCGATTGCAAAAGTGAAGGAAAATTGAACGGCTCCAAGTTCTTTCTATGTTGTGCTAAAAACATAAATATTTCACTGAAGAAGAAAGGGAATGTTTCTATCAGATGCAGGAAACCCTCACATTAGATCCATCAACAGTGAGGGAAGGTCACAAGGGAGGTTAAAGTCTGAGTAACAGCCCAAGGATTTGGCAGCATTTCCCCCAAGACATTTAATGACCTCACACACATAGTCAAGGTCAGTGTATATGTTTTTGCATGCCCTTTCCTTATCCAGCAGTCATCAGCTTCTCACTGTTCAGTGCAGCCCTTCACCAGGACTCATCTGGGAATGCTCACTAGCCTCATGCCTTAAATTTCCAACGACACAACCTTCCATTGATGCTTCTAGTTATTCAGCTATGGCAAATACATCATCAAAATAAAGTAGAAGACAATCACTAACATTTCCACTTCTTGTTGGCATGGGTAAGACTTCATATTTTAAAGACCACTTTTGCCTGCAGATTAAGTGTGCTCAGGAGTACAGAACAGATTCCATGCCAACAGAACTACTGTGGACATGATCTTCACAATACACCAGCTACAACAGAAGTGTAGGGAACATGCTATAACCCTTTATCTTACTCTTACAAATCTCAATAAGCAGCATTCAGCTGGTATGATTAGCATTAATCCCTCAGTCCAGTTCTATTTAGTCTGAAATATGATCCAAGCAAATAATTGCAAGCAGTTGTTTGTGGATGTTCTGACGACTGTAATTTTGTCCAGTAAAGTGACCATTGAGGTGGATCTCATGGCATGCTAACCTCCCCCTCTTGTCTTTTTTTCCTACATGAGCTTCAAACATGGTGAAAGTCCTGTGTACCATTGGCAAAATTCAATAAATTCCAAAACTATCCACTAATTGCCTCTATGAAGATATTAATTGAGTTTCTTCTGTTTATTTGGTTTATTTAGAAGCACTAGCTGCTTCTTTACCACTTGATGAATGAGCAGCACTCCGAAAGCTAGTGCTTCCGAATAAACCTGTTGACTATAACTTGGTGTTGTGTGTTTTTTAAGGAAATAATAAGCAGAGTTGGTTAAATTCTATGCATCATTTTCCTGTCTGTGAAATGGATTGAGATGTACCTATTAAAATACTGCTGCAAAATGGAAAGTATATCTACTGACCCCCTGCTTCAAAATGGATTGAAACCATTTATAGCAATTTTCTTTACTTTCCATCTTTATGTTTTGCAACTTTGCTAATTACTTTCAAGTTTTACTTTTTTAATATTCATTCACAAGGTGAGGGCGTTGCTGGCTCGGCCAGCATTTATTACCCATTCCTAATTACTCAGAGGGCAGTTAAGAGTCAACCACATTGCTGTGGTTCTGGAGTCCAGATGACAAGATGACAATTTCCTCCTCTAAAGGGCAAATAGGTTTTTACAACAATCAACATTAAACTTTTTGTTGAATTCAAACTTGACCATCTGCCATGGGTGAATTCAAACCCAGGGTCCCAGAATATTAGCTGGATCTCTGGAGTAACAGTCTAGGAACAATACCACTAGGCCATTGCCTCCTTTTATATTTATATTAAAGTATAAATGTATTTACTTGTTATGGAAGTATACTGGAAGCTAAATGCCCTAGTGGTGGCCTATTCATTGTTCCTTCCCTCACTATGTTTTGCCTGTTAGCTGAGCTGTTATGTACATTACTTGGAGCCAGCAGAGAGAGTAAGTTTTGGATGAGGACCAGTAGTTTTTGACCATCCTATGAGTAGATGCATCTGACTGAAGGTAGAAAGGTACTACTTCCATCGAAACAGGAATTTTATACAAGTTGCCATCCATCTATTAAAAACGAAAATATATTTCCTGCATTTGTAGTAGTATCTAAGGTCAACAGCATCAGGAGCTTAATGAGGAGGTTATGATGTAATTGTGAAATTGTTATGCTCCTTGCATTTTCTAATCTATCTTCAACACATTACATGAAAGGAAGGCAACAGTCTTGCTTTTCTGTGTTAGTTTTTATTGCTGATCAAATGTATTCATGATTGTAGTTTGGCAGTATATCCAAACTATCACCCTAAATGTCAAAATCAATCTGATTTTCTATAAAAAGCTTGTGGATTGTTAGCTGGAATCGAAAATCGAATTTCTGAAATACAACGACACATCTGTTCCACCTGGGTGTAGGATATTTAAACCAGGGCACTAATGACTAACTGCAGAATTTCTGATGGATATCACCAAAAAGTTGAGATAAAGATACTTAACTGCTGTTTTCATAATGCAGAAAATCCTAAAGGCAAGTCCCTGAAGTTGTTAGAATTCATTGCTGTTTCGCAAATTCAGTTTACAGACTAGACATTCTCAGAGATTTCCAATACTTCTTTGAAAGAGTTTGAAAAGTTCAAGAAAGCAGGAAACTCTGACTGAGTTACTTGTCTGGAATTTGTTTCTGCGAGACCTCACAGTGCTTTTCATATTTCACTCAGGTTTTATTGAATGTGGATTGACTCAAATTTATGCAAAAAGAATCTTTCCCTCTTTTTGTTTGTTTTGTTAATTTTTAGTGGAGATCTGTCTATGGTGCACAAGCATGGGTTATAATATGGATCAATAATCCATGGACATGTTGAATTTTAATTACAATGTGTTTTATTTTAAAAAAACTAAAAGGATATACAGCTGAAGGTTGACTGCATATATTAATTCAGTGACTGGAGAATTAAACTCTGGAATGTCATCGTTGATGAGATGTCAAAGAAGCTCTAAAGGGGGATAAAAACTGATATTGTAATCTCTTTAGAAGCATCTCAAACTGTGAACATGATGTTAAAAAAAGAGACAGCAGCCTGGGTGAGAGACATATTAGCATTGTCCTCCCTTTCAAGAATATACAGGGACTCTGGTTAGAATTGAACTTCATCCCTGATCTGTATGTGTGTGGTCTACTGAGCTATGAGAGTCACAGCTTTGAGAACAGCCATTTAAACATCACTGCACTGCAAGTAATAAAATAGGAGAAGTCTCTCTCTCACACACACACACACTCATAGTAAGTGCTGCCAGCTGGCTAACTTCAAAACTACTCAGGAGAAAGGAGTTTCAATTAGCATGTAAAACCAAGAATAATTAACTGTTCAACCATCAATGCCAGTGCTACTGGCAGCATCCACTTTAACAGTCACAATGTTCCATTGTTCACTTTTCACAAGTGCCGCAGAGAATGTACCTTGTATCTTGTAACATTGAGATAAATTTTGGTGTCTCTTCTCATTTCTGACCTGTACGTATGTGTACTGTATTGGTATTTCTTCTCCTGGTTAGTGACAAATAAACTTCACTTGTTTGGGGGTAACTTAACAACGCTGGGTTACGTTTGGTCCTTTTATAACATCTATTCATTTGAGTCTGAGGAAAAGGTATTCAGATGAAAAGGGATCCTGTTGGTAGCAACAAGTTCTAATTTAACTGAGGAGCAGGTAAATAGCCAAAGAGAGCCAGATCACTCATCCTCACCTGGGAGTTTAACAGTTTGAATTATCCCACCTAGTGGAAGTTCACCCAGGGGACTAGTCATAATAATGGTTTGAGCAATTTGTTTTTCCATCCAACACCTTCTGCTCATATGAGTTGTCCATTGGACACTATCCCTTGCTGCATTTATTCATTTTCTTGAGCACAACCCTTTGGTCGAGAATGTATAAGCGATGGGTGGAATTTTACCAGCTAGATAAAGTGAGGACTGCAGATGCTGGAGATCAGAGTCGAGAGTGTGGTACTGCAAAAGCACAACAGGTCAGACAGCATTTCAAGGAGCAGGAGAATCGCCATTTCAGGCATAAGCCGTTCCTGATGAAGCGCTTATGCCCGGAACGTTGATTCTACTTGCCTGACCTGCTGTGTTTTTCCAGCACCACACTCTCAACTGGAACTTTCCCAGCATATGGTGATGGGTTGGAGGAAGGCATGCCCATAAAATAAAATGGAAGCCTGATGTCTTCCCACACCAAACTTTTCCCTGAAGTGTTAAGATCAACAGGCCAATGACAGGCAGACATTAGAATCGGTTTAGCAGTGAAGTGACAGTGACTTTGCACAGGTTTTGCAATTTTCCATGGAGCCCCCAGGTTCCATTGAGAGTCAGTAGCTCGCCGGTACATAGCTCAGCAACAGAAAAGTCCTGGCTGAAACTAGCTGGCACTGAGGTGCCATTTGCAATCACACAGACTTGGGTCAGAGAGTTTCAGCTGGGATGTGCAGACAGGTTGAAGACCACAGTGAAGGATGTGAAAGCTTTGGAAGGAGTGCAGCAGAGTTTACAAGAGTACATGAGAAACGTCATTAGTGACGGCAGACTGGGACCATTTCCCTTCAAAAGAAGAAGGCTAAGAGGAGACTTTATAGATATTTCCAAAATCATGTGGTACCTTAACAGAGTAGATAGGGAGAAACTATTCCCACTTGTAAAATAATTGTATATGAGAGGGCACAGGTTTAAGGTGATTTGCAAAGGAAATAAGTGC
The DNA here is from genome assembly GCF_037043375.1 of Chiloscyllium plagiosum. Taxonomy (NCBI): domain Eukaryota; kingdom Metazoa; phylum Chordata; class Chondrichthyes; order Orectolobiformes; family Hemiscylliidae; genus Chiloscyllium; species Chiloscyllium plagiosum. The sequence goes on along the minus strand of NW_028270150.1, from coordinate 75,375,207 downwards.
AAAGTGAGAAAAGAAATTTGGGTACAGGTTGGGTACAGGCAGGTTCAATCAACACATTTAAGATGATATTGTGTAATTATTTAAAAGTAGGAAAAATACAGGAGATTGGCTCCAAGTCATTATACTTACTTGGAGAACTAGCGCAGACTTTGTTGGCTGATTGGTCTCCTTGTGCACTAATAATTCTGTAACTTTGTGAATTCAATTAGCCCTGGGCAGAAAAACTGTTAGTCACCTTCCCTGTCACAGGAGGAAGATAACAATCACTTCCCTCTCTGCTTTCTCACATCATTTTGCATCTCTCGCCCCACACCAAGCCTCACAACAATTCCAAGCGTCAGAGAAACATAGAGATGTACAGGGTTGGTAAAATTCAGCCCATTGGAATTCCCTCTAAATTTTGTCCTAGCAAACAGCATGTGCTCAGTGGGTGACAATGTGAAAATGTCAAGAGTATTTAAAGTGATACTTGGGAATCAAATCTAGCAACTGAAGAAAGGTTTCATTATCACATAATATTAGGAAGAACAGCACACAGGAAACAATGCAAACTGTCTGCCTCTTAATAGCAGACATGAGGAAGAAAATCTTCCCTCAGAGTCATTAGTCTTTGCAATCCTCCCCTACAAAGAACAGCAGAGATTGGATCTTTAAATATAGTCAAAGCAGAGTTGAATTTTTGATCAACAAGGGTGTGAATGGTTATGGGGCACAGGCAGGAAAATGGAGTTAGGACCACAAATATGATTAACTGTAATCTTCTTTCAAGCTGGAACAGACATGATGGGCCAAATGGCCTATTCCTGCACTTAGTTCTTTTGAAAAAAAAATCCTTCTTCCTGATTACAACTGCAACATTAACCTTAACAATTATCTATACAATTCACTTGAGATTTTCCAAGTGAGGCATTTTCTTTTGCCGCAGTGGAAGTAGATTTCTGTTTGAAGAACAATTTACACTCTTTTAAAAATTAAAATCCAGTTCAACCTGAAATTGTAACAGTAGGTATAAATTAGCTGAGGAACTAATGAGCAAAGAAATACCTTGCGAGCAATCAATTCAGGGAAATGACCTGAAAAAGAGCTTATTTCTTTGATAAATATCTTATCATACTGTGATTAAAGCAGTTGTATCTCCTTATTTTTAGTCTTCCCCTATTGAATTCTATGCAACTATGTAGATGGTTGCTGAGGATACCAAACCAGAAGAGGCCAGGAGCATTGAGGATTGAATTTTGTTCTTTTATGTATGAGGAATGTGTATTGGTTTCAGCTTGGTGCTTTCCCATGGTGATAAAGCTCAAAGTCAGGAGACAGGCATGTTTAGAACCACTCCCCTAGATTTGCTGTTTAAAGTTTCAGAAACAATGTGCCACATTGGAAAACAGAGGGGAATTAATACGGAAAGTTCTCAGTTGCCCAAGAACAATTAAGAGTCTACTAGATCAATGAGAAATTCCTCCTCGAAATGCTGCTTCCTGCCTGACTTTGTGAAATCACTCACTGAGAGCTGGGACCCCCATAGAGGCAGGAGAATCATTGAATTGGGTAGATTTGGGGATGGCAGGTCTCATTGAGGATTCCCAGCATTCAGTAGGTTCTGAAACTAGGGCAAAGTTCTTCAAAATTGCGGGATGGGAGAATGTCGAAGGGACTCTGGGGCCAGTGAAAGGGGACACTGAAAGGGACATGGTTGTTCAGGTCCCCCATTATATCAACTTCTCGTGGCCCACAGGAATTTAGAACTCACAAAACTGAACTCCAAGGTACCCAGTCTTTACAAATGACATTGTACTTAATTTATAGAAGTCATGCCAAAAATGTCATTTTGATCAAATGCCACATCTGATCGGTCATGGTCAAACTTTTGAGAAAGTCTCCAGCTCGAGGTGACATTTTATTTTAATAGCATCTTTCATTATATGCTTTAAAGGAAATATCAGGTTTTTGAACTGTATCAGTGATGTGTAGGAGGAAACATCATAACTTACTTAAACACAACCGATATGCAACGCACATAGATGTTTCCCCCGCAGATATGACCAGATAAATCCAGATTGATGAAGTTGGTTGAGAGTTAAATAGATAGAGCTCCTCTGTGAACTAATGTCATCCCAAGAGGCAGACAGAGCTTTAGTTTGACATCTTATCTGAAAAGTGGATTCTCCAACTGTGAAGCTTTAATAGCTTACTGGAGGGGAACTTGAACTCTCAAACTTCTGACTCACAGATAGCATTGCTAACTGAGGCATGGTTGACATTGTGCAGATGTCTTTAAAATGCAAGAGATTATTCAAATGTCTTTGTAATTGTAACTAATTGCTCTAATAGAAATCCCAATTGCTGCTCACATTTCTGCAAGTTTTACTTTAATTAGAATTCAGAACTCAAATCTGATATTATTCCAGTTAATTGAACCAATATTGACGTCTTGAGAGTTCCTGAACCAAATGTTTTGGAAATGTATCCGAATAATTGAAATGATGTTTTATCTTTGTCATTAGGAAACAAAAGCAGATTCCGAGAGACAACAGTTACATATCAATAAGCAATGTGTAAGATCCAGCTATGCCAAAAACTACTTTTAGCATAAAAAAAATCAAGTTGCTTTTCTAGGAAGGTAGCAAACAAAATTTGGAGCCAAACACAATGGGAGATATTAGAGCAGATGGCTAAAGAGGGAGGGTTTAAGGAGCATCTCAAAGATTGGAAGGAAGATTGAGCGGTTTATGGAGCAAGCTGTCGAGCTAAGAACATAGCTGGCAGAAGGGAGGCTGATAGAGGGAGGCAGGGGTGAAGGCAGGAAATATAATAGATGTGACAATAAATGGTTTATAATGATGACTTGGACATAAAGTCGGAGTCAAGTATGCCATCAAGGCTGCAAACAGACTGGCCCAACCTCAGGTATGACGAGAGATGTTAATTGGTGACTGAGGAACAAAATTTGTGGTGAAGACAGATTGAGAATGGTTGTGATTTTCCCATGTATAAAGTATTGGTATTGGTATGTTCAGAAACATGTGTTCGGGAAAAGATGAAAATGGGAAGACAATTTCAAATAAAACAACATATTTTATAAATAAAAAACTCATGAAAGGGATGTTCAAGATTGATTTCAGAAAGTATTTTTTCCACACACTTTGTCAGTCATCCTTGGACTGAATCTGAATGGATAAGATTGAGTGATAGTTTTCCTTCCTCTAGGCCAGAAGGGTTGCATTTAAGCCCTACTTCAGACTGACCTGGCTAGGAGAGACCAGAGTATTGGCTTTGAAACTAGACAGTGTAGATATTGACATTCAATGCTTCCCCTCTCCTCCACCTTGATTGTAGGTGGAGCTCTTTATCCTCATTGCAGCCCACCTAAAAGAAAGCATCTCAACTTAAATCTGTCACCTTTGTTCATTTATCAAACTGCTGCTGGAAAGAGCCCAAAAAAACCTTTTATGATATTGAATACCTTTACCAAATCTTTCAATCCTCTTTGCCCATGGAACAATGACCCTAGCTTTTCAAGTGTCGCCAGGTAACTGAAGCGTCTCATGCATAATACTTGTCTTGTAAATTCTGTACCCATTTCAAGGCCTCGACAGTTCCATAATGTACGGTGTCCTGAATAAGATAGAATACTCTAGCAGAGCTGCTCCAATTCCTTTCTCAGGCTAATATAATTTCCTTGTTATTGTAATCTATTTTCTACTGATGACGCTAAGGATCCCATTGAAGACTTTTCAACTCATCCAGTCACCTTCCTAGATTTGTCTCCACAAATCCCCACATCACTGTATTCATGTGCCCCATTTAACAAGTGCCTTGCCCATTCCACCTACCAGATGGATCATCTCATACTTTGAGTTAATTTTGTCTGCCCACTTTACTAAGCTGCTCATGTCGTCTTGTAGTTGTTATTGTCATTTCTGAGAGACATACTTCTGTAAACTTTGAAATTCTGTACTGTACACACAAGTCCTGTCCTAATACTAACTACTGAATACTTCTTTGCAGTGATAATTTCAAATACTGTCTGCTTTCTATCCATTTTTCATTGATGGTGACACTATCCAAGAAATTTAGATTTTGCTAACAAATATGGCAGAATTTTCTAAGTCTATGAGCCTAGGCTGGGGCAAAAAGAAGTGAAAGAAATAGACAGCCTTATGTAGCATTAGATACAGAAGAGGAGAATAAGTAAGCACAAAAAGCTAGTGAATTATGTCAGAGTAACTGTTAATGGATACCAGGAGTCCCCTTATATCAATCTGAAAAATTGTTCTGAAACAGTGAATACTAGCAGACTGGATATGGGTCTTCAGAACAAAGCTAATCCTGGCCTTGCTCAATTTTCATTTTCTATCATGAATTACTGGTTAATGATAATACTTGTCCTTAACTCAGAGATCAGAGACAAGATTAGAGCAGTGCTGGAAAAGCACAGCAGGTCAGGCAGCATCCGAGGAGCAGGAAAATCAACATTTCGGGCAAAAGCCCTTCATCTGCTAAGGCTGATTGCAGCAACCTCAATATTCCTTAAGGAGAAAGAATCGAAACTAATACCTTAATCACTGAGATATTGGAGAACCAACAGCATCAGTTGCATTAACACTGCCTCAATCAGCACAATGTCAGACTTACAATCAACTTCATGATTTGTATAATATATATGTGTCAAATGCCTGCAAATAAACCCATTGCTTTTGACCATATAAACATTCTTCATACTAATTTTTCACTTTAAATACAAGTAAATCGGAAATGTCATTAACAAACAGTTTAGAATTCTGTCAGTTTCCCAAGGTAGTACATGTAGTGAAATTAAATCTTTGTCTGAGGTTCATATTATTGTTAAAGTTATTGGTCTTCAATTAAATTCTGACTGACATAGAAATCAGAAAAAAATATTTCAATGACATGAAATAATTGAACATATGCTGATGTGGACAATTTTATTCAGTATTGGAAATGCTCCTGAGCACAGGTCCTTCTCATGCCCTTATATTCTCTCAGGATCTAGACAAATAATACAATCAAGTTTTATTTTAAATAGGACAGATTTGTTTGACAGCATTTGAGATATCTACTGGATCACTTTGTTTTCAAAAATCAGTACTGACTGATTGATAATGCATTTGACACAATTCAATGTCAGTAAATACATTTTTGCAGTGTTTAAACACACTGTTTGAACAAAAAAACGTGATAGTGAAATGACTTGCACAATATTCAGTGTCTAACACTTCAGTGAATATGTTCAGTGTCTAACCATCACCATGATGAAAACTGAATAAATAAAGTTAATTATCTATCAAGCCAGAGCTCATTCTTGGTCAAATTATTACTATTAACTGGGATCATAACATTGATTAGAATTTTAGAATTTTAAAGACAACTATTAGGCATTCCTCAGCTTTTTCTTTGCAGAAGAAAATATTCCTAGCCTGTCAATCTGTTACAGTTACATAGATTCACATATTTCTGTTATCATTCTTGTAAATTTTCTCTAGATCCTCTCCACCCTCTCCATATCTATTTTACAATATAGTAACCAGAACTGCATGAGTATGCTCAGTGGTCTAAGCAAGGTTTCCATTATCTCCAGTTTAATTGCTGCTTTTCAAACCAATCCTTCAAAAAATAATGCCAAGTGCTGAGTTTGACATTCCTATGGCCTTGCTAAGCTATGAAAAATATTAGAGATTGCTGGATTTGTAATTCAAGATACTTTTGATTCTCTGTCCCCTTAAACCTGGACCTTCCCAACACAAAGTTATCTCCCTCGCCTTTCCATCAAAATGTACCACATCATATCTGTGGAGACATAGAGTCATACAGCGCGGAAACAGACCCTTCAATCCACTCATTCATACTGACCAAGTTTGCCAAACTATACAATCCACACTTGCCTGCATTTGGCACATATCCCTCTAAACATCTCCTATTCATGTACCTGTACAAATGTCTTTTACATGTTGTAACTGTACCTGCATCTACCATTTCCTCCGGCAGTTCATTCCACACATGAACCACGCTCTGTGTGCAAAAGTAGCTCCTCAGGTCTCTTTTAAATCTTTCTCCTTTTACCTGAATAATATGCTGTCTTGTTTGAACCCCCCCTACCCTCCAGAAAAGACCTTTGCTATTCACCCTTTATATGTCCTTCATGATTTTATAGACCTCCATATGGTCACCCCTCAATCTCTTGTGCTCCAGTGCAAAACCCTTCATCCTTGCAACACCCTTGTACATTTTCTTTCTGAACCCTCTCCAATTTAATAATAATCTTCCTGGGAAATTGTGTCTCGCAAACCTGATTGCGTTTTTTGAGGTTGATATGGGCAGTGTAGAGACATTGTCTACATTGTAAAGCCTTTGACAAGATTTTGCAAGGTAGACTGATTAGTAAAATTAGATCACATAGGATTCAGGGTGAGCTTGCCAATTGGATACAAAATTGATTTGATTGTAACAGACAGAGGGTAGTGGTGAAGGGTTGCTTTTCAGACTGGAGACCTGTGACTAGTGGTGTTCTACACGGATCAGTGCTGGATCCACTATTGTTTGTTATACATATATAAACGATTTGGATGAAAATTTAGGAGGCATGGTTAGTAAGTTTGCAGATGACACCAAAATTGATGTGATAGTAGCCAGTGAGGAAGGTTATCTAAGATTACAATAGACTGACTGACAGATGGAGTTTAAAAGTGAGGTATTGCATTTTGGTAAAACGAACAAGGGCAGGACTTATACAGTTAATGGGAGAGCCCTAGGTAGTATTGTTGAACAGAAAGACTGATGGATTCAGGCACATCGTTCTTTGAAAATTGAGTCACAGGTAGACAAGTTGGTTAAGGAGATGTTTGACATACTTGCCTTCATTATCCATTGAGTATAAGAGTTGAGACATCACGTTGAGATTGTATCTGTGTTGAACATGGCTTTCCAATTACTTTCTTATTCTGCAAGTTTAGTAATCAGTTCCTGTTTGTTTATTATCCCCTGCAACTTTTTGCGTAATTCACAAAGTTAGAAATTGTGCATTTGACTGAGGTCCAAATTGTTAATTTGTGAACAATGGGAGGTGTATTTATCTTTCTGAAACACCACTTCACACCTCCGGGCACTGAAATTATGCTTCACTCCTACTTTCTACTTTCTGTCTTGAAGTCAAGGAGAAATTAATCTTTCCACTTGATTCCACATTCTTTGACCTTATTGGCCAGGGGGATCTTACCAAAGGCCATATGAAAATCTAGATAAATTACATCCACTGTATTACTATTCTCTACTCTCTCTGTTACATCCACAAATAAAATCAAGAAGGTTGGTTAAGGAAGGTACTCTGTTTGGAAATCCATGCTGATTGTTCAATATTGTATTTTTTGTTTCAAAATCTTACTCTGCTGACACTTATTTGCTGAGTATGTCATGCACCAGCTGGATATTGAAGGTGATGCATCTCTAAATGTACATGCAGCACCCACAGAGAAATGTGTCTTTAGTTAATGGTACACTGTTCAATGGTGAAACCAGCTATTCTGGCAAAGTTGGTGCACACTTTGCTGGCTGCTGTGTGGCAAAATAAAATTAATTTTGTTCTGTTGTCTTTACATATAGAGTTTAGTGATCTCTCTTTAGAAAATGAGATCAGCTGTGGTTGTAGAGAGATGTGTATCTATCTTTATCCTGGTGGAGAAACACTTTCATCAAAAATATTTACATTACACACATATGTAGGGAAACATTCCTAGAATTCTGCAGGCTCAGTCTTTGTTCCAAGTGTGCGTTGCTGTCAGTAGATAAAAAAGATCTATCCCACTCATCACTATAATATGACTTACTGATAATCCTACACCTTGTCATGGTCTTTTGTTCTATCCCTTTACATCACTATCATTTTACTATTGATAGTTATCTTAACATTTAATTGCTAACATTTCTTTTGATATTTAGTCTTTAACATTTCTCTTACTACCACTACATCCATCCCTTCACCCCTCAAGACTCTTTGATTCTGTTCTCAGTAAGTCTGAGAATGGTGGTAGTTCATATTAGAAGCCGGCTAGGCTTGTAATTGACATGGCTGCTGGTACCTGGGCTATACTGATAATGAGAACCTGAAGGCAAGGTCATTAAAGAGGTGTCAATGAGGGTGGACTCAGACAAACTGTCAGCACTTTGAGGATGTAAAACAAGAAGGGAGATGGCTGTCATTTAAGCATCCTTTGGAACGGACACAAACAAGACTGGAAGGATTGGCTGGCCAGTAAGTGGTACAAGGGTTGCTGCATGTTCCTCAATCTGAGGCTGTACCTCAAACAATGGAAGAACTCCTAGACTCTGACATATATGAAAGATCCCACATTCACTTCCTTTGGGATATTTTCATCAAAATCTGAAGAAGGTAAACCTTTTGTGAACTCTTCACTAAAAATATATTCAGAGTAGAGCACTTATACAGGACACCATGCTTTGTAAATTACGACTTTATTGAGGTTATCAAGGCAAAACACCTCAGCAAGGCCTTGAGGTGCAGGTCTACTTGAAGCCAAAGAGATTCAGGAATATTGGAATGCGATGAGCTTGGACAGTTGATCAGAATTCTCAGCATCACCTCAGTGTGAAGAGGCTTTTTAAGCAGTCTGATCTGCTGATATGCTTGCAGACATAAAAGGGTTCAAGTTAAAAGAAGGACTTATTTATTGAAGGAACTATTACTGTTGTAGTCTGATCTGCAGGATACTTGTGGAATAAAGGAATTCAATGGTATCTTCTTGGAGAGTGCCTGTAGACTGACATCTAGATATAATGGGACACTCAGATAACTGCATATTGTAGCCAAGCATGTGCCCTTCCACATCAGACCTCCCCCCCCACCTCCAACATCCCTCATAAAAAGATCGCCAACTATCCGTGCTACCCATGTCTCTCATAATTTTATATTCTTCTATCAGGTTTCCCCTCCCTGAAAACACTCTAGTGAAAACAATCCAAGTTTGTCCAACCTCTCCTTAAAGCTAATATAGTCCAATCCAGGCAATGCACTGCTAAACCTCTTTAACAACTTATCTAAAGAATCCATATCGCATAGCGACTAGAACTGCACACAATACTCTAAATCCGGCCTAACTAATGTTTATTCTACAGTTGGAACATGACTTTGTACTGAATGTCCTGACTAATGAAGGCACTTTTGCTTCCTGTACCACCTCATCCACTTGTGCTGCCACTTTCAGAGAGCTATGGACTTGAACCCTGAGTTCCCTTTGTATATCAATGCTTCAAAGGCTCCTGCCATTTATAATATACTTTTCTCTTGCATTTGACCTTCCAAAATACATCACATTACACTTGTCCAGATTAACCTCCATCTGCCATTTCACTGCCCAAATTTCCAAGTGATCTATATCTTGCTGTATCCTTTGACAACCTTCCTCGCTATCCACAAGTCAACCAATTTCTGTGTCTTCAGCAAACTTAATCAGATCACCAATATTATCATTTAAAATTGTTTCCATACAAGCTCAGTTCTGACTGCAGAAGTGATGTTGAGATGTGGCATCTCTTGAGGCAAAAGGAGCATAGCATTCGATTACAACTATTGTTGTACAACTCTGGACTGTTCAGTACGAAATTGAGACAAAGCATAAGTGTAATCAGTGAAGAAGTGACGCTGGTCAGTGTGACAGACTTGATAAACAGAGATTCCTAAAAGCTGTCCGTCTCTAGGCTGTGTGAAAATTACATGGCTTGATCCAGGACCATCTCCTCAATCATGAGTGGCACACCCTTTGTCCATTGTGGAAAATCTGCACTGAAAAAGGAGGGGAAGATTCAGAAATTCACCCCTGTGGCCCCAGAGATGTAGAGGAGGGTTCAAGAAGGGCAAACCATTGTTATCTTCGGCTGCTGCACATTAAAGAAGATCCATGCCAAGATAAGCTTCTTCATTCACTAAAGATTGAGTCAAAATGATATACAGAATATCCACAAACTCATGCCCATTACAGCAAAGTGTAGTTTGTCTTCTTATGTGCCAGTTATGACTCCAACCAATGGAGAGTTTGCCCCTGAAACCTATTTATTCCAGTTTTGCAAGGACTCCTTGATACTAATCCACTGAGAGGCCTGGTCTGGGTTGGTGACATTGATTAAAAGCTTGGGTGTGAGTAGGGACTGATCAATATCTGAAGGTATACCTATGTTTTGCAGTGCAGCAAGCATTTGAATTAAGTTGTTGATGTTCAAGCACCTAGCAATGTCATTTCAACTGAGCTTTTGTTTGCAGTTTTCTGTGGTTTGGACTGCATGGTTTCTAGATTTCCTTCCACAAGGATTTGTCATGTACTGACCATGGAACTGATTGATTTCAGGGCTCACCTTTACCCATAGCATCAACTAAGCCTAAGACTCACTCACTGCTTTATCCTTAGGGCTTTGCCAAGGGTTTGTGCTGCCGTCTGCTTTGAATGTTCCACCATGAACTTTCACTGGGCCAGACCCACTCCTGCTGTCACATGCTGTGAGATCGAATTGAAATGTAGGGAGAGGTGGGACTGTCTACGTACTGGTGAGCAGGAGTCTCTCTTAATAAGTTGCACTGTATACTGAAGCTGAAAGGAAGGCATTTCTGGGACCCTGCAGACTAATTCCTCATTCATTATTATAACAGGACTTAACAATTCTCCCAAATGAAGGGGACAGCAAACTCCAAAATGCTACAGAAATTGTCTGTTTCAGACCTGGAAGAGTTCAATGTGAAAATAAGTTATTAGTTGTGATTTTCATCATCTTGCTCTGAGGTTGTATGTCTTCAAAAGGTGACAAAATCCATTCAGCCACTCTTTAAAACTGTGATGTAATGTGTGTGATTCTTCTAATACAGTATTTATTTTGGAAATTCCATTTCAAACTAACATGTGGGTTTTGGTCTGTATAGGATGTAATGATTATCTTGCTCATGTTTCTTGAGCCTTTTTAAAAACCATAATATAGCTCCTAGAGTGCTAATTAAAAATCATCAGCATTATGACAGTTTTATGAACGGACAGACATTAGTCTGCTTTCTGATAGAAGGATCAGGGAATTGATTTTTCGAGCCTAGGACAACACTCATGGCTTGGAAGAACCTTTGGTTTCAGTTTACAGAAATTCTAGATATCCAACACAAGTTGGATATGTGAAACAACTACTCTGGAGCAAAGAGTTAGATCAGAAAAGTTAGAATTACCTCAATGTAAGGGATTAGTTTGAAAGTTATGGACCAGCAATGTTTGCTTAGAACCCTGAAGAAGTTATTTGAAGCTCAGTTGTGTGAATACGTAAGAAAGAGATTATCAAACTCCCAAGATGGGGAATTGAAAGCAACAGTTAAGTCAAACCAATTAGTTTGGTAGAGAAGAGAATTCTCTCTGGTGCTATAAAGTTTTGCTGTTGGAAAAGTTGGAATATTGTATTTTATGTTTGTGTTGCAAAATCTTTCAAAGCATATTATAGTTAATTTGTTTGATTTGTTCTATTTTAACTTCTTTTCCATTGCATAATAAACCAGATCTGCAGTTTTGCATGCTTGTGTTTAAATAACAACAAAGCAAAGTATGATCTATCAAGTCAGATTGCAGTCTGGGGTCTGACTTGTCGAGTAATGGCATCAGCAGGGATCATAATGGGCTAATAGGGCTCAATTGGACTCAACCAAACAAAGGTATGTGCAATATGCTGGCAGGAGCACTGGGAGTGCACCAGAGACTTCGTAAACAGAAGCACATGCGCGCGGTTAACAATAAGACTGTCTATGTGTTACTATTGTCCATGTGACAAAGAGTGGTATTAAAATTCAGAATGGGAGCATCCTCAGTCAGAAGTTTCACAAGCTCATCACATTGCGGATGTGTCAGATTGCATGGACTTTGTCAGTTAGAAACTTATACAACCATTTACAACATCTGTTTGAGAAACACTGGCAAATATACATTCAGGACGAAAGCCTACATAGGAGCTAGTGCAAGTATCCTCTCAGTCAGAGTTCTGACTGTCATCAGGCGGATGATCCTTAACCACCTGATGAAGGAGCGGTGCTCCGAAAGCTAGTGCTTCCAAATAAACCTGTTGGACTAGGACCTGGTTTTGTGTGATTTTTTTTTAACTTTGTACACCCCAGACCAACACTGGCACCTCCAAATCATTAACTGCAAACCTTGTCTCAGTAACATCATAACCATCTTATGCCTGACAATTTCTAACATGAAAATTTCACAATTATCTGGTGACTCAGTTCGCCACTTGCTCCTCTGGACTTCATCTTGGACATCCGGCAATAACATCTCATGCCACTTTCTGGGGATACTAGCACACACACCAGTTGGTCATAGACCTGGCATTGTCATGTGGTACTCCCCACACCCCACATCATGGTACATCTCTGATGCACATACAGGACCCTTCTACACTTCCGTTCTGCACCTTGGGGTACACTGGCACCTCTCATTGGATTGCTGCTGCAAGAATACTCATGTACTGGGACTGGCACCCAGCTCACAGAGCGGACCATGCTGCATCTCGGGGTTATTCCCTTGATCTGTCAATGCTCAGTCACTTTCAGCCCACTCCCTGCCATGCTTTGCCTTTGCACCCTCAGCCAGAGCTACCAGGCCCACAGTTCTGTCGTAGTGCCTTGCCAATTAATGCAAGGACAAAAGCCAGGAAATTTACAATGGTATTCAGCGATCCTTAGTCAAATCAAGGGAGACACTATTGAGCTCAGGGTCTTGACACAATAAGTTCAAAGCAACCTCTGACACCTGTCCAGGGGCCTAAAGATTGTCAGTCATCTACTGAGTTGTCCAAGTTAGCAGCCTCTCCCCCTAAGTGGTGAGAAAAACAATGTCTAGGCTTTTCTTGACTTATTGTGGGCTCTTTTCACCTGGAATGAGAGAAAGGGAGATATCAAGAGAGATGAAACTGGCTGGTGCAAGCGTTCCTGCTGGGGCAGGTGGGGCAAAGGTAGTGAAATGTACCGAGGGAGTAAGTAGGCAGCACAAAGCATGCAGGATTAGTGTTGTGGAGGGTGAGATTTAGGGAGGTAAGATGCTGCATGCGATAGTGGGAATGATAGTGCACAAGGTGGGAGGTTGAGCCACCAGCAGAGAGAGAGAGTATGTGTAAAATAGCTGAAGGTGGTGATACTTATCCTGGTGGATTAGAGAAAGTCATTGGTCTTCTTCTTACAGTGTTGGGGATTACTCCTGATGGCCAAGCTTGTACCAACCTGGGTGACAACCTCAGACCAGACTGCAGGGTCGGGAATTGTGACCTCTTCTGGCAGTCTTGGAGGAAGAGGATGTCCCACATCTGCATTACCATGTTCATCAGGACCTCCAAATCCCTGTTTGCAAATTGAGGTGCCAATTACCTCTTCTCTGCCAAGGCAAATGTCAGAAACTGTATATGAGAGCTCCAGATTGACAGCGGTCATTCGGGTCATTCGGCCTTTTGAAGATGGAGCGGTCACTAAGGGCTCCAAGATATCCGGGCATTGCTGGGTTCTGCTGGCCAATGTGAATGGAAGGACTGGGAAAGCATTGGATGAAAACAGCACCAGAAGGGCATGTTAGGTAGTTAATAAGGTGAGTTTGATTGAAAAAAAACACATTAGGAACCAGGTAGAGAAACCCCTGATGAGACTTGACAGAAATGCAATACTTAAGAGGCATTTGGATGGGTATATGAATAGGAACGGCTTGGAGGGATATGGGCCGGGTGCTGGCAGGTGGGACTAGATTAGGTTGGGATATCTGGTTGGCATGGATAGGTTGAACCGAAGGGTCTGTTTCCATGCTGTACATCTCTATGATTCTATGAGTCTAAGTGATTCTTTGTCAAAACATGACAAGATTCAGCTCAGTGAGTGCAATATTCAGTCTGTTTGGTATAACAGAAAATATCATGTCTGACAGTGGGCCACGGATTAAAGCAGACCTTTATTGGACATGGTTTATCCTCCATTTAGAACACATGACTGCCTTACAATATTATCCAAAGATCTTGTCTAGCAAATGATTTGTTTTGTCAAAGCACACAAAAATATGCTCAGATAGTGAACGCGTGGAAGACCATCAACAATCAACATGCTAACAACATGCAAGTTTCCAGAACAACTACCAAAGTGTGAAGTCTAAAGCTCCAGAAGGTTACAGCATTGCAAGGGAGTTTTAAAAGCTGCACTTTTTAAAAGCAAACTACCAGCACTTACTATAAGTCCTGATTACTCTATTATTTATTTAAATATTGGGAGGAATTTAGTTGCAGTCAGACTAGAGCCAAGGATGTGTACTAATAGATACGGCTGGCAACATGCAGCTGATTAGTCTGAGGAGTGATGATCTGTGACGAAGGCCTTCTGCCTGCCAGCAACTATGTGATTGGCTCCCAGGTAGCTGAACAACTTGTGGGTGCGAACGAAACAATCAGAAGCCATCAGGCCTCCGGAAAGGAATATCATCTTTGTTTCTGCATTAAAAACAGATCTAAAGAGGATCGACTGGTATTATCACTACACTATGAATCCAGAAATCTAGGTAATGTTCTAGGCACTTGGGTTTGAAACCTGCTATGACAGATGGTGTAATTTATATTCAATAAAAATTTCAAATTACAAGTTTAATGATGACCATGAAACCACCATTGAATGCCGGAAAAAAAAAAGTCTGGTTCACTGATATCCTTTAGGAAAGAAGTTTGCTGGCCTTACCTGGTCTGGCTTATATGTGACTCCAGACTTTAGCAATGTGATCGACTCTTAACCACCCTCTGGGCAAACAGTAATGTGCAATAAATGCTGACCAAGCAAGAAATGCCCATATCCCATAAATTCACTTTTTAAGCAATGAGTTATTAATAAGTGAAAATACTTGGAGAAGGGAGAAATAATTGAAAGCAAGTCCTGACATGCCAAAAGGACTATCTCAGTGAAACCTGCAGAGAGGGACTATTGAATTATTTTCCCAATTTTTTTTTCCCTTTACCCACAACACCATTTTTTTTGTGTCTGTCTGTGGGGTGAGTTTTTATAAACAATTAATATTCTAATGAGTAGAGTTATATGTCACTGGTTCCTAATTGCTTGCCTGCAGCTAAAATTATTTATTCCTAATAAATAGTGATTCTTTTTTTCAGTACATATGTCAACCTGGGTCTAAAAGGCAGGTAACTTGGGGATTTTTAAATTAGATTCCCTACAGTGTAGGAACAGGCCCTTCAGCCCACACCGATCCTCCGAAGAGTAACCCATCCAGACAGTTGAGCAAGGCTGGAATTGAAGCTGGGACCCTGATGCTGTGAGTCAGCAGTGCTAACCACTGAGCCACCATGCCACCCCAAGCCTTTAACATTTTTGCCAAACCATTAATTTTTGTGATGACGTTGAGAAGAATTAGGTTTGATTTCCAGCACTCCACCCCAGTGAGGCATAACAATCTTTGGGGTTTGTGCAGGACTGATTTTGAAACAGAATTTGAATGTGGTAGTGGTAAATGACGCAGGTAAAGGAAATGCCATGATTCTGTATTGCATTTAAGACATGGCATTCGGAACAGCCAAAGATATCCTGCAGGTGGCAGGGTTGTCCCTGACATTGTTTTAATGAATAAAGGACCAGGATGAAACCAGATGACCATGAGGAATCCCGGCAATAAGCAAGCTCGGGCATTATGTAATGCAGACTTAAATTCTCTCTGTAACTACAGGTTGCTGGTTTGAGGTGCTAAACTTAAACTGAACATACAATATTTTCCAATCCACAATGAGAGTGGTAAATCTGTTGGAGCAAATCACACATGAAATATGACCCTTATAGTTTACTGATCCTATGTGTGTGATTGGTAATGTTATCTAAAGGAACCCAGAGATACAACAGGTACCACACATAAATTTTAAGGAGGAGGTTTCAGGAATTTAACCCAATGAAGTGAAGAAATGTTGGTACTGTTCCAAGTCATGATGCTGTGTGGCTTGGAGGGGTGTTCCCATGTGTCTGCTGCCCTGAACCTTCCAATAAATGTGAAAGTTTGTAGTTGTGGAAACTGATGTGATGGGAACCCTGGAAACCTTTATGCTGTCTCTGTATTAGATCCCTGTCATAATGGGCTGTAAAGGCAGACTGCCATTTTGTCTCCAGTGACAAGGAGCAAATGGTGGGTTCAGAGCTCGTGCCATCACAAACAATGCTTTCCCCATCTGCCGCATTAATCCCCGTAATCTCCTTCAACTCCTTCCAAACACAACCTTACTGCAAACCTAAGCGGCACCATTAGGTAGTAACCTACCTGTAAAGTTACTGATGATCCTTTCGAATGCACAGGTCAGTGGATCCTTCATGCTCCTGAACATTGATCAGCTGTGTGTTCAACAAGGCTACTAACTAAAGCAATGAGACTCAAACTGGATGAGCTGGTGGAATCAACGAAAGTTGTGACTAACGGGCAGCCTTCTTACCCGACGTATTCCTGGGTTGCATGTAAAACCTCCACTAACACCCTCCACGAAGATAGTGTTTGACAAGGGTGTGCTGGGGGTGGAAAGATGTGCATGTCATTTTGATGCTGAGATACACCAAAAGTGTGCAGCTGAACTTCTTGTGAGTGAAATAACTCTATGGAGGCGAGTATCCCTTCACCAAGTCAGCTTTTATTGACACGTGCAGAACCCTTGACACTGATCCCACTCCCTCACAGTCAGCTCTCAGAGAGTGATTGATTGAACGATTAATTGTCACGTGTACTAGGTACAGTGAAAAGCTTTGTTTACAAGCAGTACAGGCAGATCATAGTAAGCAAGGATGTACAGATCAAAAAGACTTAGAGAGAAGCATACGGGTTCCATTGCACAGGGGTGTGCTGGGCGAGGTCAGCGTTAGCAAGGTCAGCATTATTTGAGGATACAGAATCCATTCATTAGGCTAATAATGGCTGGGAAGAAGCTGTTTTCTAACCTACTGGTGCATGTGTTCAGGCTTCTGTATCTTCTGCCTGATGGAAGAGGTTATAGGAGATCATTATCGGGGTGTGATGGGTTTTTGCTGATGTTGGCAGCCTCTCCACAGCAGCAAGCCATGAAATGGAGTCTGTGGATGGAAGGTTGGCTTCCATGATGGTCTGGGCTGTGCACACAACCTTCTGTAGTTTCTTATAGTGCAGGGCAGAACAGTTACTGTACCAGACCATTATGCACCTGGACAGTACGCTGTCTATGGTGTATCTGTAAACGTTGGTGAGGGTTCTTATGGACATGCTGAATTTCTGGAGCTGCTTGAGGAAGAGGAGGTGTAGTTGTGCTTTCTTTACTGTCACATCCACATGGGAAGTTCAGGACAGATAGGTGGTTATTGTCACTCAGAGGAACTTAACGTTTTCCATCGTCTCAATCTCTATTCCATTGATGTAGATGAGGGCGTGATCTCCTCCTTTCTTTCTGGAGTCAGTGATCAGTTCTTTAGTTTTGCCAGCGTTCAGAGAAAGGTTGTTCTCATTGCACCATAATACCAAGCCCTCTATCTCCCTTTTGCATTTTGACTTGTCATTTTTAGATATCCATCCCACTACAGTGGTGTTGTTAGCAAGCATGCCAATGGTGTTTGTTTGGAATTTGGCAAGAGTGGTTAGTGTGATGGGAGTACAGTAAGGAGCTGAGAATGCATCCTTGCAGGGTGCCAATGTTGAGGGTTATCATGGAGGAGGTGCAGTTGTCCATCTTCACTGATAGCGGTCTACGGGTCAGGAAGCTGAGGATCCAGTTGCAGAGGGCAGAATGGAGATCTAGGTCCGAGTTTTGAGATCAGTCTGGAGGGGAGAATGGTGTTGAAGGCGGAGCTGTAGTCAATGAGCAGGAGTCTGATGTACATGTCCTTGTTGTCCAGATATTCAAGGGATGAGTGCAGGGCTAGGGAAATGGCGTCCCCAGTGGACCTGTTATGTTGGTAGGCAAATTACAGGGTTTCGAGGCAGGTTGTGAGGCTGGAGTTGATGTGGGCCATGATGAGCCTCTTGAAGCACTTCATGATTATGGAGGTCAGAGCCACTGGGTGGTAGTCATTAAGGCACATTGCATGTCCTTTCTTTGGTACTCGGAAGATGGTGGTCTTCTTGAAGCAGGCAGGAACTTCAGCTTGTAGAAGGGAGAGGTTGAAGATATCAGTGAATACCTCTGCCAGCTTGGCTGCACAGCATCTACGTACACGGCCAGGGCCTGCATCCAGGCCGGTTGCTTACCTTGGGTTGACTCTTAGGAAGACTGATCTGACGTCTGCAGCGGTGATGGAGGGGACATGTGACACTGTGCCAGGGCTCACTGATTGGACCAGGTTAGCAACCCCAATCAGGGAACTCATATTCTATGAGGTCCACTTGGCTGACTTTGTTACAATCATGACATCCCTCCCCCTCTGAGTCCAAGAACACAGGCAGGTAGATTTTTTTTTGTAGCTCTTCCTGGGGTGGTTTATCAGCAGGTCAAGCTCCACCAACTCTGCCTCTGATATAGATGGCGTGAAATGCATAGTCGCTCACTTCTTGTGCCCAGAGGCGTTCATCTCAGATTCCAAGGTAGCTTCAACACCTGATAGAAAAAGAGAACCCATCTATTCCAGAACAGTTGGAAAGGCTTTTGAAGAGCTGCATCGTTTGCTCCTGCATCGTTTGTGAGTTTGTCGCTTTCATATGGTCCACATACTTGTTGAGGACCATCACACCTATCCTAACTTTATACGTGACTGGATCTGACCTCGCGTGAACCATGCCTCTTACCCATTCACGGCCATTTCCGTTGCTCCTACAACAAACTTTGTCTCCTGAAGTAAACTGTGTCTCTCACTTTCTATAGCCTTGTTTCCGGCATTGTCATTCTTGATGCTGTTTCACCCTCATCATGCCCCCCCCCAGATCTGGGAAGAGCAAACAGAACCTAGTGTGGAGTTTTCTCCCTGTTAGAAACTCTGCTGGAGCTATCTCTGGAGTTGCACGAGAGGTGGTCTTATAATCAAATAGGAACCGGGACAGTTTGGTATTTTGTCAAGTTGTAGGCTGGTTCTTTAAGCCTGTCTTCAAAGATTGGACTGCTACTTCTGCCAGACCATTGGATGGTATGGAGCTGTCCTTGTATGTCAAATACTTTTCAACTTCAGGAAATACTCAAATTCTCTGCTGGTAAACGATGGCCCATTATCTGTGACCAATACTTCTGGAGTCTGTCTACTTGCAAAAGATGCATGCAGTTTTTCTATCAATGTCCCCATATTGGATGAATGAGCTCTGTGCATGTCCAGCCACTTTGAGTGGGCATCCACAATGACTAAGACATTGAGCCAATGAAATGTCCTACGTGTAAATGAGTCCAGGGTTTCCTGGCCATTCCCACAAATGTGGGAGATCTGCTGGCAGTAATCTTTATCCTTGTTGGCACTCTGGGCACTGCCCCACCAACATGGTCATATCTGCATCCAATACTGGCCACCAGGCATCACCTCTCACCAACACCTTCATTTTGGAAACCCCTGGATGACCCCAGTGGAATTCAGTCAGTATCTGGTAGCAAGCTTTGCTTGGTATAATCACTCTTTCTCCCCCTAATAATATGCCATCCTCTAGTGTGATCTGATCTTACCAGACCTGGGGGGGTGATGGGTGAAACAGCATCAGGGGTGCCAATGCCAGACACTAGACTTGGCGAAGTGAGAGACAGTTTACTTCAAGGGACAAAGTTTGGTTAGATTCTCAGTCAAGCTGAGGTCTTGTGCAAACTTAAGGGTTGGAGTCCAGAGCGAATTTTGTTAAAAACTGGCTCTCCGAACACTGAAACAGCTGTGCCAGTATCAACCTCCATTAGACCCAGGTGACCATTTAACCAGATGTTTACTTTGATTGATTCTGATTTGTATGTTGTTAAGCAATTTAACTGTTCCAAACCAGATATAGGTGGGGTTTTCAGGGTATGCACTCTCCTGGATATGAGCCTGTGAGTTCACTTACTCAGTTTAGGTCTGGTGAGACTCTTTTGCTGTCTTGAGTCTGCAGACTGGCAGCAACTATAATGGCTTGCTGGCCTGGATCCTGAAGAAAATTTTAATATTTTGGCTGAGGCTTGGATTTTTTTGGTGGTTTTGCTGTGGGCTGACTGAGAGTTCCTCTGTTCAGGATATGTCCTGAGTGAGGCTATGCAATTGCTTTTACTCAAGTCATGTCCTTCAAGTTCAATTGAAATGGCGAAAGTGTCCACTTCCATTGGAATACTCTGCAATTTATATGCTCCACTTGCTGCATTTCCCGATGATTAAGCTATATGTAGTGCCTGTTTGAAGTCCAGTTGGGCTTCAGCTATTTGGAGTTTTTGCATGTTTACATCATTAATCCCACATATAAAATGGTCTCTCAACATCCCCATTAACGGTTAAATCAAAGTCATATGCCTCTCACAGTCATCTTAACCCAGACTAAAATCCTGATTTGGATTCCCCTGCATTTCAGTTGTCAAATAAAACTGATAGTGTCTCAGAATTAGAGGAGGCTTGGGGTCATAACATTCCTTAACTAAATCTGTGAACTCTTGAAAGGTTTTAGTATCTGATGCCTCAGGGAAAGTTAGGCTCCTAAAAACCAAAAAACCTATGGATCCACAAGCTGTCATCTTTTACTTTTCATCTTCTCAATGTCATTTACCCAGAAAAAATAATGCATTCATTCCACGTACTAAGCCTAAACTTCAATGGCAGGATCAAATGAGTCAAGCTTCCTAATGGCATGATGCCAGAAATGCTTACTCCAACTCAAAGAGGACCTTCACGAGTGAATTTCATCAGGAATGTACTCTTCTCTTGTTGCCACTGGAATAACTCCACAAAGGCTAGTTTCCAGCCACTAAGGCATCCTTTATTTACACATGGAAAATCCTTGACACTGATTCAGCTCCCTCAGAGCCGGCTCTAAGAGTGAACAAGATGTCTGACATTCCTGTTCTTTTTTTTTAGTGCACATATTCATTTATTTCTGATGCCTGGGCAAATAATACATTTTGTTTCAAGACTCAAAAAAAAATGATTTAGTTTTAAACCTTCTGGCTTTGCACCCAAAACTGATCCCAGCATTTCTTCTTGAATAAATGCACACCCTTGGTATCTCAATATCCTTCCAGTTTTCAGAATATACAGACTATAATCATGAAAAGTACAAACAAACTATAATATGTTAAAAGTTTCCTTTAGGTCTTACATACTTAACATCCTGTTAATTATGACCTATTGCTATAAAGGTATCACATCGCAGGAATGAGAAGCCATTTGGCTCAGATATCTGTGTTGATGTATTGTGAGATTTTTTAAAATCTATATAATAGACACTTTTTTTAATAAATAAGGGAATCAAGGATTACTGGGGAAAGGGAAGAAGTGAAGTTATGGATCATCATATCAGTTATTATTTCATTAAATGGTGCAGCAGATTCAATGGGCTGAATGGCCTAGTTATGCTGATTTTATGGTCTATGCAATCAATCTCATTAAGACATTCCTGTTCTAATCTATCAGCCAGGGCTCACTGCTTGGACCAGATTAACAGCTCAGTCAGGGAACTCGAATTCTATGAGGTTCACCTGGCTGAGCTTGTTATAATCACTGCCGTGAATTAACTCACTGTTGGAAAGACCTATTAGCAAATTGAACAGATGTGGAGGATAAAAGGTACCGACTGAGAGATAAGCAGTAAACTCTACATAGGACTTCTCACATGTAGTTAAAAGGCACACAAACTTAGTTTCCTGATTGCATTCTGATAGAAAATCCAAATATTCCTTCCAGAAATATTGCTGCTAATGAGAGTGTCATTTACTAAAACCTTGTTGATATGTCCATTGTTGATCAATCCATTACTGATATCCAAGCAATAACTAAATGCAACTAAATTATTTTTAACAAGCTGCATATTTGGTAGTGAATATCTTTGGGTGACGAGAATCATTGAATCATACAGCACAGAAACAGACCCTTCGGTCCAACTAGTCCAAGCCGAACATAATCCCAAAATAAACTAGTCTCATCTGCCTGCTCCTGGCCCATATCCCTCCAAACATTTCTTATTCATTTTTCTATCAAAATATCTTTTAAACGTTGTGATTGTACCCACGCCTACCACTTCCTCAGGATATTCATTCCGCATGCAAACCACCCTGGGTAAAAAAAAAAGCCTCATGTCTTTTTTAAATCTTTTGTCATTTCACCTTAAAAATAAAGCTACTACTCTTGAAATCCCAGATCCCAGGGAAAAGACAACTACAATTAACTCTATCTATACCTCTCATTATTATATAAACTTCTATCAGGTCTCCTCTCAACCGATATGATCCAGTGAAAAAAGCTCCAGTCTATCCAGCCTTTCTTTATAACTCAAACTTTCCATACACAGTAGCATCTGGTAAATCTCTTCTGAACACTCTCAAGCTTGATAATATCCTTCCTATAACTGGGCGACCATAAGTTATTCCAGAAGAGGCTTGACCAATGTCCTGTACAACCTCAACATGATTTCCCAATTCCTATACTCAATGGACTGAGTAATGAAGGCTAGGATGCAAATGCCTTTTTAACCAGCCTGTCCATATGTGATGCAAACTTCAAAGAACGTATTTGAACTCCTAGGTCCCTCTGTTCTACAACACTACTCAAGGCCCTGTATAGGCCCTACCCTTGTTCATTGTACCAAAATACACTATCTCACATTTATCCAGATTGAACTCCACTTGCCATTTTTCAACCCATTGACCCATTTGATCAAGATCTCTCTGTAATCTTACAAAATCTTCTTCAATGTCAACTTTGCCACCAATTTTGATGTCATCTGTAAACGTACTAACCATGGCTTCTCTATTCTCATCCAAATCAAATTGACTGATGTAAAATCTTGAGGTCTAAAAACGAAGGTATACAGTTACTTAAGGGCAGGTTTTCAATAAAATACTTTTAAGGATCCAATTAAGATATTACAGTAAATCTGTAACTTTCTTTTTCTCTTTTTCAACATATGAATGTAGTGGGACTTTATGAATCTGAGATCCCTAAAATCAAAATGATAAACCATCTACATTGCAATGACCAAAGTAGCCATGGTCTTACCAGACATAGGGCTGCTCTGTCATTAGAGAGAGAGAGAGAGAGACAACCAGTGGTGAGTTAAGCTGGGGGTCAGCCTGCCTCAGGTGAGGGGTGAGAAGGAGATTCCTGCATGGTAACCTCAGCTAGTACAGGAATTGAACTAGACTCTCAGTGTCATGGTATATTCACAAACCAGTCATCCTGCCAATTGAGCCAACCAGGCCCATTACAATAGGTGCATGGTGTTGAAAGATGTATTTTGTTCCCATAAAGCAAAACAGTACTAAGGAAGCATCTGTGCTAGAAAACTGTAATGCTATATCTATGGGAAACAGGAATTGGTTAAAGAAAATTGGCAGTTTCTGGGATTGAACTTGTTAACATAAACAGCCTGATAACCTCGATATTACTCATTCCTGGCCTGTGACACAACATTTTCTCCTCAGCACATTTGGAAACTGATATAAACAGTGCCACCACCTGCCCTAAAACCGGCACATCCTGTGTTTAAAGTCTGTCATTGCTACTGAACACAGCTGAGCAACAGTATCAATCATCCAAGTGTTTAATTTTGGAATTCAAGATCATCAGGAGAAACCAGGTGTTCAAGATCATGCACCTGTGAGTCATGGTAGCACTATGCATAGTCACAATTGTTTGGCCATTTAAAATATCGTTTCCTGTTCCCCTTCTTCTCGCCTGAGGTTCCTTCACTTTGGCACCAAATTCAAAGCTGATGGTTGCAGTCAGAAATTTGCTTCAGAAAATCCATGGGGCCACTCACTGGAGAACATTTGGTGGAGCACAGGGGCTAACTCCTCTTGCAAGTGGTCAACTGAAAAATGCCAGTCACCTTGACATTTCCCTCCATTCTGAGTGTTTTAGGATGGAGTGACCATATACTCTTAGTAATAAATAAATTCAACATCTTTGGTCTTCTAATCTGTCACGATACCATTAAAGGGAATTTAGATGTTTTGACTGTTAGGATTAAATTGTAAAAGGTTGACTTCAAATATTGAACCATGTACTAAATAAACCTTATGCGTCTTAAGAGTAGAGAATCAGAAAGAATCTGAAAGCAACATGATACAAATAGAAGGTAATGTTAAAAAAAAGAGAAGGCCTCAGTAAGGACAGAAGCAGGGACACTGACAAGAAATGGGAGAAACAACATTTTGGGTAAAACTTATTGTTCCCTGACTGTTAAAAGGAGATATTAACAATATCTATGACGTAGAATGGATGTTTGATTTTTTCATGTTTGTATGAAGCAAGATTTGAATTTGGAAAATCAGATGTTTTGTGGGACCAAAGATGGTATAAAGATCGACAAAATTTTCTCAAAGTCTTATTCCGGACTAACTGGAATGATGCTCTCCAGCATCACTTGAATAAAATGATTGCAAACCTATAGACTGACTCCAGTTGTTGATTGTAAGAATTGACCACAACAACATTATAACTGCGTGCTGCTTCCTGGTGGTTTCTGTGGAGAGACAAGCAATGTTAGGAGAATGTGTTACCTGTGTTATGTGAATATTATTCATAAAAAGAGAAGAGATGAAAATATCCACTGCTTCCTACATTGTCACAGCAAAGGCAGCAGAAAGAAAACAAATATTTACAGAGGCAATATACTCAGGAGGAGGGCGAAATGAAATCAAGGCACGAACAAGGTAGTGGCTAGGAGCAGCAGGAAATGCTCTGTTTTCATGGATTAGAGTTATGCAAGGAGCGGACCTGGAAACACACATGACAAATAAAAACCTATTGTCTTTTAATCACCTCTGAGCTGGGCAGCAGCGATTGAGGGACGGAAACAAATAAAAGTACGGGGGCAAAGAAAGGAAACATGGGTTTAATGTTCTTTTCGAAGTGGGAGTTTCAGCAAAATAAAAACTCAGAGCAAATGTGATTACAAACAGATAAAAAGGAAAAATTACCTAAGAATAACTAAATATTGTTCAAAGTTAAAAATCACACAACCCCAGGTTATAGTCCAAGAGGTTTAATTGGAAGCACACTAGCTTTCAACGCTCCGAAAGCTAATGCTTCCAGTTAAACCTGTTGGACTATAACCTGGTGTTGTGTGATTTTTAACTTTGTACACCCCAGTCCAATACCGGCATCTCCAAATCAGAAATTTTGTTTGGTGTTTAACAGAGGTTCTTGAGTGATTCAATTTTTTTGCACAAAAGCTGTCCCGATTGAATTGATTTCCATAAAACCAATTAATTCTTTTTTTGCCCGGTAAATTCAGCTACCGTTACCCTCTCACAATCAATGTTGTTTGTTGATCTCACAGGAAGAAAACACTGCTGTTCTTTCTGATCAAGCACCAGCTTTGAGAAGGAAGCTATATTGTTTCGAAGTATATCCAATTAACAATAAGAAAACAGATGTCACAAGTACATTGGTGTGTGACCTGGAAAATCTGAGCACGGCACACGTCTACATTGAACAGATAAGTCTTCATAACGGACCTTTCCTTGAAGGAACATTACTGCTAATTAAGTTGCAGAATGAAATCTCTCTGATCTCCATGAAACTGACACAGGTCATTCTAACTGCAAATCCCAAATCTGACTTTCTTCACCCTGATTATCATCAAAGTGCACAGATGTAAAAGGAAAGCTCATCTTGTGGATGATGCATAAGATAGGACAAATTCATTATTAAAAAATAACTGCAAATACCAGTTAGTGTTGGCATCATACAGATTTTATTTATCAGTACAGTTTCCTTAACTCAATAAAGTTAAATATTTTTGCATTTTGTAAAAGTAACATTTTGAACATCAAAACGGTTACGAAACATAGAAAAAAAATCTCAGCACTTGCTGCAAGACAAACACTTTCAATCAGGCTGGAAAGGAGAAGTATTGTATATATTTCAGACTAATACAAATCCAAAGGTTGCTTTACACCATCAGTATGTATAAAAAAAAATTAGACTGTACTTCACAGAGATAAAAACACTTAACAACTTTGGAAATAAAGCTCATATTTCCCAATGTTACTTGCATATCGAGCACATAAGACAAAATTCTGCAAAGTTCTCCTCTCCCATTTTTTTGTTTTCACCCTTCATGTGTTCCAACATATTTATACCACTGCAGCCATTCTGACTTGAAGTCCTTCATAGGCACCAGCTTTATTCTGCCAAGCTCTGTGCCCCTATGAATTGACTTCATGGTCTTCATTTTCATATCTCACTGTCACTTTCCTTTGTTAGTACTTTTTAATCACTGGGGCGTTGGAGCAGAAGCGAAATGAATAAATGTCTCAAGTGACCTAACAACTAGATCCATACTGTTGTATTTTTGGCCTCTGCATTCTTTGCCATGTTCCTGCATTCTTTCAGGGAAGTCAGTCAATTCCTGTCATTACTCACGCCAGCCTTGAGGGTAAAATCTCCCAGCTACATGTTGGCGCACAATAAAAACTGAACATCCATTTGACTTACATATCAAATGCAAACATTTTCTGATAATTCTTTCCCTTCTCTTGAAATAGCACCTCAAATTGGTGTATCCTTTGGGGGTTTGATCTATGTGTGAATGTATACACTGAGCATTCGTGTGATATCTTCAGTTAAAATTCACATAAGTACCCTAGTCATCTTTAGAGGCTATTTGTGATCTGATAATCACCATTTCCTTGCTCTGGATGATCTTTTTGTCACAGCCATTCTAAAACAGACCTGGAAACTGAGATTAAATAGTCCCAGTTCTCCAAATTAAAATCTGGATCAGAGCAACATGATTTCCTTTATCTGTTTTTATATTCTACCTAACCTTTTTTTGTACTTTATGACATCCCGGATTTCTGGATATTTCCTCTTTCACTCACAGACAGATAGTGTTGGAATGAACATTGCATGACTGCAGACTTGATCTTTGAATGCCTAACTCTGAGTTTATCAATGATTAAATAATCCATACTCTTCCCATATTCCGAAAACCTGTTTGACATCATCCCACCTTCTGGTTTGCTTGAATTCTTTTTACACCGGTTGGTGCGCTGAACTCTGATGTTTGTGTCTGGCTTTCTCACCACCATGAAAACCATGAAAAAACAGCTCTGAAGATTACAATTGGGCAATTTCACTGCTCACTGCTTCAATGAAAGAGTTTGGTGTAGTTTTCAGTGAGAACATTAAAACTGCACATTAATGGACAACTTATGGAAACAAACCCATTAATGTTATTTTATGTACGAGCAAAGTATCTTGAAATTTTAACGGAACTATTCTCAGTAGACAGTGAGCGTAGAGTTCCTTTAGAGCAACAGTTTATTTTAGTGGTTAGGAGAAAGGGGGAGTAAGCATTCAAATCCTAATGATAACATCCTGAAGACTTCATTTAGCAAGCTAAAATCCTGAGGAATGCTCTCCTGAACTCTGTGTTGAAGGTGGTGTATATGATGGGATTTACTGCGCTATTGACATATCCAAGCCAGGTAGTAGCACTGTAAAGTTCTGTCGACACATGGCATTGCTTACAGTGGTTCTTCAATATGTGTGTGATAAAAAATGGCAGCCAGCAAACCAGGAATATACCTGTGAGATGGAAAGAGAACATAATATAACAATTGTCCTACCAAGGTTTTCTTAAAAATCATCCTCAATTCAACGTGGCCAGATGCACAACAAAAGCATATAAAATATAGGAAATAGGAGCAAGAGTAGACCTTCCAGCCATTTGAACCTGGTTTGTCATTCAAGATGATCATGGCTGATCATCCAGTTCAGACACTTGTTCCTGTCTTATTCCTGTATCTTTTGATCCCTTCAGCCATAAGAACTAGATCTAACTCCTTGTTGAAAACACTCAATGTTTTGGCCTCAACCAATTTCTGACAGATAATTACACAGACTCACTACTCTCATTTCTCCCCATCTCAGTCCTAATTGGCCTTTCCCTCCTGTTCCTTAGACTATGAACTCTGTTTCTGGACCCTGTGGTCATTGAGAAAATATTTTATCGGTTTCTATAACATCACGCCTCATTCTTCTAAACTCAAGGGAATACAATGCTAACTGATCCAATCACTCTTTATACATCAGTCCTGCCATTGTAAGAATCAATCTGGCACAAAACTTCCTACTTCACCTTGGCACTATTCCCAACTGTGCTCCTGGTGTTCTCTCAGTCATTAACATCAAAAACGTATGATGCATTCCACACATCGTGTTGTAAGGAACATCCCAAACCCGGCCACAACTTAATGTGTTTTAGCTGTCAATCTGAAACACATCTATTAATTTTTAGGTGCTGATCTCAGCCATTCGTATGGGCCATCTGTGTAGGATTGGTAGTGAGCCAATCCGGAGCACCAATTGTGATATCTATCATGTAAGTGGCTGAGTTTTAACACTTGGATAGGTTGGCTGCCCTTACCCTACCAGTAGGAGGCCTGATCCTTACGAAAGAACAAGCCAGTGAGCTGCATCTGAACGTGCTTCCACAGCCCCAGCTGGTTGTATTGTATTATATTGTAATAGCTACAGGATTATAAATAAGTACTTTTGCTGCATTGAAAATACATTTACTATCAGGTTTCTCTGTGTGAAGTTATTATATACACCCTGCTATCCACACAAAGCCATCATTTGTACTAATCTACGAATGTTTGTAATCTTGTTTGAAAAAGAATTACAAATACAATTGAGAGCCAAGATTTCCATTTACTGACAGAACAACAGTTAGACTGCTCGTACATGTAGACACAACTTTGCAGAGCAAGTCAGAAGAAGTCATACTCAAACTACATGTCAGTCTGAACAAAATTGCATTCTGGTCACCCAGATCCAAAAAAGACACATTTCAAGTCAGTTCTGACAATCACATAAACCTGATCCTTAATTGAGTTATGAGGGAGTGAACAAAAAACTTGGTCTATGCAGTTTTGAAAGACAATAAATACATTGAAGAATAGAGAATTATAGGTCAATAAATGGAATAGTCAAAGAGCCATAACTTTAGATGATCGCTCAGCATTACAAAACTCAAACACTGCCAAAACATAAGAAGTGGAGGTTTTCAACTTGCACTCATCAGAACTAGGGAGTAGAAAACAGAATCAAGATTTGAAACACCATTTTATACAGCAAGAGAAAAGGATACTGATTGGTTGGGCCACCATTGGCATGGAGTTGCAGCAAGATCAATTAACCGTCAATCGTAATTCTCAGGCAGGCAGCTTCTGATTGGTCAGGGTGTTGCCATGGGGATGCAGCAATAGGTGTCTATCTCTGTGACTCCATGGTTTAAAAAGGGTGCAATGCCTTTGCAAATTCTTTTTGCCTACACAAAACAGGGTCCTGTGTATTTCTATATCTTGTTTCTAGCACATGTAAATGCATCACACTGCACACCTGACTGATGATCTTGAATTGGTTTCCAGTGTAACTATTAGCACAGTGCAAGTTATTTAATAAATGCTTATTACATCTAATGGTGGATGCACATGTCGGAGGCTTGCAAGGATGAGTTGTTGAGCACAACCAATAATGATGTCTCCTGCGAATGGTCAATAGAACGTGTTGTTTAATACACAGTCTACCAAGTGTTGGAATATACAGCCTACATACCACGCATCACACTGGCAACAACACTTATTTATCATATTACTCATTTCTGTGATAGGCAGAATACCTTCTTGGCATCGTATTGTGAAACATTTGATGACGTGACAAATTTTCATCTATCATGCGAATGGCTGGTAACACTATGTAATCTTCAGGCACACTCCAAATACATTTAAGTAAACCTGACAAAGCGACTGAAGAAGTCACCCATAACAAATATGATTACATCGACAAAATGCACACTGTGCTCACTGACAGCTCCAAGGCTGTATATATAATACCTGCTCCTACACAAGACCGAACACCCACACTCAAGGGCCAGATGGACTTGTGTAAGTGTGGTAAGCTGCCTGCTGATATATATGAATGGATTCATCCACATGACCTCCATAACATATGGGCTACACAAGACACACAACAATGATGTCTCCATAAGCTTTATCCTATCTATGAGAGGCTCTGCACAACATGAATTAGTCAAATAGTAGGGTGAGTTAATGCAATCTGTTCTAAATGGGTTTTCCACATCCAGTCTGAAGGATATCTTATGTTCACTAAGACCATGCAGGACTTGCACTTTGACAGCAATACCTGTGCTCTTTAGATATTGCTGATGACTATACCACTCGAAGAAACCATTGTTATTTGTATTGTGTCACTATATCATGGAAATCTGGATCTGTCACTTTTATCTGAAACTATGTTTATTGAACTCATGAAGTTAACCAATTGTGCAGTTGAGTTGAGTTTCAATGGCACCATATGTGCCCAAATAGTCACATTGCCATGCTATGAAAAGCTTCAACATTATGTCTCTTTTTTGCCATTACCTTAGAGTCAAATTAATAAATAGAAATGCTTTTAATTAATAGCTGGAAGTTTTTTTTCCCCACACAAAGGTTATGCTCCAAATACCATTTGATTGTGTGGTATTCACAATTTATTTCCAAACCTCTCAGAACATTCCCATTAAATATTAACAAAAAGATTACAAGAGAAATCTAATTGATACAGTGCAGTAAACACCCTGAAATTAATTCAGAAAATAACCCTCTAATGGGGAACTGTTGCATTGTTCTGGAGGAACTAGCTAACACGGCAATAATAACCATTTTAATCTTACTCAATTTTTTTTAGATTAGATTAGATTCCCTACAGTGTGGAAACAGGCCCTTTGGCCCAACAAGTCCACACCGACCCTCTGAAGAGTAACCCACCCAGTCCCATTTCTCTCTGACTAATGCACAATTCTTTAGAAGGATTTCCTGCTAGCAGCTTTTTTGTGTAAACAATTCTGAGCTTCACCATTCTAAAATATTCAAATGTTTCTGAAATTTCAAGTAACTTTCTCTTGGTGTTGTTTGTGAAGAAATTTTAAGAAGGGATAATCAAATGTATACATAAATAAATATATACATCTGTATCTCTGAGCCGCATTATTCACAGAACTAAATCTTTGACATTCTTTATTATACATTTATAAATTTGTCATGGATCCTTGCTGCCATTTAGGTATCAAACTCAGAAACAGAAATTTCCAAAATAAATAATCTTACTGAATTAATGGTAGACAATTGAACTATAAACAATATAAATAGAAATGCTATTATCAATGTAGGTGGTCTCAATCTCACATTTTGATGCATGTAGCAGTTAGTTCACCAGCCCAACTTTTAAGAACATGAAACAGCAAAAAACAAAGAACTACGGATGCTGGAAGTCTGAAACAAAAAAACAGAAACTGCTGGAAACATTCGGCAGCTCTGGCAGCATCTGTGGAGAGAAAGCAGAATTAACATTATCAGGTCCCGTGACCCGTCGTCAGGTTTGAACTTTTCCATTGCAGTTGGAACACTGGCTAGGAGATTAATTGTAATTCCTTGAGTCAGAGTCATAGAGATGTACAGCATGGAAACAGACCCTTCAGTCCAACCCGTCATGCTGACCAGATATCCCAACCCAATCTAGTCCCACCTGCCAGCATCTGGCCCATATCCCTCCAAACACTTCCTATTCATATACCCACCCAAATGCCTCTTAAATGTTGCAATTGTACCAGCCTCCACCACTTCTTCTGGCAGCTCATTCCATACACACACCACCCTCTGTGTGAAAAAGATGCTCCTTAGGTCTCTTTTATATCTTTCCC
The DNA here is from genome assembly GCF_037043375.1 of Chiloscyllium plagiosum. Classification (NCBI taxonomy): domain Eukaryota; kingdom Metazoa; phylum Chordata; class Chondrichthyes; order Orectolobiformes; family Hemiscylliidae; genus Chiloscyllium; species Chiloscyllium plagiosum. The sequence continues at coordinate 75,343,336 of NW_028270150.1, read as the reverse complement.
CTCTCATCCTAAACCTATGCCCTCTAGTTCTGGACTCCCCGACCCCAGGTAAAAGACTTTTCCAATTTACCCTATCCATGCCCCTCATAATTTTGTAAGCCTCTATAAGGTCACCCCTCAGCCTCCAATGCTCCAGGGAAAACAGCCCCAGCCTGTACAGCCTCTCCCTATAGCTCAAATCCTCCAACCCTGGCAACATCCTTGTAAATCTTTTCTGAACCCTTTCACGTTTCACAACATCTTTCCGATAGGAAGGAGACCAGAATTGCACGCAATATTCCAACAGTGGCCTAACCAATGTCCTGTACAGCCGCAACATGACCTCCCAACTCCTGTACTCAATACTCTGACCAATAAAAGAAAGCATACCAAATGCCTTCTTCACTCTCCTATCTACCTGTTCAAGGAGCTATGAACCTGCACTCCAAGGTCTCTTTGTTCAGCAACACTCCCTAGGATCTTACCATTAAGTGTATAAGTCCTGCTAAGATTTGCTTTCCCAAAATGCAGCACCTCGCATTTATCTGAATTAAACTCCATCTGCCACTTCTCAGCCCATTGGCCCATCTGGTCAAGATCCTGCTGTACTCTGAGGTAACCCTCTTCACTGTCCACTACACCTCCAATTTTGGTGCCATCTACAAACTTACTAACTGTACCTCTTATGCTCGCATCCAAATCATTTATGTAAATGACAAAAAGTAGAGGACCCAGCACTGATTCTTGTGGCACTCTATTGGTCACAGGCCTCCAGTCTGAAAAACAACCCTCCACCACCACCCTCTGTCTTCTACCTTTGAGCCAGTTCTGTATCCAAATGGCTAGTTCTCCCTGTATTCCATGAGATCTAATCTTGCTAATCAGTCTCCCATGGGGAACCTTGTCGAACGCCTTACTGAAGTCCATATAGATCACATCTACCGCTCTGTCCTCATTAATCCTCTTTGTTACTTCTTCAAAGAACTCAATCAAGTTTGTGATTTCCCACGCACAAAGCCATGTTGACTATCCCTAATCAGTCCTTGCCTTTCTAAATACATGTACATCCTTTCCCTCAGGATTCCCTCCAAAAACTGAGGTCAGGCTGTCCGGTCTATAGTTCACTGGCTTGTCTTTACCGCCCTTAAACAGTGGCACCACCTTAGCCAACCTCCAGTCTTCCTGCACCTCACCTGTGACTATTGATGAAACAAATATCTCAGCAAGAGGCCCAGCAATCATTTCTCTAGCTTCCCACAGAGATCTTGGGTACACCTGATCAGGTCCTGGGGATTTATCCACCTTTATGCATTTCAAAACATCCAGCACTTACTCCTCTGTAATCTGGACGAGACTATATTAGAAGCGTAGAAAGTTGGCTAACCTATTTAGGAAAGGAGGACTATGAGTCAGAGTGTTGATTTCAGAACTAGGATGTAGAATCCTGAAGCATTGGTCCTTCCAAAGATCCTTAAAATGTTAGGTCTTCATATATTAAAGACATATTTACCTTTCTAAGATAGGAACCAAATTACTTAATACATACCAAGAACAATGACCAACATCCGAGTTGCTTTCCTTTCTCTCATTTGCAGGTTCTTGCGTTTTAATACAGGTCTCAGGGAAGTTGTAGTTTTTCCACTGGACAGTTTTTTCACTTCAGATGCATGTTTTATTGTACACATGCTCTTTCTTTCTGATTCCTCAATCCCATTGTCTGTTTTTGCAAATGTTGCATGGCTCATGCTGCAATAATTTACTACTTCAACTGGTGCCAACAGTTTGTTATTTGGAGAAAGTCCCCTTTGCTTGTTAAATCTCAAACAAGAGAATGCATGTACACTTCTGGGAAAATTTTCTATCCTTTCCTGATGATAAGAAAATGTGATTATGTTAGAAAATGTCAGAAAGCCACAATAATTCAATAGTTGTCAACTTACAGCAAAATAAATGTCATTATCAGAAACAGAAACAAACTGAATAAATACTGAAAACAAATCTGCACATAAGGCAGAATCTAGAGAAAGAAAAGATCAGTTAAGGTTTCGGGTGACACATTTGACAATTATATACCAACTTTCACGACACTAGGTCACCTTAAAATGCTTTGTAGCCCAATTATTACTTTTTAAGTATAATGTTGTGATGCAGGAAATATGCAGCCAATTTGTGCACTGTGAGCTTCTATACTCAATCATATGCTAATGACAGGTAATCCACTTTTGTGATAATAGCTGAGGCATAAGAATTGGCTAGGACACGCTACATCAAAATAATGTCATAGGATTGTTTATATTGACTTGAGAAGGTAGACGGGTTATTATTTCAGGCGAGGCAGCTTCTTCAATACATTGCACCAACAAAGTTCACTTGTCTGATTTCTCCACGTATGCTCCCTGACCTACTGAGTGCTTGCTTCTCCTTTCTGTTTTCTGCTTCATTGTAGCTTCAGTCCCTTTATTCAGTTCTCCTTCTCATTGAAGTATGTGATCTCAGTACAAATCAACAGCATCCCCGGCTTGACAACACTTCCTCTTTGAATATTGTGGAGTAAAAATAAAAGTGCCACACTGTGCTTAAAGGTAGGTGGTATTGACACATTGCTGTGCCTTTAGGAAGAAACCTGTTCGACAATGAATCTCATGATCTAAAAGCAAAGGGAAGTAGCAAGTTTGTCAAATAATTACAATGACATTAATGTTTCCAATGGTGGTTTTATATCCTTCTCTGTGCTTAAGCACTGCAACATTTCTAACAAGACCATTTAATGCAGTGTCAATTCCCCTCTGAGAATTTGGACCAACATAGTATTTTGTAACTTTGGATCTTGTACAAAGAGAAAGGTCACTGTGTGAAATTAGTGATTCAGAAGTTGTATTAGAAGGGTGTGTACAACATTTCATAGCCTTTACAGAACAACTCACATCTTTAGTTCTTGGTTTTTACATGAACTTTACTAACTCATCATTTACAATGCTCCAAATATTTTGGATTAACCATTAACATGGAACTAAGGTCACAAGAGGCAATTTCCAAAGGGAGAGTTGGAATTAATAGAATGTCTTGTGAAGGCTTCTAATAGTCATAAATTCTGTCAGTCTGAAATCTTTGTTTAACCTTCTTTGTGAGATGATCACTAATGTTCACTGAAAACCCACATAGATTTTAGCTCTCCTGGTCAACTCACTTGGCCTTTCTATATTTGTCAGGTATGCTTTGTTGCCATAAAATTTATACCAATTGCCTCCTTCTCTTCCTGCCTGTATTTCTCACTTACATTTCTCTTAATTGTTCTGACAACCTGACAGCGGCATTGTTTAGGATTCATATTTTTCTATCCTGATCTTACAATTAACTATTCAATTATACCATTTCTATAAATTGCCTGTCTCTCTACCATAATGTTTGTTTAGCTCAATCAGGAGCACTCTCGTTGCTGAGCTAAATGTTTATGAGTTTAAATCCTACCGTAGGAAATGAATCCAGAAACTGGGGTCCTATCTCAATGCAGTATATAGCAGTACAGTACTGGTGGAAGCAAGCATCCTCAAATCAAATTTTAAACAAAAAACCCAATTGCACCTCCTAACATATCTGGTGGATATTAGGTCCCACGTAACAGGTCAAAGAGAATGTGGAGTTCTCCTAGTGTCTGAGCTAAACATTTCTCCTTTCGCCCACACCAAAAATGGATTAACTCTTCATCTCTGAAGTGAATTGCAAATGACTCACAGAGAATCATTTCTGAAATGTAATAGGTCATGATGTCAATGGATGTACCTTTTTTCTATATCAACATCTTTGGAAACCAAAGTTCTGAAAAGCCTTTTTTATTCATATCCTGAATTATATGTCCACATACTATCAATTGATTTCATCATTGTCACACTTGTGCTGGTTCAAGGGATTTTTCGTCAGTCGCTTTCTTGACCAACTATAGTATGCATCTACAGCATCCTTACCCAAACATTTCACAATACTTTCATATTCAAAAAATACTTTATACACCTACAAAATGTATTGACCAGTCTGAAGTCATTCTTCAATTGTTATCATTGATTAATTTTATTGCTGTACAGAAATTATTATTAAATATCTCTTTGTAATTAATATTATCTTTATGCAATTACTCTGTTAGCCTTCCAGATTATTAGATCCATTAGATTAACCCAGTAAATAATTTGGAAGCTGTTTGTCCTCCTTATATTTTGCTTATAAGTGATCACTGTTAAGTTGGACTCTCACACATTGATTTTTGATTTTGCTCTTGAAATTTACTATTTTATCTAACTGCTGCAATATTTTTGTGTGTCTGTAGTCAGGATCAAGATATTAGTGTGTTATAGATTGTTTATCAATAACTTTGAACTCAATTTCCATTGCTGATTGCTGTACTCATATCTTCTCATCTTTAGTGAACACCGAGGCAGTCTATAAAATGCTGTCTTTAATCTCCACAGTCAGTGTCATCTTAACAGGCTGTAATTTCCACCATCATGCCCTATTGTTATAATAGGGACTTTAACTGCTGCAGTGATTCCTGGGACCTATGTTGTTTAATAGCAAAAGGATCCTTAAAGCGCATGTTAAAGCTGATGCAGATCCTCTGAAGACAGTACCCTTTCGTCATTGCAATGTATTTACAACAATATCCCCAATGTGACATGCCTCACTGTGAAGCTTTTTCAGCTCAGTTTGACAGATTGGCCTGGTGAGAAACTGTGCCACATCATAATCTTTGGGAAGCTATCAAGGTACCATGGAAGTCAAAGAACTAATTCTACAATTTACTTACAAACTCTGTTCATGTGAATTACCTGGGTCTGCATGTCACGCTCTGGAGCCATGTTAACGCTGTTTTGTCTTGAGGTGATGCGTTTCCTTCTTTTTTTAAGTACAATGTAAATACGTATATAAACCAACAGTGTAATAAAAAATGGTAAGTAGAAGGACACGATGGATGAATATACAACAAAATCTGGATTGGATATAGAACATAAGCTGGGGTCATCTGCAAAATGAATAATAGCAGAAAATCAAAAATGTAATAAATGAATTAATTCAAGCATCCTTATGTAGCATGAGTCATCTGTTAAAGTTACTGGCATAGAACTGCACTTTGTTTTAAACATCACTGCCTGCTAGCGAGCTTTGAGAAGATTTGTAGCTCAGGTTGATTTTCTGGATGTAGGTTTGCTCACTGAGCTGGAAGGTTTGTTTTCAGACGTTACATCACCATACTAGGTAACATCTTCAGTGAACCTCCAGATGAAGCACTGGTGGCATAGCCCGCTTTCTATTTATGTGTTTGGATTTCCTTGAATTGGTGATGTCATTTCCAGTGGTGATGTCATTTACTGTTCTTTTTCTCAGGGGGTGGTAAATGGGATCCAAGTCAATGTGTTTGTTGATAGAGTTTTGGTTGGAATGCCATGCTTCTAGGAATTCTCGTGTGTGTCTCTGTTTGGATGGATGGATGGATGTGTTGTCCCAGTTAAAGTGGTGTACTTTCTCATCTGTATGTAAGGATACTAGTGAGAGTGGGCCATGTCTTTTTGTGGCTCGTTGATGTTCATGTATCCTGGTGGCTAGTTTTCTGCCTGTTGTCCAATGTAGTTTTGTTACAGTTCTTGTAAGGTATTTTGTAAATGACATTAGTTTTGCTTGGCTAGCAAATTGACAATGTATGCTAAAACCGCAGTCATTATTTCAGCCAATACAAACGCCTGTGCAGCATACTTGTTGAACCGAATGGCCTGCTTTTCTCCTTTAAAATCCTACCTAATTACAAACATACGAAAAAAGAGGCAGAAGTAAACCATTCAGCCTTTCCAGCCTGCTCTTCTATTCAAAATGATCATAGCTGATGCGTTTGTGTTTTCAATTCCACATTCTTACCTCTTGCTGATAACCTTTGATTCCCCTGCCTACCAGGAATCTAAATAACTCCCTCTTCCACAATCTTCTGAGGCAGAGACTTCCAAAGTCACGCAATCCTCTCAGGCAAAATAAATTCTCATCTCTAGCCTAAGATGGCAACTGTTGGTGTTTAAACTGTGCCTCTCATTCTGGAGCCACCCACAAGAGGAAATATCCTTTCAAAGCCTTGCCAAAACCATTCAGGATCTTATATACTTCAATCACTCACTCTTCCACAGTCCAGTGGAACAAAGCCCAGACTGCCCAAACTATCCCAATAAAAGGTGATTTACTAGATTGAAACCTGGAATGAATGGGTTGTCTGTTTCCAAAGGCATAGTTTGATTTATGACGAATCATCTTGCCTGCCACTTCTCTTTGAGCAGTTACATGTTCTTTCCCTTTGACGTTTTCCCTAACTTCTAGTTAACCATGGATAGTGAGTCTGCCCCTTACAACTTTTCTTTCTAGAATATACTTATTCTGATTACTACAAAAAACCCATCAAATGCTTACTACTGAACTTCCATTGATCTGTCCCCTAGACTAATATGCCAGTTCACCTCAGTTAGGTCAGCTTTCATGCCCAATAGTTAATGCCTATTAAATTTAAAATACTAATCTTAGTCTCAATCTTCTCCTTTTCAGACTGGATGGAAGGCTCAATGATATTATGATTGCTTCTCCCCAGGGTTGCCTTTCCTTTGAGGTACTTGACAAATCCAGTCACATTATGCAGTATTAAATCTAACATGACATGCTGTACAGTCAGTTCCAAGATGTATTGGTCACATAAACTGCCTCAAAATTATTCTATGAACTCCTTGTCCATCCTACAATTGTCAATCTATTTTTTTCAATAAATAAGTAGATTAAAGTCACCCATGAATATTGCAATATTATTATCACAAGCACCCATTTTACCTTCTTGTATAGTATATCCTGTACTATGGTTATTGTTAGGGGGCCTATAGATTACTTCCATTAGTAACTGGTTTCCCCCACCTTTCGTCATTTCCACCCTACATTGTGATCTCCTGAACCGAGACCATTTCTAACTAGTGCACAAATGTCATCCTCGATTCACTCTGCTACCCTTCCGCCTAGCTTCCTATTCTTTTTGAATATCATATACCCCTCATTTTTTCAGTACCCAATCCTTGTCATCCTGCATCCGCATTTCTGTAATTGTTATACAATCATATTTATTTACTTCAGCCAGAATTACCAGTTCATTCACGTTATTATGAATACTACATGAATTCAGATACAAGACTTTTTGTTCTTTTTCCTTTGTTACTTTTGTAATATCTGGTATTATTGTTAATGTGTTCCCAAGTATTTTTATTGTCTCAGTCCCTTTCTGCCATTCTCTGGCCTTGTTTCCCATATTATATTTCTTTCCTACCTTGACTTAACTCTTTGGCATACTACAGCTTTCCACATTTGAGCCCTTCGCCCCACTATTTCATTTTAAAGACTCTCCACTTCCCCAGTCATGCAGTTTACACTTGTAAACTGGTACTTCACAATTATTATGAGGACACTGGTCCCAACATAGTCACAGTAGACTGTCCCAGTGCCCGGTTCCCCGAATGCAGGTGCCAGTGTCTAACAAATTGGAACCTACTTGTCCCAAACCAGTTTTGGAGCCATATATTTATCTTTATAATTTTAAGTATTCTATACCAATTTGTGTGCAGCTAAGGTGACAATACAGATATTACTGTAACAAACACTACATTAGATAAACAGGCAGAAAAGTAGCCACCAGGATACATGAACATCAACTGGCCACAAAAAGACATGACCCACTCTCACTTGTATCCTTATGTACGGGTGAGGAAGGGCACCACTTTGACTGGGACAACACATCCATCCTAGGACAAGCCAAACAGAGACACACACGGGAATTCCAACCAAAACTCTATCAACAAACACATTGACTTGGATCCCATTTACCACCCCCTGAGAAAAAGAACATAAAATAACGTCACCACAGGAAATGATGTCACCAACCCAAGGAAACCCAAAAATATAAACAGAAAGCAGGCTACACCGCTTTATCCAGATGCCCACTGAAGATGTTACCTAGTATGGTGACAAAACGTCTGAAACCGAACCTTCCAGCTCAATTACCATTGACAACATTAATTTCCAGACTTGGGTACTTTCACTAATTAAATAAAGAAGCATGAGATTGTCTTTCACTTCACTGCCATGTGCAAACCTGTGCCTGGTGTATACAATCTAATTGCACATCCAGTGGACATTTCATTACTGTCATTGTCCAGACTTTGCTAAATATTATCCAGTGGCTTGGTTCATGTCTGACTTCTGACTAGCGTTGATCAAATCAAACCGGATGTCCGAAATGTGGCCCTTTGTAAACGTTTTCTCAATGTGAAATAATTATTCCATAAAAAATGTTTTGTACCTGTTGTATTGAAACCAAACAGGAGAGGACAAGACACTGCAAAGGACATTATCCAAACAGCAGAAATCATTACAGTCACCCGTTTCCTGGAGCTGTAATTTGTGTTATATTGGATTGGCATCACAACAGCAGTGTACCTGAATCCAAGAGAAAACAAGACTTTACCAGTGTTATAGAAACAATTGTTATGCAGGCAAAGAGACAGAAACAATCAATAACAACACACCAGATGGCCTCTGTAATGTGGCATTCATCCGAGTGCTAACTCACATCAGCTCTTCATGCTCTTAATATGTTGGGTGTCTAATAATTACTTGAGGCAGGTTTGGGCCAGAAATAAGAGTCATAGAGTCAGAGCTGTACAGCACGGATACAGACCCTTCAGTCCAACTCATACATGCTGACCAGATATCCTTAATTAATCCAGTCCCATTTGCCAGCATTTGGCCTAAATCGCTCTAAATCATTCCTATTCATGTACCAATCCAGATGCCTTTTAAATGCTGTAATTGTACCAGCCTCCACTTACACTGGCAGCTCATTCCATACATGCACCACCCTCTGCATGAAAACATTGCCCCTTAGGTCCCTTTTAAATCTTTCTCCTCTCACCTTAAACATGTGCCCTCTAGTTTGCGACTCCCCTACCTTGAGAAAATAGTCTTGGCTATTCACCCTGTCCATGCCCCTCATGATTTTATAAATTCCATAAGGTCACCCTTATGGAACGCTTTCAAGTTTAACAACATCCTTCCTATAGCAGGCAGACCAGAACTGCACACAGTATTCCAAAAGTCACCTAACCAATGTCCTGCACAGCTAATACGTGACCTCTTAACTCTTATACTTAATGCACTGAGCAATAAAAGCAAACATACCAAACATTTTCTTTAGCACCCTGTCTACCTGTGTTTCTTATTTCAAGGAATTATGAACTTGCACCCAAAGGTCTCTTTGTTTGGCAACGCTACCCAAGCTCCTGCCACTAAGTGTATAGGTTCTGCCCTAATTTGCCTTATCAAAATACAACACCTCACATTTATCTAAATTAAATACCATGCCACCCCTCAGCCAATTGGCCCATCTGATCACGATCTCGTTATACACTGTGGTAACCATCTTCGCTGTCCATCTCCAATGTTGGCATCTGCAAACGTACTAACCATTCCTCCTATGTTCACATCCAAATCATTTATTGGGTTTTGAGATGATTTGTCGCTCAGGTTGAGGTTTTGGATGTAGGTTTGCTCGCTGAGCTGGAAGGTTCAGTGGGCCTCTGGGCGAAGCACTGCTGATGATTTCTGCTTTCTATATGTATGTTTGGGTTTCTTTGGGTTAGTGATGTCATTTCCTGTGATGATGTTATTTCCTGTTCTTTTTTTCATGGGGTGGTAAGTGGGATCCAAGTCAATGTGTTTGGTGATAGAGTTTTGGTTGGAATGCCATGCTTCTAGGAATTCTCGTGCATGTCTCTGTTTGGCTTGTCCAGGATGGAGGTGTTGTCCCAGTCGAAGTGGTGTCCTTTCTTATCTGTATGTAAGGATACTAGTGAGAGTGGGTAATGTAATTTTGTGGCTAGTTGGTATTCATGTATCATGGTGGCTAGTTTTCTGCCTATTTGTCCAATGTAATGTTTGTTACAGTTCTTGCATGGATTTTGTAAATGACATTACTTTTGCTTGTTGTCTGTATAGGGTCTTTCAAGTTCATTAGCTGCTGTTTTAGTGTGTTGGTGGGTTTGTGGGTAACCATGATGCCAAGGGGTCTGAGTAGTCTGGCAGTCATTTCAGAGATGTCTTTGGTGTAGGGGAAAGTGGCTAGGATGTTTGGATGTGTTTTGTTTGCTTGTTGGGGTTTGTTGCTGAGAAATCAGTGGACTGTGTTCATTGGGTACCCATTCTCTTTGAATACATAGTATAGGTGATTTTCCTCTGCTCTGCATGGTTCCTCTGTGCTGCAGTGTATGTTGGTTCAGTGAAATAATGTTCTGATTGCAGCTTCACTTGTGGGTGTTGAAATGATTGCTTCTGTAGTTCAATATTTGATCCGTATGTATTGTTTTCCTTCGCTCTACTGTGACATCGCAGTTTGTTGTTGTTTTCCTCCTCTTTAGTGAATGTTATGCCAGTAAGGATATTATTGATGGTTCTGAAGGTTTCCTGTAAATTGTTTTGTTTAGTGATGACAAAGGTGTCATCCACATAGCGGACCCAAAGTTTGGGTTGGATGGTTGGCAGAGTTGTTTGTTCAAGTCTCTGCATTACTGCCACTGCTAAGAACTCTGATATTGGAGATCCCATGGGTGTTCTGTTGGTTTGTCTGTAGGTTTTGCTGTTGAAGGTGAAGCACATGGTAAGACATAGGTCCACTAGTTTGACACTGATACAGTTAGCGGTGTTTGGGTGTATGTGTCTTTGGGTCTTCTAATAGTGTAGTTAGAGTTTCCTTGGCCAGGTTAATGTTGATTGATATAAACAGGGCTGTTACATCAAAGGAGACCATTATTTCATCTTCTTCTATCTTAGTGTCTTTGATGGTCTTCAGGAAATCTTTGTTGGAGTGAATGGAGTGGCGTGAGTCTTCTTCTAATTGTGTTAGTCTTTGGTGTAGCTCCTTATCCAATCTGTAAGTTGGTGTTCCAGGTAATGAGATTATGGGTCTAAGGGGGGCTCCTGGTTTGTGAATTTTGGGTAATCCGTAGAAGTGTAGTGTTGGATCCGTCTGGTTTCATTGTTTGAAAGTTGGTCTTATTTATTTCTCCAGATTTCTGCAGTTTTTGAATAGGGCTGTGAATCGGTGCTCTAGTTGTGGGGTCGGGTCTATCGCCGTTTATCGGTAAGTGTTGGTATCTCTAAGTAGTACATTCGCTTTTTCAATGTAGCCTCTTCGATTTAGAATGATTGTCAAGCATCCTTGATAAGATAAAAACATTGTTATCCTACCTGCAATTAGACCCCACTTACCACCCCTGAGAAAAAGAACAGAAAATGACATCCCCACAGGAAATAACATCACCAACCCAAACTAACCCAAACATATAAATAGAAAGCAGGAATCATCAGCAGTGCTTTCCCCTGAGGCCCACTGAAGATGTTACCTAGTAGGGTGATGAAATGTCTGGAAATGAACCTTCCAGCTCAGTGAGCAAATCTACATCCAAATCATTTATATAAATGACAAAAAGCAATAGACCCAGCACCTATCCTTGCGGTACACTGCTGGTCACAGGCCTCCAGTTTGAAAAACAACCCTCTACAACCACCCTCTGTCTCCTAACTTCAATCCACTTCTGTCCAAATGGCTCGTTCTCCCAGTATTCCATGTAATTTAACCTTGCTAATCAGTCTACCATGCGGAACCTTGTCAAACATCTTGCTGAAGTCCATATAGACAGTGTCCACCACTCTGCCTTTAGCAATCTTCTTTTCACTTCTTCAAAACACTCAATCAAGTTAGGGCGAGAGGATTTCCCATGCATAACGCCATGTTGACTATCCCTAATCAGTCCTTGCCTTTCCAAATACAGTCAGTCAATCTTGACCCTCCAACAAATTAAGTGTACAGAAGTTAGCCCAACTGCTTAACTCTTATACGTTCGGCATTAGGTACATCTCACGGTCATTAAAGGGAACTGGTGCTTTTTATTCAGAGGAGAACACGTGTAGTTTTTTTTAAATTTGAATGTGTAGCCTTTAAGATACATTGCAATCTGTTTATTGTTCCCAAAAACCATGCACATGAAGAGTATTCAGATGATAGCATCCCCTTCTGCTGGTTCCAAAGATTCCAAGCATACCTGTGAAGAACCCATTTTGCTTTCTTTGACATTTCTGATGGTTCTTTTCCAATAGCCTGACTTCATTTACTCTCTCAACAAGGAACTCAGTGTAAGACGGCTTTCCCCTGTTGACTCTGTCTGATCATGCTCTGATCTTCTAAGCACATTGTTAATACTTCCTTAACAATAGATTCTAAATGATTGATGTCATTTACAAGACTGATGTCAGACTAACTGACCTGTAATTGCCTGTGTTGTGTCTCCCTCTTTTCCTGAATAGAGATGTCATTTTTGCCAGACTCCAAAATATACGTTCCACTTCTGTGCAGCCCCAACCCCTATAGAACTCTCCAATATATCCATCATGTCTTCGGCATTTGTCAATTTCCATTCCTTTATGTCTCTTTAATAGCATTTCTCTGCTGATGTTAATTGCTTTATATTCTTCATTCCTTTTAGCTCCTTCTGTGGTTACCTTCTATTCTGGCATGTAATTTGCATATATGCAAGATTCTACAATATGATTTTTCTAAAGAAAATGTTAAAGTTGAAACTATTCCATAAATTAATGAAACACTAAAGCACCATTGCATAGATCACCACTCCTAACGTCGAATGATGTCCTTAGTACTACTCATGACATTTAAAATACTTTAAGGTATATTAAGAATAGCCTTACCTATCAATACTGATAGCACAAAGGTTTAAAATACTTGCTGTGCACATCATGACATCCAATGTCACAAAAATGTTGCAGCTTGTTCGACTGAAGCTCCAATCCCCTACTACCTGTGGAAAATAATGTTCATTGGTTAAAAGAGTTAAAAAGTTTGGAAGATATCAAAAGAAGCGTCTAAGGAGCAGTCAGAGGATACCAAAAGTGAATACAAGAGTATAAGTATACTTCATATCTATGTTTGTGGTGCTCAACATACCTGGTACAAACTTTTCTATGCAGTGCTAGTAATATACAGTCATAGAGATGTACAGCATGGAAACAGACCCTTCGGTCCAACCTGTCCATGCCGACCAGATATCCCAACCCAATCTAGTCCCACCTGCCAGGACCCGACCCATATCCCTCCAAACCCTTCCTATTCATATACCCATCCAAATGCCTCTTGAATGTTGCAATTGTACCAGCCTCCACCACATCCTCTGGCAACTCATTTATTACACACACCACCCTCTGCATGAGAAAGTTGCCCCTTAGGTCTTTTTTATATCTTTCCCCTCTCACCCTAAACCTATGCCCTCTAGTTCTGGACTCCCTGACCTCAGGGAAAAGACTTTGTCTATTTATCCTATCCATGCCTCTCATAATTTTATAAAGCTCTATAAGGTCACCCCACAGCCTCAGACACTCCAGGGAAAATAGCCCCAGCTTGTTCAGCAACTCCCTGTAGCTCAGATCCTCCAACCCTGGCAACATCCTTGGAAATCTTTTCTAAACCCTTTCAAGTTTCACAACATCTTTACGATAGGAAGGAGACCAGAATTGCATGCAATATTCCAACAGTGGCCTACCCAATGTCCTGTACAGCTGCAACATGACCTCCCAACTCCTGTACTCAATACTCTGACTAATAAACGAAAGCATACCAACGCCTTCTTCACGATCCTATCTACCTGCGACTCCACTTTCAAGGAGCTATGAACCTGCACTCCAAGGTCTCTTTGTTCAGCAACACTCCCTAGGACCGTACCATTAAGTGTATAAGTTCTGCTAAGATTTGCTTTCCCAAAATGCGGCACCTCACATTTATCTGAGTTAAAATAATCCATCTGCCACTTCTGAGCCCATTGGCCCATCTGGGACAGATCCTGTTGTAATCTGAGGTAACCTTCTTCGCTGTCCACTATACCTCCAATTTTGGTGTCATCTGCAAACTTACTAACTGTACCTCTTATGCTCGCATCCAAATCATTTATGTAAATGACAAAAAGTAGAGTGCCCAGCACCGATCCTTGTGGCACTCCACTGGTCACAGGCCTCCTGTCTGAAAAACAACCCTCCACCACCACCCTCTGTCTTCTACCTTTGAGCCAGTTCTGTATCCAAATGGCAAGTTCTCCCTGTATTCCATGAGATCTAACCTTGCTAATCAGTCTCCCATTGAGAACCTTGTTGAACGCCTTACTGAAGTCCATATAGATCACATCTACTGCTCTGCCCTCATCAATCCTCTTTGTTACTTCTTCAAAAAACTCAATCAAGTTTGTGAGAATTGATTTCCCACGCACAAAGCCATGTTGACTATCCCGAATTGGTCCTTGCCTTTCCAAATACATGTACATCCTGTCCCTCAGGATTCCCTCCAACAACTTGCCCACCACCGAGGTCAGGCACACCGGTCTATAGTTCCCTGGCTTGTCTTTACCGCCCTTCTTAAACAGTGGCACCACGTTTGCCAACCTCCAGTCTACCGGCACCTCACCTGTGACTATCGATGATACAAATATCTCAGCAAGAGGCCCAGAAATCACTTCTCTAGCTTTCCACAGAGTTCTCAGGTACACCTGATCAGGTCCTGGGGAATTATCCACCTTTAACCGTTTCAAGGCATCCAGCACTTCCTCCTCTGTAATCTGGACATTTTGCAAGATATTACCATCTATTTCCCTACAATCTATATCTTCCATATCCTTTTCGACAGTAAATACTGATGCAAAATATTCATTTAGTATCTCCCCCATTTTCTGTGGCTCCACACAAAGGCCGCCTTGCTGATCTTTGAGGGGCCATATTCTCTCCCTAGTTACCCTTTTGTCCTTAATATATTTGTAAAACACCTTTGGATTCTCCTTAATTCTATTTGCCAATGCTATCTCATGTCCCCGTTTTGCCCTCCTCATTTCCCTCTTAAGTATACTCCTACTTTCTTTATACTTTTCTAAGGATTCACTCGATCTATCCTGTCTATACCTGACATATGCTTCCTTCTTTTTCTTCACCAAACCCTCAATTTCTTTAGTCATCCAGCATTCCCTATACCTACCAGCCTTCCCTTTCACCCTGACAGGAATATACTTTCTCTGGATTCTTGGTATCTCATTTCTGAAGGCTTCCCATTTTCCAGCCGTCCCTTTACCTGCGAACATCTGCCTCCAATCAGCTTTCAAAAGTTCTTGCCTAATACCGTCAAAATTGGCCTTTCTCCAATTTAGAACTTCAACTTTTAGATCTGGTCTATTCTTTTCCATCAGTATTTTAAAACAAATAGAATTATGGTCGCTGGCCCCAAAGTGCTCCCCCACTGACACCTCAGTCACCTGCCCTGCCTAATTTCCCAAGAGTAGGTCAAGTTTTGCACCTTCTCTAGTACTGAAGTACATCCACATACTGAATCAGAAAATTGTCTTGTACACACTTAAGAAATTCCTCTCCATCTAAACCTTTAACACTATGGCAGTCCCAGTCTATGTTTGGAAAGTTTAAATCCCCTACCATAACTACCCTATTATTCTTACAGATAGCTGAGATCTCCTTACAAGTTTGTTTTTCAATTTCCCTCTGACTATAGGGGGGGTCTATAATACAATCCCAATAAGATGATCATCCCTTTCTTATTTCTACGTTCCACCCAAATAACTTCCCTGGATATATTTCCAGGAATATCCTCCCTCAGCACAGCTATAATGCTATCCCTTATCAAAAATGCCACTCCCCCTCCTCCCTTGCCTCCCTTTCTATCCTTCCTGTAGCATTTGTATCCTGGAACATTAAGCTGCCAGTCCTGTCCATCCCCGAGACATGTTTCCATAATTGCTGTGACATTTCAGTCCCATGTTCCTAACCATGCCCTGAGTTCATCTGCCTTCCCTTTTAGGCCCCTTGCATTAAAATAAATGCAGTTCAATTTATTAGTCCTACCTTGTCCCTGCTTGCCCTGACTGTTTGACTCACTTCTGTTCTCAGCTGTACCCATCTCAGATCGATCTCTTTCCTCACTATTTCCCTGGGTCCCATCTCCGTGGGTCCCCCTCCACCTTACTAGTTTAAATCCTCCCAAGCAGTTCTAGCAAATTTCTCTGCCAGTATATTAGTCCCCTTCCAATTTAGGTGCAATCCGTCCTTCTTGTACAGGTCACTTCTACCCCAAAAGAGATTCCAATGATCCAAGAATGTGAATCCTTCTCCCATACACCAGCTCCTCAGCCATGCATTCATCTGCTCTATCCTCCTATTCCTGCCCTCACTAGCTCATAGCACTGGGAGTAATCTAGACATTACTACCCTTGACGACCTCCTTTATAAATTTCTGCCTAACTCTCTGTAATCTCCCTTCAGAGTCTCAACCTTTTCCCTTCCAATGCCGTTGGTTCCAATGTGGACATTGACCTCCTGCTGGCCCCTCTCCCCCGTGAGAACATTCTGCACCCTCTCTGAGACATCCTTGATTCCGGCACCAGGGAAACAACACACCATTCTGCTTTTTTTTCTGCTGGCCACAGAAACGTCTGTCTGTACCTCTGACTACAGAATCCCCTAACACAATTGATCTCTTGGAAGCCGACGTACCCCTCGTTGCATTAGAGCCAGTCTCAACACCAGAAACTTGGCTGTTCGTGCTACGTTCCCTTGAGAATCCATCACCCCCCTACATTTTCCAAAACAGCATACCTGTTTGAAACGGATATATCCACAAAAGACTGCTACAGTAGCTGCCGACCTCTCTCACCCTTCCTAGAGTTAACCCATCTATGTGACTGTATCTGCGACTTTCCCCCTTTCCTATATCTGCCATCCATCACATGCTGTTGCTGTTGCAATTTCCTCTTCGCTTCTATCTGTCTCTCCAACCGATCCACTCGATCTGATAAGATTCGCATCCAACAGCATTTATGGCAGATATAATCCGCAGTAACCCTTAAACTCTCTTTAAACTCCCACATCTGACAAGAAGTACATATCACTGCAAAGGCTATTTTTGCTCCTTCACAATCTACAGACCCAGAAAATAACACCGTCTTATTCCTCTACAAACACTGCCCCAGGTTAAATTAATAGCTATGGCTTATTTTTAAGTTTAATCAAGAGATTTATCTCCAAAAACATATAATCAAGAAAAAATCCACTATATTCACTACTGCAGCCTTTCTCTTGGACAGACTTAAAACAACAATTAACTTATCTGATTCTTTGCTGTGAACTTCGCTCAACAGTTCCTCCAAGATTAGTTGTGAATTTCACTGTTTGTTCAGTTCCACCAAGATTAGTTGTGAATTTCACAGTTTGTTAATTTTCCCAGATGCACCCCGATGTCCAGCGATACACGAATTCAAACAGCAAAGGTGGTAACTGTACAGGTTCTCTCTCTCTCTCTCTCCTGCACAGTCTTCACCATGTGCTTCCTTTGTCTGTTCTTCTCCCTTATAAAACTGCTGTTGTTATGATTTTTTTTCCCAAAGTTCCAAAACAATGCAACAGCGTATAAAACAGTAATTGCTGCTCCTGGAATTCGAGGAAATCACTTTCAACACCTAAAATACCTCAAAAAAAAGGAGCAGCTCTTACAGCTAGAAATTCTTCCCGTCCTCCATCTTGGATTACCCAGAATCCTTATATGTGCATGGTTTACAAAAATGTGTTCTTCAAAATGCTGGCTGTTCATTTGAAGCACATTGACACAAACACTATGTTATTCTCTTTCGTGCACAGCAACTCTAGTCAATCCATTACCTTGTTGTTCTTGCACTGAGCAGATAGTGTTCTGGGTTATTTCTGTACATCACAGGGTCCAGGACCACGTACTGAGGACTGCACTAAAGCTTGGGGCAACTGCTGCAGTGGGGAAATACCACTAAGATCTTTCTGCCAAAGTTAAATTGGGGTATGTTCTGTAATCCTGGTACCTCAATTATATGCAAGTGTAGTCTTGTACAAGTAAGAAATGCCTTTGGTTTGTTTGTTGGACAGAGTCAAACATCAGTGTTTGTTTGTTTTCTCATAAACTCCAGTAGAAAATATATAGATATAAAACAACCTCCGTATCTGAACGTCAATTATCTGTATTTCGGATTAACCGAACAAGATCCCCTAAAAACGTCATCCGAACAATCAGTAATCCGAACAAAATACCCTTCGCCTGTCTCATTCATATAATTGAGGTTGTCCTATATATTTGGATATATTTTATGAATAACATATATTTTTGAAATAAAAAAAATTCTATAGCAATGGCCTTTATTTTGTGGACAACTTGTGAATCTGACTTACCATTTTCTACCAGAAGAAGTGACTCTACTGTTCATCAAACCAGTGTTCAGAGGCCAGACATCTATTCTCCACTGACCAGATTCCCTAAAGTGGTACTTGGTCTTTAGTTTCTGTCTCAGAGGCAAGAATGCCACCACAGAACTGAGGCCCACTGCTTGTGGAGGTTGTAATCAGCAGATTGCCCATAATTGATACAATGCTATGAGAATTGGGTCTAAAGTCAGTGTTGAGGTCCAATCCCTCCAAATTGAATTCAGTTGTCCAGCACCTCTGCTGGGTTTGTCCTGCTGGGAGGAAAGGCCATTTCAAGGTGATAATGATGGTGGAGTCTGGGCCATTAGCTGAAAAATCTGATCTTACAAAATGATTATATCAGATTATTGTTTTGCAGCTTTCCAAAGTTTGGCACCAGTCCTCACATGTTATAGAGGAAGACAATTCAGCTGGGTTTGGTGTGTCTTTGTTGTGTCTAAATATAAAGCTTAGGTTGAAAGGACAATTTACAGAAAATGCTTCAAATAACCACTTCACACAAGACTGATGAATCACGTAAATGGTCTTAGCATAGGATGGTGAAGTTGAAAACCTTAGACTCATTTAAGATGCCACTAGGTACATTTGGAATACAGCAAAATTATATCTTTGAATAGATAGACATTCCATATATATATTATTTATGTAATCTAGTGATGCTTGAGACTATGTGGTACCAGTTGCTATAGAATACAACAGTTGATGACAGTGATGGATTGCATAGGAAATGTGATATAGAAATTGTGTCTCAGTTGAGTTATATTTGGTATAATTGTAACCTTGACTCTTAAATCACTCTACAAAAGCAGCTCAAATACCCTAAAGAGATTAGAAAAGTCGTTCTTAAATTACACTGCAAAATAAAGACTTATCAATTTAAGGACTTTATTCACATAGGAACATTAAAAAGCCCATTGAGTTAAACACTTCATTTACTTAGATATGTCCACACCACATTATGACAACATAATTAGCAACTTCTATACATCACGATATTCAACTTTCAGAAATACAATGACCCCAGTTCAGTTGTGATTAATTTAATGTGAGAGAATACAGAATGCTGTAATACAGGCTATGTGACAAAGAATGATAGCTATTTCAGCAGTAAACCCCTTCTTGTTAGATCCACAATAGAGACACTTAAATGCTTTTCTCTGTTCTTAATCTATATATTTGAATATATTTCCTCTTGAAGAATTTATCTAATTCTCCCTTCTGTGCTGACTTGTTTTTAGGAGACACTTGTGGTTATGCATTTTATGCACTAATAATTTGCTGCTGGAAAAGCTGTTTAGCCTCTTCTTTTATGTTTCCAACATTAATACCAAGTTTCTGTTATGTTATTACTGGTTCACCTATCTAACAAAGGAAAGAAAGCATTCCCAATGCAACTTTTAATCCTTCCACACTTTGAGCTGTTCAATTAAATCCTCCCTAACCTTCTCTGTGTAGCCTATGTTTAAGACTTTTAATCAGTAATAAGACTGCATAAATTTATGTTTAGAGTCAGAAGGATAGAAGAGATTTTTCAATAAACAAATGATTATAGTATGAAATGCTTCACTATGAATGGTCTTTGGAGCTTAGTCAACCATAGTGTTTAAGATGAATTAGTCAAACGCTTGAGGAAAATGAAGGAACAGCAAGTGATTAAAATTAAAATATTAGTGAAGACCAAAATACCCCATCATGTTTCATCTTGCTTTTCATTAATTTACTGAGTTAATAATTGTATGCTTTATTTTTACAATCATTAAAAGCAACGGACTTATAGAAATACTGGAGGCATAAACTACCATTCTCTTTCCTAAATTGATACTGATCACATAGATGACAGATCAGATTGTGACCCAGACCATGCTGTGTAACTGATAGTTCTGATGTAGCTAGGAATGATGAGTCTGTTGAAGAGTATGTTCCAAGTGTTAACAGTTTCTTGTGTTCTTAATACATTGCCTGTTTGTTTTCCAGGATACTAATCATCACAGTATTAGGTGAGCATAATGATCATATTATGACAGTTAAATGAGATAGCTTTGGCAAATAGAATTAAGGAGAATCCAAAGGTGTTTTACAAATATATTAAGGACAAAAGGGTAACTAGGGAGAGAATAGGGCCCCTCAAAGGTCAGCAAGGCGGCCTTTGTGTGGAGCCACAGAAAATGGTGAAGATACTAAATGAATATTTGGCATCAGTATTTACTGTGGAAAAAGATATGGAAGATATAGATTGTAGGGAAATAGATGGTAATATCTTGCAAAATGTCCAGATTACAGAGAAGGAAGTGCTGGATGTCTTGAAACGGTTAAAGGTGGATAAATCCCCAGAAACTGATCGGGTGTACCCGAGAACACTGTGGGAAGCTAGAGAAGTGATTGCTGGGCACCTTGCTGAGATATTTGTATCATCGATAGTCACAGGTGAGGTGCCGGAAGACTGGAGGTTGGCAAACATGGTGCCGCTGTTTAAGAAGGGTGGTAAGGACAAGCCAGGGAACTATAGACCAGTGAGCCTGACCTCGGTGGTGGGCAAGTTGTTGGAGGGAATCCTGAGGGACAGGATGTACATGTATTTGAAAAGGCAAGGACCGATTCGGGACAGTCAACATGGCTTTGTGTGTGGGAAATCAATTCTCACAAACGATTGAGTTTTTGAAGAAGTAACAAAGAAGATTGATGAGGGCAGAGCAGTAGATATGATCTATATGGACTTCAGTAAGGCGTTCAACAAGGTTCCCCATGGGAGACTGATTAGCAAGGTTAGATCTCATGGAATAAGGGAGAACTTGCTATTTGGATACAGAACTGGCTCAAAGGTAGAAGACAGAAGGTGGTGGTGGAGGGTTGTTTTTCAGACTGGAGGCCTGTGACCAGTGGAGTGCCACAAGGATCAGTGCTGGGCCCTCTACTTTTTGTTATTTACATGAATGACTTGGACACGAGCATAAGAGGTATAGTTAGTAAGTTTGCAGATGACACCAAAATTGGAGGTATAGTGGACAGCGAAGAGGATTACCTCAGTTTACAACAGGATCTGGACCAGACGGGCCAATTGGCTGAGAAGTGGCAGATGGAGTTTAATTTAGATAAATGCGAGGTGCTGCATTTTGGGAAAGCAAATCTTAGCAGGACTTATACACTTAATGGTACGGTCCTAGGGAGTGTTGCTGAACAAAGAGACCTTGGAGTGCAGGTTCATAGCTCCTTGAAAGTGGAGTCGCAGGTAGATAGGATAGTGAAGGTGGTGTTTGGTATGCTTTCATTTATTGGTCAGAGTATTGAGTACAGGAGTTGGGAGGTCATGTTGCGGCTGTACAGGACATTGGTTAAGCCACTGTTGGGATATTGCGTGCAATTCTGGTCTCCTTCCTATCGGAAAGATGTTGTGAAACTTGAAAAGGTTCAGAAAAGATTTACAAGGATGTTGCCAGGGTTGGAGGATCTGAGCTACAGGGAGAGGCTGAACAAGCTGGGGCTGTTTTCCCTGGAGCATCGGAGACTGACGGTGACCTTATAGTGGTTTACAAAATTATGAGGGGCATGGATAGGATAGATAGACAAAGTCTTTTCCCTGGGGTCGGGGAGTCCAGAACTAGAGGGCATAGGTTTAGGGCGAGAGGGGCTACTTTTTCATGCAGAGGGTGGTACGTGTATGGAATGAGCTGCTAGAGGATGTGGTGGAGGCTGGTACAATTGCAATATTTAAGAGGCATTTGGATGTGTATATGAATAGGAAGGGTTTGGAGGGATATGGGCCAGGTGCTGGCAGGTGGGACTCCATATCCCTCTAATCCTTTCCTAATCATGTTCTCATCCACATGCCTTTTAAATGGTGTAATTGGACCCATCTCCACCAATTCCTCTGGCAGCTCGTTCCAGACAAGCACCACCCTCTGCATGAAAAAGTAGCCCCTTATGTCCTTTTTAACTCTAGTTCCCCCTCACCTGAAACTTATCCCCCACCATAGGATAAAGACCTTAGCTATTCACCCTATCCATGTCCCACATGATTTTATAAGGTAGCCCCTCAGTTTCAGATACTCACACGCCAGTAATGGAGTTTTTGTCACAAATCGGCCATTTGTCATTGAATGTCAGAACATGCTCAAGGGTCTAACTGGCTTCTTCCTGTTCTAATGGCATGAACCAAACAAATAACTGGACTATTGCCGTTAACAAAGACAACTGTTTCATGTCTTATCCTACTAAAGTATTCACTTATAAATTTTCACACAATGGTCAATTTCATTTCATTGCTTCCTTTAAGAAATTACAGGGGACCAATAATGGCAGACACATGGTTATCCAGTCCGAAGATTCTAATTCTTCTTCTGCACATTGACTTGCTCTTCCTCACATGTTCACTTTGGCTCAACTGGCACTGTTTCCTCAAACTCACGAACTACAAGGTCTTTTGTAGTTGTCCTTGTGCATGCAATTGTCATCAAAGGGATGCAGAATACAGGGCTCTGTACACAGTAAATAATATACTCTTTCAGGATAAATAAGTAATCTACTAATAAAAGGATTCCATATAGCCTCAAAGAGAGAGGAACATACCTATTTTGAATTCCCAGTCCAGGTTTATGTTCACTTTTATGATGTTTCTGCTGTGCTGTAAGGGTAGCTTTTCCGATTTTCAGAAAATATAACAAATCTCAGCCTCACTTGACCAAAATGTGTTCTTCCATAATTCAAATGTACAATCTTTATTATAATGATCAAGAATTGAAATCATCAATTTAATCTTTAACTGGTTCACATCAAGCTGCTAATACATCAATGATTGTCTGGACACTGAATACACCGTTGGTTTAGTGCATGAATGTGGAACAATTTTTTAAAAATTCCCTACCTTGTTAAGCAAAGAAAATCATGCATTGCTATCAAACATTGCTTGACCCCAGAGCAGCAGAAAATGTTTACAGCAATGGCACTGTTGAAGCCATAATTTTATGTAGAAAATGCATCAGCACAGCAAAGGTCACACAAATAGCAATATACTAATATCAATGAGATTGTCTGTTTAATTGTGTTAGAGAGAGTTAACTATTGACCAAGACACTAGGCAGTAATTAATTTTGGTGCTTCAAATAGTGCCAAGCAATCATTAACATTCATTTGAGAAGAAAGATGGGCACCCTTAGTTTAATATCTCACTCAAAAATGACACCTTCAACCCAACTTTGCTTTCTTGATAATACCCTGAAGTGTCAACTAAACGTATGTGTCAAAGTCCCTGAAGTGAGAATTGAATCCACAGCAATCTGACTTCAAGATAGATTAGAGGGAGTGTTACCAATTCACCATCATGTTCACGACTGTGAACATGTAGCAATCCTTCCATTCTACACAATTCTATTGATTGGATTGCTATAATGGAAGATAGACAGAGGTAAACAGTAAAGTCAAGGTGACTTCCAGAACTTCAACTGAGATAGAATTTCAAATCTGTTCTGATTTCATTCTGATTCATGAGTTTGATGATTTTAAACATGATATTTCAAATATTGAAATGTTTTAAATGTCCAATACTTCATGAAGGAATATTATATCTGCATAAAACAAAAGGGGTTATTTATTATACAGCATTTCATTGCAAATGGAAAGTAAATAACTTTGAACCTGTTAGTTGCTTGAAGTTTTAATATGCATGGTTTAAAAGTGGGCCAAATTAAAATATTGCAAGTTTCAGAGTGCTTTATAGTAAGCTGCACTGAATAAGTAGGTGAGGTCCATCAGACTGATTGTTTACTTAAGTATACTTCTGTGTCATTAAAATTAAATCTTCCAAACTATGAATCAAAATATTAACATCAGCTATTGTTTGAAAATCACAAATGTGGTGCAGTAATAGATAGGTGAATCAAAATTTTAAACAATGGCCTTACCTCAAGGTACACAACCCAAGGCATCACCAGGATTGCTACGAGCAGGTCTGCTACTGCCAAGCTGACAACGAGATAGTTGGTCGTCGTTTGCAAAGACTTTTCTCTCAGCACTGCCAGGCACACCAGTACGTTCCCAAATATTATGGCAAAGATCAGCGGTGAGAAAAACAGAGCGTAGTAGTTGTGTGGATGGTTATGATCAGATGATGAGTTCCGCCATCCCAGGAAAGGATCCGTAAGGTTGACAAATCTAACTACTATTCCAAAGGAAGCCATCAAGAACCATACAATCCAGGAAACTGGGTGAGAAAAGAGACACCATCATCTTGCTTTGATTCAGACAGATACTCACAAGACAAAGCTTGTCACTGTGCCTCGGTACACGTGACAATAAATTCAATTCAATTCAATTCAATTCAATTCAATATGTGCAGTTCCAGTAGGTTATAAGCAATGCTCAGCTCATGATGTGATCTTAGAATCTTTAAAGCTATTAAAATTGAATATTTAATGCATTCAATATATGTGATGAAGGTAATTCTAATTATGCCATGAGGAGTTTGTCACGTTTTGATAATTAAACTTGAAAATGACTGATCACGGTTTGTCATTAAACTTACTCATTCTAGCTTGCATTCCCTGTATGTTGTGGTTGGTTGTTTTGTCCACAAGTGATCTAGGTGCAGGTCCTTTATGCAGCCTTCTTCTGTGAGCTAATACAAGTGACTGTTGTAAACATACATCTCAGGGGAGCTGTCAGCCTTTTCACATCTATTATTGAGTAGTAGTCGAAGGACCCGGGCACAAAGCAAGTATGATGAATATGTAACTAATTTAATTTGAAATCAATCTTACTTAAAATCAGAAATATTGGGTCTGTAGTAGACCTTGTGGCAGTCATCTAAATGGGGCTTTTCCTCCTCATGCCCAGAGTCACAGCTCACCATATGTAACATTACCTGCTTGAGTATAAACTCTTTAGTGCAAACAGCATGATGCACCATTAACTTGAAAGCATCAAAAACTTTACTGCCTATCCTATTTTGCAGCAATTCCAATTAATCCTTGAATTCAACTCACTCCATGATCTTCCTAGAATCCCTACAGTGTAGAAGCAGATCACTTGACCTTCCAAAGAGCTTTCCATTCAGATCCACCACCCTACTCTATCCCCGTAACCCTGCATTTCCCATGGTTAGTCCACCTAGCCTGTGCATCCCTGGATGTTATAGGCAATTTAGCATGGTCAATCCATTTAACCTGCACATTTTTGGAGTGTGGGAGGAAACCAGAGCAGGAGAGAATGTGAAAACTCTACACAGTCACCTGAGGCTGGAATTGAACCAAGGTGCCTGGCACTGTGAGGCAGCAGTGCTAACCACTGAGCCACTGTGTCACCACGCTTTCCACATGTCCATCTCAATAATAGCATCCAGCTCTACAACCCACCAAGACCACTGCACTATCTCCAATCCTGGCTCACATATCTCCATTTTGAATAATTCCATCACTGGTGGCATTCTTTCTGTTGCAAGGCCTTAAGACAATTTTCTGATTAAACTTCATTGTCTTTCTGATTGAAGCATTCCATCTGTTGGTTATGTGTGAGTAGTGTTAAGTTTGGTGAAGTGACCCTTACCAAAAGATTGAATGGGTGTTTTCCTGCTGTATCTCACCAAACCTGCCATTGAGGCCTCATGGTGAGAACAATGCTGTGTTTCAGCCTCATCTTACCACATGTTGTTCTCATCTTACCACATGTTGTTCCAAGAGCAACACGCCACTCACTAGAGGTCCTGGAATTGACTGGCATCCCTGGAATTGGTGCCATATTGTCCGCTTAGGTAAGCTCTGTCAGCCCAGGGCTGCCCTACACGATTTGTGACATCTGTCCCAGCCACAGCAGACAAGGAAAAGTCAGCGTTCTACTTTGTGGACAAGGTCCTAGGGTTCTTGCTGGGCTGGGATGGTGTAGAGGTAGGGTCATCGTTTTCCTTCAACATCAGCACAGGAAACTATGGCATCAGACCATGCCAACGTGGCCTGAAGTTTCCAGGCATGTTGAAGCAGTCTCTGCCATCTGGAGGAATGCCCAGCACTGTAGGAAAAAGGTCAATGTCCTCCACCTGCTCTCTGCTCCCTGACACTCATTGCCTTTCTCTCATTCCAGCAGCAAAACCATCCACAATAGGGCAGAAGAAGTAAAGCTGAGTGATGTGGCATGCCTGCCCATCATTTAGCTCCTCATAAGCAGAGGTTTCTGATTCTGACTGCCCTGAGCAATAGACAATAGGTGCAGGAGTAGACCATTCTGCCCTTCGAGCCTGCACCACCATTCAATATGATCATGGCTGATCATCCTTAATCAGTATCCTGTTCCTGCCTTATTTCCATAACCCTTGATTCCACTATCCTTGAGAGCTCTTTCCTTAAATGAAAGAGAGCTCTTTCCTTATCCAACTCTTTCTTAAATGAATCCAGAGACTGGGCCTCCACTGCTCTCTGGGGAAGAGCATTTCACACAGCCACCACTCTCTGGGTGAAGAAGTTTCTCCTCATCTCTGTCCTAAATGGTCTACTCCATATTTTTAAGCTGTGTCCTCTGGTTCGGCACTCACCCATCAGCGGAAACATGTTTCCTGCCTCCAGAGTGTCCAATCCTTTAATAATCTTATATGTCTCAATCAGATCCCCTCTCAGTCTTCTAAACTCAAGGGTATACAAGCTCCAGTCTTTCAGCGTAAGGTAGTCCTGCCATTCCAGGAATTGACCTCGTGAACCTACGCTGCACTTCCTCAATAGCCAGAATGTCTTTCCTCAAATTTGGAGACCAGAACTGCATACAGTACTCCAGGTGTGGTCTCACTAGGGCCCTGTACAGCTACAGAAGAACCTCTTTGCTTCTATACTCAATCCCTCTAGTTATGAAGGCCAGCATTCTATTACCCTTCTTCACTACCTGCTGTACCTTCATGCTTATCTTCATTGACTGATGTACAAGAACATCCAGATCTCTTTGTACTGCCCCTTTACCTAAATTGATTCCATTTATGTAGTAATCTGCCTTCCTGTTTTTGCCACCAAAGTGGATAACCATACATTTATCCACATTAAACAGCATCTGCCATGCATCTGACCACTCACCTAACCTGTCCGGGTCACCCTGTAATCTCCTAACATCCTCCTCACATTTCACCCTGCCACCCAGCTTAGTATCATCAGCAAAATTTGCTAATGTTGTTACTAATACCATCTTCTATATCATTAATATATATTGTAAAAAGCAAGGTTGGACTGGTATCAGAGGCATGCATACTCTTACTGTCCCAGGATGGCCTGAGTGAAGGCTATCCCCCTGGACTGGCCTGAGGCCTGCTGACAGCTGTGAGAAGCTTCCTTGGCTTTGTGTCTGTGCTAAAGGGCACAGCTGTCATATGTGTCTGGTATCTCCAGCTGAGGCAGAAAGCACAAATAAAAAGGCAAGGCAGGATGCTGTGAGAACCTAGATGGACTCTGAATGAGTGAGCACTGTGTCAGCGAGTGAAGAGCTCAGAGATACAGGCTGCTCCAGTTCATGAGCTGGTTGCATGTGTCCCTGAGCACACAATGTCGGCATTACAATGAGAATTACCAGGGCAGCATTGAAGTGCGGAAACATCCTGTGAGTGAATTGGCAAGGTGCCATGGGTTCTTAGAGGCTGGTCCTGAGAGGATGCCAATGTCCGTGCTTAAGGCTGGTGCCCATGGAACATGTCTGGGATGTTGGTGCCTGTGCCCAAAATGGAGATCTTTTCGGAGGAGTGAATTGGCAAGGTGCCAAGTACTCACTCTGGATTCCATGTCGAGTTTTCCCAGAGTCCATCTAGCTTCTCACAGCATCCCTGCCTTGCCTTTTTTGTGCTTTCTGTTTCAGCTGGAGATACCAGACACATATTACAACTGTGCCCCTTTGCACAGACACAAAGCCAAGGAAGCTTGTCACAGCTGTCAGCAGGCCTTAGTCCAGTCCGGGGATAGCCTTCACTCAGGCAGTTGATACGGTGAGTTTGGTAAGATCACAACCAGCAGAGAGTTAACAGGCTGTTAAATAAACAATAAAGGGTGTGAATTGGGAACTTGCTAGTCCCTGTCACACCATTTGAGCAAAGTGAGGAAGTTGCAGCAAGATGATCCCAACGTTGAGATGACCATTTTCCCATTCTGCCACATAGCTCACCATAGTCCATATCACTGAGAACCTGGTAAGATTCTGCATGCTCTCTTTTCCTTTACTCATTTACATATTCTTTAAAACCTGTATCTTTGATCAAACTCTCAGCATCTGTTTCAACATCTCTTCATGGAGCTTGCATTCAAATTTCATTTCATTTGTTGTCACTCTGTGATGAACTTCAGGCTAGGCTGATGGTGCTACAAAAATGCAAGCACTTGTCATCAGTGAAGATTATCACACTGACATTCCACCCCAAACACTTGGATTTTAAAATAAATCAAATGGTGAAAGATATAGTTTGAAAGTTTATTTCTGGGCACAGAACATGAAATTGTAACACAAAATTAAACATTTATGCAGAGAAAGATGGTCAGAATGGATACTGTGAGAAACAGGAAATACAGTCACATTGATGTAAAATAGACTTTAAGACACATTTTAAGAACAAGTTGAAAGTGCTCTGCTCTCCATCCAAGCCATGACTGAATTGTATACATTGATGCTGACCCTATACAAAGGAGAAAAGTGCTTCATAATTGATATTTTAATTAAGCTACACATTTGATTTCAGATGCATTAAAAGTCTGTTTGCGTAATTTGGGAAATCAAATTTAGGATGCTGAGGGAATTAAGGATAAAAGTTACAAAGCCTCTGGACAACATCTTCTAATCCTTCTTATGTCAAGAGATGGTGGCAGAGAAATGAAGGAATACAAATGTTAAACCATTGTTCAAAAATTGGATGATAAATTTATAAGCATTTGTGTACACCTGATAGATAGAATCCTCCCTTTGTGCGATACTCCTTTATAATTCTATTCTATGAATTATCTAACTTTGTTAGCTCTTGTCCATTTCAGCCTAGGCTTGAAATCTTAACGATATCAAATTCCTGAGGAGAAAATAAATATATAGTATAATCTCCACACTTAAAACTTTATATTCATAAACTAAAAGTTTTGGTCTCAACAAATCTGAACTCATTGCTGAAATATTAAAGACCTAACCAATGCAGTTAAGCAACACTGAGCTGAACTTTAAATCCAGGGTGGGGAACCCAATGACAGCCCACTTCTAACCACATGGTGTATTCAAATCAATAACACAATTTTAAAATGCAAATGTCATAATTGGTCTGGAGTCAGCTTTGGTGCCCAATTAATAGCTTTCTACACTGCCTACAGCAGAAGATAGTTTTCAATGGAGTAACATGAAGTGTGTGATTTATCTATATTTTAATGTCATTTTCTTAGCGGTTGGATTTTGAAATAGTGGCATATGGGTTTTGATCTATGCGTATGCACCAGTTTAATGTTTAACTGCTCAATATTTATGAAATTATTACTTTTCTAACCAGTGTGAGAGGAAGAGTTCCAGGAGCAATAATGCAAATTTGTTTGCTTGAGAGAATTTTATGAGTGGACAGGGTAAACATTGAAGGTCACTGCTTTCAGTTGGGAATTGACTTTCTTTGTTTAGGGAAGAAAACCATAGCTTGGAAAACACTTTGCTCAACTTACTAAAGTCCTGGTTGAAGATAGATATATCAAACTGTTTCTCTTGGTGAAAGGAATTAGTTAGAAAAAGTTAGGAAATAGATTACCAAAATGTAGGGATTTTAATTTGTAAATTCCAGACCAGAAGTGGTTGGTTAGAAAATTAAAGGGGCATTTAGACACTGAAAAGGCCTACGCTCTGTTGTGTGAATATTCAAGGATGAGGCTATCAAACTCTCAGACCTGGGAATTGGAAGAAACAGTTAAATCAATCCCAAAGATGTGTCAGAGAAGGGAACTCTCTCTGAGTTTTGAGCATTGTAAAATGATTATGCTAGGATATATGCAATTGTATTTTTACTGTTTGTTTCAAAATATTTCACATTATGAAATATATAAACAGCTTGTTTATTTTATTTTATCTTAGTGTAATAATTTTGTTTTATTGTTAAGACCAAATCTACAGTATCATGTTGTTTGATCTATCAAGGTTGATTTCAGTCCGCAAATCTAACTTGTCCAACAATCAGATCAGCTCCAATGATAATTATGATGGCTTTCAGAGGCAGCTGGTCACCATGACTGGTCTTTGTCTTTTTCTTGTGAAATGAAGCAGACAGGAAAACAGAAAATTAGCATGCTCAATTTGGACAGTCCACAAAACTGTCCAAAGACTTTCTCGTTAGCTGCTGAATGCGTTCTGCTCAAATGATGGCAACTTTGTCATTATATTAGCACCTATTTTTGACTATTTTTCTCCCGACAGCGGTAAATAACAGTTTCTTATTGGGGCCCTCACTTCCGTGTATAATACGCCAAGCTATTTGCTTTTCCCATTCTCATCTTTGAAAGTCTGTTTCTCTCTGTCTCAGGCCAGGTCTTTAACTCTGCAACAGGCTTAACAGCAAATGTAGTTGAAGAAGTGTGGAATTGCCTGCTCCCTGTGCCTTTTCCCTCCCTTTGAAAACTGCAATTGTCCTGAGGCATTGGAAGGCTGATACATCACCCAAACATGCTGCTTCCAAAATTTGATAATGACTACCCTCACCCTCATGGACAATTCAAAATTCTGCCCAATATCCATATATTTGCGTAGCAGTATTTATTTTACATTTACTTTATTTTTTGTTATTTCTCCAAGACGCTCCCACACAGCAACTGAAGTCAGCAGAGAAATCCCGTTATGGGAATACGAGCAGGCATGAGATCCATGGGGAAGAGCAGAGAAGGGGAGTAATTGAACAGTTTTTTTTTTAAAGAAGTTGCACAAGCACAATTTGGTATAAAAGCTCCTTCTGTGCTGAATGATTTTATGATCTTAATAACAGTCATTTCATTTTATGTTGTAATTTCATTCACAGTGCCAAGAAACATCGTGCAGATATTACGCAACATTAAATATCTCAGTGACATTAATGAGATCAAATTCATGAAAATCATAAAACAACAATAAAGCACAGCCTTAGAATCCCCAACGTGCTGTACACAACCCCTGTGTAATCTCAAAGGAACAAAGACCAATGAAAGAAATGTTGTTAGGTCTGTCTCTGTAACTTATTTTATTGAGAGACCAATAATTGAAAAAGATAGAGGGTTAAGGGACGTAATACAGCAACCTGTTGAAGATTGGTGAGGAAGGAGTTTTTTACATTTCATTTTAAAAACTGTAGGACAAAACAGCAACAATTTATATAATGTCCTTGATGTTGGACAGGACTGCAAGGCACTCTGCAATAGCATTATAAAAACAAATAAGACACTAAGCCACATAAGGAGAGGTTAGGTTGGAAGAAAAGGAGAGGTATTTGAGGAGAGTCTTAAAGAAGGAAAAATAGATATGGAGACAGAGATAAAAGCAAAAAAAAATGCTGGATATACTCAGAGGTCAAGTAGAATCTGTAGAGAAAAAAAAATCTTTAAGATTGGTGATTAGGCAATCAACCATAGATCAGGCATGTTAATTCTCCACAGATATTGCCTCCACAAAAGATTTCAAGCTTTTTCTGTTGCTACGGCAGATTTCCAGAATTTTCCAACACGTAACCTCAACATTCTTGAGGTAACAGAAGTGAGTTCTAAGGGAGCAACTGGTCTGGTAATAAACTCCTGTTAACTAATGAAACAAATGACAACCAGTAGCAGATTTCATTGGGATTTCTAGACTCATGACAGAACCCAAAGAGCAGGAAGAATCTATTAACATTACCTGTGTTGGTATAACAACATTGTTCCATACTTTCAAAAGGAAGGAAATGTGTGACAATGCAGGAATGGTGGCAATGTTATCCATTCCTATCATTATAGAACTTGCCAGAGAAACAAATACAAAAAAAAAACACAAGAATAAGCAGTACAATCCACTTTACCTCTCTGAGAAAGATCTAATTGTAGTTATTCAGATAGCAAAATATTCCATTGAACAAATTGATTTGGCAGATTTAACTTTGATGCCAGATGATGAGTCAACACAAGCTCAAGAGCAATATTTCAAACTTTGTCTTCTAGAGAGGAAATACCAGTGACAGAGATAATGATATGTAAATCCTCTAGACTCACAACTGAGGATGTGAAAATGTCTAGTTCTCCAGGAAGACATCCAAAAAAAGGTGAATTGAAGACATTCAACTTGCTCATCAAGCGGAGGTAAAAACCTTACACACTTGACACAGATATATGAGCAGATTGAGAATTTTAAAAAAGTGGAGACGAGTTGTATACCACTCCACAGAAGCTAGACCAATGCCTACAGATTCAGAACTTGTCAAAAAGAAGTTGCTTGGTCTAAAAATCTGGGTTACTGCAAGGAAGATCCTTTTTAAATAGAGCTGCTATCTTCTACGATGGACTGTCATATGGCTGTTGGTTTGCTTGCCAAGCTGGTGGTTTGTCACATAACTGTCATGTAGGATCATGTAAATATCAATAAATCAAGTCAAATCAAATACAATACACAGAGATTGAAGAATTCATATTAGTTTGCTCAATCCATAACTGTTGACAAAGTCAGAGATTTTAAAGTTTTCATTTGCATAAGACCTTGCTTTTTTAGACAGACTACAAAGACCTGGCATTTATGTTTTCTTATTAAGTTAATTTAAAGACTGGCCTAATGCCTATTTTGTTGCTTAGCAATGTAGATGGGATTATTAAATCATACACCAATATTTTTTCAAAGTCTGTTGAAGCAATCTTGAAGGTTATATTTGGTCCTCCACAATTATGAGCTAGTCATAGCATTTGTCATGTTCACCACTCTACCCAATTACATTAAATTTAAATCATAATCAGAGAATGGCAGATACAATGTCGTCTAAATCAGGGCTTACTGTAAGTAAAAATATATGTTAAAAGCTTTGAATGACAACATTCTGGAGCTGTTACGCATATAAAAAGGAAGTACATTTCAGGCAGTTAGTATTTGCTAATAGTTTACATGTATCATTTACTATGCCATGTTCTTCTCAGCCTGCAACATATTATCGATGAGAATGAGCACCTTGCCAAGACCTTCCCAGTACTTCCTCTTCTTGCCTTTGAACAACCACCAAACCTTTAATAAATCATGATTAGTAGCAAGCTGCCCAGCCTTCAGAACAACATCGTAAAACTCTGCCACAGCAACAGCTGCAAGACATGTCAGAGTATCAACATGGGTAACACCATTACACGTGGGGACACCTCCCACCGTGTACATGGCAGGTACTCATGTCACTCGGCCAACATGGTCTATCTCATACGCCGCGGACAAGGATGCCCTGAGGCATGGGACATTGGGGAAACCGAACAAACACAACAAAACAGATGAATAGACACTGCATAACAATCACCAGGCAGGAGTGTTCCCTCCCAGTCCAGGAACACTTCAGCGGTCCAGGACATTCGGCCTTATACCTTCAGGACCATCCTCCAAGGTGGACTTCAGGACAAACAATAATGCAGAGTGGCTGAGCAGAAGCTGATAGCAAAGTTTGGTACCCATGGGGATGGCCTCACCCAGACCTTGGGTTCATATCACACTACAGGTGACTCCACTACATTATACACATTCTGTGTGTCTCTCTCTCTCTCACACACACACACCTATGTATCACACACCCATGCAGATCCTCCCCCCTCATAAACAAGCTCTCTCTCTCATATGCACTCACACTGACACACACACCCTCTCACACATACCCCATCATATATACACACACACAATCTGTCACTCCTACAAGTGCACACATATAAATTTATGGGATTAATTTGTTTTTTGCAGAATTACGTTTTATTTTGCTGCATGAATCCATGTAAAACTTTGTAAAACTATACAGAGTCAATCTGATGTAGCACTGGGACACACTTTATACCTATTGTTTAAAAAGCTGAGCTATCTTGAGAATGTAATGTAAAAAAAGTTGTGGGATTTACATAACAAAGAACAGAAACCAGCATATCCCATTATAAAAGATGAAAGCTTTAATCTAAGATTGTTTACTGTATCATATCTCTGTGAAGCTGGACTCCTTTGGCTATAAATTCTGTGAGTATGATCTTATTTTCTACAACCATCTGATGAAGAAGCAGTGCTTCAAAAGCTAGTGCTTCCAAATAAACCTGTTGGGTGTATAACCTGGTGTTGTATGATTTTTAACTAGCAGAGCGATTTAGGGAACATCTCTGGGACACTCGCACCAATCAACCACACCGCCCTGTGGCCCAACATTTCAACTCGCCCTCCCACTCTGCCGAGGACATGAAAGTCCTGGGCCTCCTTCACCGCCGCTCCCTCACCACCAGACGCCTGGAGGAAGAACGCCTCATCTTCCGCCTCGGAACACTTCAACCCCAGGGCATCAATGTGGACTTCAACAGTTTCCTCATTTCCCCTTCCCCCACCTCACCCCAGTTCCAAACTTCCAGCTCAGCACTGTCCCCATGACTTGTCCTACCTGCCTATCTTCTTTTCCAACTATCCACTCCACCCTCCCCCCCGCCCCGACCTATCACCTTCATCCCCTCCCCCACTCACCTATTGTACTCTATGCGACTCTCTCCCCACCCCCACCCTCCTCTAGCTTATCTCTCCACGCTTCAGGCTCTCTGCCTTTATTCCTGATAAATGGCTTTTGCCTGAAACATCGATTTTACTGCTCCTTGGATGCTGCCTGACCTACTGTGCTCTTCCAGCACCACTAATCCAGAATCTGGTTTCCAGCATCTGTAGTCATTGTTTTTACCTGATTTTTAACTTTGACCACCCCAGTCCAACACCAGCACCTCCAAACCATTACTTCTGACTGGCAACAGTCACTGAGGAGGGATTCTAATGGATTACTGCCAAGAGAACAAGTTGACTGCTTGTCCCACAGAGAGGGATTCTTTATTATGCAGGCACACTATGACGAGGTGAAAATGGATAGCTCTGATCATTTTGAATTTGCAGATAAACTCCTAAGAAAATTCAAATAATTGGATAATGAAACTCAGAGGAAGAAACCCATAATTTTAGTAAGCCCATTGTGCAGTTTTAACTGGGTAGAATAGAGTTATCACATGAAAAAATGGTAAAGAAGGCTAAAGATATTGTTAGCTCATTGGGTGAACTCATTCTATTAAATTGAATTATATGCTGGCCTGCAGAAGTGAAACACTTTCGAAAATAATTTCCTTCATTATTATAAAAGGAATCCTTTAGGAACGAGGTGGCAGTATGGAACATATCAATCAACTCAAGTCAAAGGGATGAATATTTCTGATGGCTGCAAGACTGCTGCAGTTTGGGGGAAGAAGAACACGAATCTGAGAAATGGAATTTGGGGGAAAGGAGAAGAATAAGGGTCAAGGGGACCAGGGTTTGTAAGTGGGGAACAATGGAGATAGAAGTCTTTGGAAGAACCAAAGAAGAAGAACTGTTTTTGATTGAGGGATTTTAGGTCATGAATGTTTCAGAACAAGTGGTGATCAAGAGAACAGACAACTTCCCAATTCTGTAATATGGACTATGCTTTCACTGTCTTTAGAAATAATGAATACATATTCCCCTTCCTGCATTATAACGCTAAATATCATACCCTTTCATTCCCAAAATATGTATTACCAGGCAAGTTTAATCCCCACAAAACTCGGCCTCCTCCCCTCCTCCATTCTTCAGAAACCCAACACCCTAAACCACAAGTACATAACCACTGGGAATTATGACAAATACAAATACAAAATAAAATCTCCACAATATAAAGGTATATACACAGGAAAACTATACTAACACCCTGTGATAAATTGTCCTGAACTTAAATTTAAGAGATACATTGGGGGTGGTGGGGGTGGGGGTGGTGTTAACTCACTTTCTGGGCAAAAAACCCCACAAGATAGGGTGCAATGTCAGTTTCACACTCTACCCGATATTCTCATTATTGACTTCAGTAGATAGCATAATCAGAATGGGTGTAAAACTAATTGTTATAAATCATTCTCTTGATTTTTGGTCAGGAGAAATAAGTTAAAAATTCAATCATTATACCAACCAATGCTACGAAGAATCCATCTTCCGCAACTACACTGGCCCCACCCCCCACCTTTTCCTCCGCTACATCGATGACTGTATCGGCGCTGCCTCGTGCTCCCACGAGGAGGTTGAACAGTTCATCCATTTCACCAACACCTTCCACCCCGACCTCAAATTCACCTGGACAGTCTCAGATTCCTCCCTCCCCTTCCTCGACCTTTCTATTTCTATCTCAGGTGACCGAATCAACACGGACATCTACTACAAACCGACCGACTCCCACAGCTACCTGGACTACACCTCCTCCCATCCTGCCCCCTGTAAAAACGCCATCCCATTCTCCCAATTCCTTCGACTCCACCGCATCTGCTCCCAGGAGGACCAGTTCCAAAAACGCACAACCCAGATGGCCTCCTTCTTCAAGGACCGCAATTTCCCCCCCGACATGGTCGACGATGCCCTCCACCGTATCTCTTCCACTTCCCGCTCCTCCGCCCTTGAACCCCGCCCCTCCAACCGCCACCAGGACAGAACCCCACTGGTCCTCACCTACCACCCCACCAATCTCCATGTACAGCGCATCATCCGCCGTCATTTCCGCTACCTCCAAATGGACCCCACCACCAAAGATATATTTCCCTCCCCTCCCCTATCAGCATTCCGTAAAGACCACTCCCTCCGTGACTCCCTCGTCAGATCCACACCCCCCACCAACCCAACCTCCACTCCCGGTACCTTCCCCTGCAACCGCAGGAGGTGCAAGACTTGCGCCCACACCTCCCCCCTCACCTCCCTCCAAGGCCCCAAAGGAAACTTCCATATCCGCCACAGATTCACCTGCACCTCCACACATATCATCTATTGCATCCTCTGCACCCGATGTGGCCTCCTCTATATTGGGGAGACAGGCCGGCTACTTGCGGAGCATTTCAGAGAACACCTCTGGGACACCCGGACCAACCAACCCAACCACCCTGTAGCTCAACATTTCAATTCCCCCTCCCACTCCACCAAGGATATGCAGGTCTTTGGACTCCTCCATCGTCAGACCACAACAAAACGACGGTTGGAGGAAGAACGCCTCATCTTCCGGCTAGGAACCCTCCAACCACAAGGGATGAACTCGGATTTCACCAGTTTCCTCATTTCCCTTCCCCCCACCCTGTCTCAGTCAAATCCATCAAATTCAGCACCGCCTTCCTAACCTGCAATCTTCTTCCCGACCTCTCCGCCCCCACCCCAGTCTGACCTATCACCCTCACCTTGACCTCTTTCCACCTATCACATTTCTGACACCCCTCCCCCAAGTCCCTCCTCCCTACCTTTTATCTTAGCCTGCTGGACAAACTTTCCTCATTCCTGAAGAAGGGCTTATGCCCGAAACGTCGATTCTCCTGTTCCCTGGATGCTGCCTGACCTGCTGCGCTTTTCCAGCAACACATTTCCAGCTCTGATCTCCAGCATCTGCAGACCTCACTTTCTCCTGACCAATCTGACACAAACCTTAACCAAATGTGTCTAGTGTAATGGGAGTGTTATCATTTCAATATTAAGAGACATGACTTAACAAAATGAACTTTCAATTACATTTCTCAGCAGTTGTCCTTAATAAGAAACTCTGAAGATTATTTCCATGAATGCCTTGACATGTCGATCCATATTGAGGATTGGTCAGGGGTCCATCATCTCAGCAACTGTCATTGTGGTAGACTCCTCTTTTTGAATTCGAGAGATGAATGCCTTCTGTGGGTTCTCTGATGCCTGAAGACTGAAAATGGTATTGGCATGAATGTCCACAGAACAGACAGTTCATTATGTCTTTGTGGGTGTTTGGGATAGCTCCAGGAGTAATGCCTTCCTCTGGGCAAGTGGATGTTGTACTTTTGGCACTGAATCTTGTTGAACCAAGTTTCAATGTTAGTCTCTGTTGCAATGCCTACAATGATGATGTTTCAAAAGGATTCTGACAGGACATCTTTGAATCTTGAAGGAGTAACATTGAGGTCTCCTCGTTATGTCTGTAATGTCTATCACACCAATATAACTTGTATCTAGTTGTTATTATGCAATAAACTACATATTATTTAAGACGAGAGGCTCTTCTTGTCAGACTACTTGGTGGTTTTCTTCTACCACACCAGACCAAACAGATCTCCCTAAAACAAGATGGTGGCAGCAAATCTAGCTGATTGATTTTACATCAAATTAATCTTACTACAGTCTCCAATGGCTGGTCAGCTCCTGTGCTTTTGCAAGTGCTCAGCAATGCAGAGGTTGGTAATGTGCTTTTATTATAGTGACCATACATCATTTGTGCTGACCACCTCCAAGTCAATTCCACATATCAAATATGTGCAGTGATCCTGTATTTATTCAAGTGGGGAGGCATAATCTGCTGACTGAAGTTGAATTTTATAGAGGGTGCTCTCAATGCTGTTGATTGTTGTTTGTGATTTTCAACTGCTAGTGAATTGTTATTACAGACCATAGGTGTCTTGGCTGACCACTGCAGAATTCTCATGAGGCAGCAGTAGCACCAACTCAGGATTCTGTGCAATATAGAGCGGGGTAAGGACAATAGTCTGTTGGAGCTTGCTTCTAGTCTTCAGCTTAATGCCATGCTTATTCCAGATAGGCACTTGGAGTCAACCATAACTGGCATTGTACTATAGACTCATGCACCATATCAGGACGTATGTAGACTATTTATAGACCTAACTAAAGCTTTTTACAATGTGAGTCTGCCACTTGAGACATGCCTGCAGGCATTAACAGAAGGTCGATTCAGAGAAGTTCGTCACTCTATCCATACTGTGTGTCTACCCAAGTCACTGATGCAATAATCAGAGAGTATCTGGATTTCAATGTTGTTCGTAGCCAGACTTTTGTCAGTCAGTAAAACAGGAAGAACCAGTGAAGTCCTGCATCCTCCTCAGCATTGGCCTTCCAAAGGAATGGGGCTGAGCAGTAAATCCCAATTTAAATCAGAACCCAGCTTTCTCACATTGAGCCATTCCAAATCAAATAACTTCTGCCATATTAAAGATGGACACCTGGTGAAAATGTTGAGGAAATACAGCCCTATTATTTGTAGGTGTAGCTTGAAGAAGGAAAACAGCTTTTAAGAAGCAGAATTAAGTAGGTCTTAAATGCTCAGCACACATGTACACTGTTCTTTTACAAGTGATGTTGAAGGAGGAACTTAATCTGAAAACTTGAGAATCTCACAAATTTGAAGGTACTATTCTTTCAATTTATGTCCACATTTTCTCGGTTAGAGGCCCCTTTTCAAGCTGCACCCAAAATTGGCACATTGGCAAAATTGAACAATGTGAGAATCCCAGTTTCGCATTACTAATGATAGGAACTTGCACAGCTGATCCTTATATATTTTTGTATCACAATGTAACATACAAGAAAAGAAATAAGCTTTTTAACATAATCTCCTCTTAGAATTATGTGTACTAAATAAAATATTTAAAAAGTTTCATGGATATATAATTTGTGATCAAGTTTTCTCATGGAGAGTAGATATCTGAAATAGCTGTTCACAATACTGTAGTTACTAAATCCCTTGTTTTAAAATAACTTTAGTGCTGATTTTATTTCTTCTGGAAAGCACACACATTTCTGCATCTTGCTGTGTTGCTATGGCAAGCACCTTGTTAACGATTCATCAAAATACATCACAATAATATGCAAATACTTTGATAGTCCTTTGAGAAATATAGCAAGGTTGTTATGCTAAATGTAAAAAAGAAAACAATAGAAAATTGCTGAAATTTGCCATGAGTTTATTTTCAATATTAATGTAACTTGCATTTATGCTGTTTAGGTTTGCAAATCCATCTTAATTTCCATTTCACTTGCATTTCCTTCCAAATACATTAGTGAAGAATCAGAACTGGGGCGAAGTTAATGCTGTAGGTAATTGTCACCTCCAAACAGTTGGTTACATTCTGTCTTGGCAGAAATCTATAATTTGCAGTTTAAAATCAAAGTGTCACAAAATGCTGAACAATAGCTGAAGAGCTGTTATGACAAGAGGCAGGGCAGACAAAGGACATTGAAGAGATATCCTACAGCAAGGTTGCAGGCCCAATTTTCTCAGTTGCATGTAAGATAATCCGATTGATTTTTCATTCTAAAATGAACAATCAGTCATTGGTGCACCAGTAGAACTGGCAAAGGATAACAATTTGTTAGCTGTGCATCAATTACACAAGTAACTTCAAGTCTGGGCGATTGGGACCTCAATGTGGGATTGAATCTGCTTTAAATGCGCAGGTTTCAAGAAATTCTAAATATAGTTAATGGAATGCATTTACAGCTTTTATATAAATAATCTCAACTTCTACGATGAACAAAGTTCCAATCAATGAACCTACGCTTACTGTAATACCACTATCTTATTGCATGTTTTGGACTAATACTTGCCATGTCTAATATTCTAATTCAACCTTCCCCAAGCAGAAGTTCCAAGTTTGTCTGCTTTTCAAAGTCATTGAAAATGGATCTGATCTAAAGCATTTCCTATCAATGTTTGGCCTTAATTGCTATGGGGTTGACATTTCAAAGCAAGGAA
Source organism: Chiloscyllium plagiosum (assembly GCF_037043375.1). Classification (NCBI taxonomy): domain Eukaryota; kingdom Metazoa; phylum Chordata; class Chondrichthyes; order Orectolobiformes; family Hemiscylliidae; genus Chiloscyllium; species Chiloscyllium plagiosum. Next base: position 75,302,298 of record NW_028270150.1, on the reverse strand, counting down.
GTCTTGTTACAACAGGTTACAGGATGTTGTTGAGGCTGCCGTGGAGTACCATGTACAGTTTTGATCCCCATATTTAAAAAAAATGATCTTATAAAGGGATATACTTGCATTAGAGGCAGTTCAAAAGAGATTCACCTAGCAGATTGCTGGGATGAAGGGGTTGACTTATCAAGAATGGCTAAATTAGACCTTAATGAGGCGTGGTCCTGTTGAAACATAAAAAATTCGAAGGGGTTTGACCAAGTATGTGGTGAGAAGATGTTTCCATTCATTGGGAAATCTCGAACTATGAAACAGTTAACAGAATAAAGGTGTACTTATTTAAGACTTCTCCCAGAAGATGGTGAACGTCTGTAATTCTTTACCCAGAGATTTGTAGAGGTTAGAAAGTATTTACAGAGGAGATAGAGAAATATATGGAGTTGATGTGTGTAATTGCATGAAAAGAGAAGTTTGTGCCTGAAGTAGATCCTGTTGAATGGTGGAGTAGGCAAGAGGGGCTACTCCTCTTCCTATTTCTTATGGTCTTATTCCTACCTTTTGGCATAATTGGGAAAATCTTCAAACTTTCATAATAATATCTTACTACTAGACTTGGTGTAGTTCTCTGCTCTGTAGTTCTCAAGTACTGCATGGTACACAATCATCTCACATATTTTGGTGGATAGAGCAGGCTGTATATTTGCAATGTTTCTCCAAAAACACTGTGGGCTGCGGGCTTTGTTTTAGACTCAATTGGTGATCCAGGCATCAAATGCTCACACTCTGACTGAAGTGATTTCATGTTTCGAGTTCCCACACATTAATTTATTGGCAAGATCATAGATGTAAGAGCTTCAATCGATCAGCATAATCAGCAAAGTTTTGAAATGTACTTTTTCTCCATTTGAATTAAGAAAAACACTTTTTTCAATGCTTTCTTGGCTAGGAGCATCACTGGCTAGATCAGCATTTGTTGCTCACCCCTACTTTCCCTTGAGGTAGTGATGGGGAGCTGGCTTAACTGCTGCAGTCCATCTTGATACATTTGAGAGTCACAAGCTGGTACAATGTGATGAAGTGGATTCATCACAAAAATGAGTGTTTTCAATGAATATCTGAGCCACTACCTGTGAGTAATCTAATTTCTAGTGACTGGAAATGGCTTTTGAGAAAATTGTACAGGACTACACACAAATTCCGTTGATCCACCACTGAGCAGTTTGACAGCAAATTAAATATTCATAATTTTTAAAACTTTTAAACAATGCAATAGAGTCTTTGGACCTATAAAAACCAACTAAATTTTAAATATCTCAATAAAGGTGCCAAATCAAAACAAATAGCAGAAACTTGCTTTGATTAATTTGACTGGATTGCCAATTAGGGCAGTGCCTGAGGAATGTAATGTTTATCCTCAATATTTTGTTGTAATAAATGTCTGTTGGATTCTTTAATTCAAAATATCCATACACAGTTTCTTACATTGCAGCAGAGAACAGACATTGCCAGATTGGGTAAAATACACATTTAGAGGCAAATTCACACCATAGCAACAATAGTATCCACCCATAAGAGATGCTAATACCTTAATGGCAGATATGTAGAGAACTAATTGAAAACCAACTGGATAACAAGTTTGGACAGTAGGAAAATGGGCACTCTTGAGTATCATCAGTTTTTGTATAAACAGACAACTGAACAAATCTGTTGTTAGAGTATTTACCATGAGGAAAATACAGTAAATTTTATTTTGATGAGAAAGTAAGCTCTTTCAAAACAAACTAGATTTCTAATATGACTTCGGTAAAAATAAAAGGTTGGCGAACGTGGTACCACTGTTTAAGAAAGGTGGTAAGGACAAGCCAGGGAACTATAGACCAGTGAGCCTGACATCATTAGTGGGAAGGTTGTTGGAAGGAATCCGGAGGGACAGGATGTACATGTATTTGGAAAGGGAAGGACTGATTAGAGATAGTCAACATGGATTTGTGCATGGGAAATCATGTCTCAAAAACTTGATTGAGTTTTTTGAAGAAGTAACAAAGAGGATTGATGAGGGCAAAGTGGTAGATGTGATCTATATGGACTTCAATAAGACATTCAACAAGGTTCCCCATGGGAGACTGATTAGCAAGGTTAGATCACATGGAATACAGGGAGAACTTGCCATTTGGATACAGAACTGAATTGAAGGCAGAAAACAGAGGCTGGTGGTGGAGGGTTGTTTTTCAGACTGGAGGCCTGTGACCAGTGGAGTGCCACAAGGATTGGTGCTGGGTCCACTACTTTTCATTTCATAAATGATTTGGATGTGGGCATAAGTGGTATAGTTAGTAAGTTTGCAGATGACACCAAAATTGGAGGTGTAGTGGACAACAAAGAAGGTTACCTCAGATTACAACAAGATCTTGATCAGATGGGCCAATGGGCTGAAAAGTGGCAGATGTAGTTTAATTTAGATAAACGTGAGATGCTGCATTTTGTGAAAGCAAATCTTAGCAGGACTTATATGCTTAATGATAAGGTCCTAGGGAGTATTGCTGAACAAAGAGACCTTGGAGTGCAGGTTCATAGCTCCTTGAATGTGGAGTCGAAGGTAGATAGGATAGTGAAGAAGGTGCTTTCCTTTATTGGTCAGAGAATTGAGTACAGGAGTTGGGACGTCATGTTGGGCTGTACAGGACATTGGTTAGGCCACTGTTGGAATATTGCGGGCAATTCTGGTCTCCTTCCTATCGGAAAGATGTTATAGAACATAGAAGAATACAGCGCAGTACAGGCCCTTGGGCCCTCGATGTTGCGCCGATCCAAGCCCACCTAAACTACACTAACCCACTATCCTCCATATACCTATCCAATGCCCTCTTAAATGCCCATAAAGAGGGAGAGTCCACCACTGTTACTGGCAGGGCATTCCATGAACTAACGACTCGCTGAGTGAAGAACCTACCCCTAACATCAGTCCTATATCTACCCCCCCTTAATTTAAAGCTATGCCCCCTTGTAATACCCGACTCAATACGCGGGAAAAGGTTCATACTGTCGACCCTATCTAACCCCCTAATCATCTTGTACACCTCAATCAAGTCACCCCTAAACCTTCTTTTCTCTAGTGAAAACAGCCCCAAGTGCCTCAGTCTTTCCTCATACGATTTTCCTTCCATACCAGGCAACATCCTGGTAAACCTCCTCTGCACCCGTTCCAATGCCTCCACATCCTTCCTATAGTATGGCGACCAAAACTGCACACAATATTCCAGATGCGGCCGTACCAGAGTCTTATACAACTGCATCATGACCTCAGGACTCCGGAACTCAATTCCTCTACCAATAAAAGCCAGTACGCCATATGCCTTCCTCACCGCACTATTTACCTGGGTGGCAACTTTCAGAGATCTGTGTACATGGACACCAAGATCCCTCTGCTCATCCACACTACCAAGTATCCGACCATTAGCCCAGTACCCCATCTTTTTGTTATTCTTCCCAAAGTGAATCACCTCGCACTTAGCTACATTGAATTCCATCTGCCACCTTTCTGCCCAGCTCTGCAGCTTCTCTATATCCTGCTGTAACCTGCCACATGCTTCCTCACTGTCAACAACTCCTCCGACTTTCGTATCATCCGCAAACTTGCTCACCCAACCTTCTAACCCCTCTTCCAGGTCATTTATAAAAATGACAAACAGCAATGGTCCCAAAACAGATCCTTGCGGAACACCGCTAGTGACGGCACTCCATGAAGAAACTTTGCCATCAACTACTACCCTCTGTCTTCTTCCATCCAGCCAATTCCTAATCCAAACCTCTAACTCACCCTCAATGCCATATCTCCGTATTTTCTGCAGTAGCCTACCATGGGGAACCTTATCAAACGCCTTACTAAAATCCATATATACCACATCTACCGCTTTCCCCTCATCAACCTCCTTCGTCACCTTTTCAAAGAATTCAATAAGGTTTGTGAGGCACGACTTGCCCTTCACAAAACCATGCTGACTATCCTTGATCACATTATTCCTATCTAGATGTGCATAAATCCTATCCCTTACAATTCTCTCTAAGACTTTGCCCACAACAGAAGTGAGACTCACCGGCCTATAGTTACTAGGGCTATCCCTACTCCCCTTTTTGAACAAGGGAACCACATTTGCTATCCTCCAGTCTTCTGGGACTACTCCTGTAGACAAAGAGGACATAAAAATCAAGGCCAATGGCTCTGCAATCTCCTCCCTTGCTTCCCAGAGAATCCTAGGATAAATGCCATCAGGCCCAGGGGACTTATCTATTTTCACCTTTTCCAGGATTTCCAACACCTCTTCTCTACATACCTCAAAGCCATCCATTCTACTTATTTGTGCCTCAGTATTCTCATCGACAACAATGCCCTGTTCCTGAGTGAATACTGAAGAAAAGTATTCATTCAGTGTCTCCCCAATCTCTTCCGCCTCCACACGCAACTTCCCCCTACTATCCTTGACTGGACCTATTCCTACCCTAGTCATTCTTTTATTCCTAACATACCTATAGAAAGCCTTAGGGTTTTCCCTAATCCTATCTACTAAGGACCTTTCATGTCCCCTCCTTGCTGCTTTTAGCTCTCTCTTCAGGTCCTTCCTGGCTACCCTATAACTCTCAATCGCCCCAATTGAACCTTCACGTCTCATCTTGAGATAGGCCGCCCTCTTCCATTTAACAAGGGATTCCAATTCCTTATTAAACCACGGCTCCCTCGCACGACCCTTTCCTTCCTGCCTGACAGGTACATAATTATCAAGGACACTCAATAGTTGCCCCTTGAACAAGTTCCACATATCATTTACACTCTTGCCTTGGAGTCTACTTTTCCAAGCCACACATCCTAAGTCATGCCTCACCGCATCATAATTTCCCTTACCCCAGCTATAATTCTTGCCCTGTAGTACACACTTATCCCTCTCCATCACGAGTGTAAAAATCACCGAATTATGGTCACTATCCCCAAAGTGCTCACCTACCTCTAATTCTAACACCTGGCCTGGTTCGTTACCCAGAACCAAATCCAGTATGGCCTCACCTCTTGTTGGCCTGTCTACATATTGTGTCAGGAAACTCTCCTGCACACATTGAACAAACACTGACCCATCTAACGAACTTGAGCTATAGCTTTCCCAATCAATATCAGGAAAGTTAAAGTCCCCCATAACAACCACCCTATTACTGTCACTCATCTCCTGAATCACCTTCCCAATCCTTTCTTCAATGATTCTAGGACTATTAGGAGGCCTGTAAAAGACTCCTAACAGGGTGACCTCACCTTTCCTATTCCTAACCTCAGCCCAAACTACCTCAGATGGCAAGTCCTCATCCATCGTCCTTTCCACCGATGTTGTGAAACTTGAAAGGGTTCAGAAAAGATTTACAAGGATGTTGCCAGGGTTGGAGGATTTCAGCTATGGGGAGAGGCTGAAATTGGTTGGGGCTGTTTTCTCTGGAGTGTCGGAGGCTGAGGGGTGACTTTGTAGAGGTTTACACAATTATGAGGGGCATAGATAGGATAAATAGACAAAGTCTTTTCCCTGGGGTCAGGAAGTCTAGAACAAGAGAGCATAGGTTTAGAGTGAGAGGGGAAAGATATAAAAGAGACCTATGGGGCAACTTTTTCACACAGAGGGTGGTATATGCATGGAATGAGCTGCCAGAGGAAGTGGTGGAAGCTGATACAATTGCAACATTTAAAAGGCATTTGGATGGGTATATGAATAGGAAGGGTTTGGAGGGATATGGGCTGGGTGCTGGCAGGTGGGAGTAAATTGGGTTGGGATATCTGGTCGGCATGGACGGGTTGGACTGTTTCCATGTTGTACATCTCTATGATTCTATGACATTGATGGTTGTCACTGAACACGAACTGTAGTCACTGGGGATCTTTACAGCTGCAGTCATTCAGGCAGTATCAATGGATTCTTTAAAAGGATTTATATATGACAGCATCTGGACCAGGACCACAGGTGCCACACTAGACCCACAACAAGGAACTTTCCAGAAACAGGAGAACTAAACTGGGAAGCTTCTTTCCTTCCACAGGCTGATGAACAAATACTCCAAGCAATATCCAAAGAGCACGACAGTCACAAACTCAGAAAGGTAGTCTCCAATAAGCAGGCATTTATCACAAGACATGTGACCATCTAGAGAGACCTTGTTGAAACAAAAATGTTCCAACATTCTTTTGATAACCTCTTTATAAAGAAATCCAGGCATCCACAGATCTTCAAACTCATGTTCACAAAATTATTAATTATAAAGCCTTCTTAACATAGCCAACATTTTCTTATCTTTTTGGGCTAACTTTGTATCTTTTATTAAGTTATGTGCATGAAGAAAACAAGTGCAGCTTATCTTAAATGAGTGAGTTTCCATAGCATGTACTGAACACAGGGCAGCTATGAGTTTCAAGACTATTCCAGCTTCAGGATAAAAATGATTTTATACTTTTGTTTTCAGAAGTTGTTTGATAATATGTATTCAAGACATTCGGAAAAACTCAGCTTTATGGTGTCAGGAAGACATGCTCATGTCAAATATTAGTCTTTGGCTCGCACACCACAATAATTGTTTGGCCTTTTTAAAAAAGATAGTTTTTAAAGTTAAAATCAGCATACTGCCATGTCATCAAGATGTTTACATCATGAAGCATTCCACAGACACTCCGTCTGCAAAAGCCTTTACAGACAAATGAAAACAAAACATTGAGGATGATAGAAATCTGAAATGAGAACAAAAGTGCTGGAAAAGTTCAGCAGGTTTGGTGGTATCTCTATAAAAAGAAACACTTCATGTTTTGAATCTAAATTGCTTCCTGGGAGGTGTATAAACAGCTTTTCAATTGCTTGTCCAAAGATCTGTGATGATATTAGTATTCAAACATGGAAGAATGATTCATTAAAAGGTTCTACACATACTGCATGGGTAAAAGACCTTGATTGTCTTAAGACAGCTGACCAAGTTGATTTTGAACTTCAGCTGGTAATTGGAGAGGGGTCCTGTGATAAACCAAGAGAGTATGTGTGTGTCAGTGTGTGTGCGTGTCTCTGCGTGTGTCTGAGTCCCAAACAATTGAGCAGAAGAAGGAAAGCTGTGAAGAAAGGTTGCTGCTCTCTCTCCTTCTCTCGCTCTTTCCAACTAAGACTGTAGCTTTTCTAACTACATCTCCATTCCTGCCGGTAAAGAGGAAACATTTGAAGACTTCAGTTTCACTGCAACATCTCCAGAGAAGATGATGATACCAGCTACAACTTTAAACTGCCTGAGCTGAAAGCCAGGATTGGAATTGTATCAGCATCTAAGTGATGTGGGCTATGATCAAATGTGTGGCTGAACTGGACGACAAGTGCAGTGAGGCAAAAGTGAGGACTGTAGGTGCTGGAGATTAGAGTCAAGATTGGAGTGGTGCTGGAAAAGCACAGCAGGGCAGGCAGCATTCGAGCAGCAAGAATATTGACATTTCAGGCAGGACCCCTTCATTAGGATTCCTGATGAAGGGCTCCTGCCCGAAACATCGATTTTCCTGCTCCTAAGATGCTGCCTGACATGCTGTGCTTTTCCGGCACCACTCTTATCTTGACAAGTACAGTGAGGCCCATTTTGGTAACAGGAGCTGCTTAAGACATTTTTATACTTTCACAAGCGACCTGGTGAGACTCTCTTGGCAGCGGTGAGTTGCTAAGCGATGGCCATTATTACTTAAAAAGCACCCTGTTAACACTGCAACTCACCTCATTTAAACTCCCAGGTTGTCAAATTTGCCAAACAAGCTGGACATCAGGAAGATTTGGCAATGAAACCAAACCAAGTAACTGGCAGATTTAGCTCACCGCTAAACTCCATGTTGTGGTTCTGTTCGCTGAGCTGGGAATTTATGTTGCAGATGTTTCGTCCCCTGTCTAGGTGACATCCTCAGTGCTTGGGAGCCTCCTGTGAAGCGCTTCTGTGATCTTTCCTCCGGCATTTGTAGTGGTTTGAATCTGCCGCTTCCGGTTGTCAGTTCCAGCTGTCCGTTGCAGTTGTCGGTATATTGGGTCCAGATCGATGTGCTTATTGATTGAATTGGTGGATGAGTGCCATGCCTCTAGGAATTCCCTGGCTGTTCTCTGTTAGGCTTGTCCTATAATAGTAGTGTTGTCCCAGTCGAATTGATGTTGCTTGTCATCTGCATGTGTGGTTACTAAAGATAGCTGGTCGTGTCGTTTCGTGGCTAGTCGGTGTTCATGGATGCAGATCGTTAGCTGTCTTGTGCATTCATGTGCATTCCCTGGTTTAGTTTCAATGTTCTTCCAAGCTGCCTAACTGAGTTAGATAGAACATAGACATAGAACATAGAAAAGTACAGCACAGAACAGGCCCTTTGGCCCGTGATGTTGTGCCGAGGTTTAATTCTAATGTAAAATATAATAACTTAACATACACACCCCTCAACTCACTGCCATCCATGTGCATGTGCATGTCCAGCAGTCGCTTAAATGTCCCCAATGACCACGTCCGCTGGCAACGCATTCCATGCATTCATAACTCTCTGTGAAAAGAACCTATCTCTGATGTCTCCTTTATACCTTCCTCCTAATATCTTCAAACTGTGATTCCTTGTACCAGTCAATCCTGCCCTGGGAAAAGTCTCTGGCTAATGACTCAATCTATTCCACTCATTATTATCTTGTATACTCAATCAGGTCTCCTCTCTTCCTCCTTCTCTCCAGAGAGAAAAGTCAGTGCTTATTCAACCTTTCTTCATAAGGCAAGCCCTCCAGTCTAGGCAGCATCCTGGTAAACCTTCTTTCCACCCTGTCCAAAGCCTCTGTATCTTTCCTATAGTAGAGCGACCAGAGCTGGACACAGTATTCCAAGTGTGGTCTCACCAGGGACTTGTAGAGCTGCAGCAAAACCTCACGGCTCTTAAACTTGATCCCCCTGTTAATGAAAGCCAAAACACCATATGCTTTCTTAACAACCCTATCCACTTGGGTGGCAACTTTGAGGGATCTATGCACTTGCACACCCAGATCCCTCTGTTCCTCCACACTGCCAAGAATCCTGTCTTTAATCCTATATTCAGCATTCGAGTTCGACCTTCCAAAATGCACCACTTGGCATTTATCCAGGTTGAACTCCATCTGCCATTTCTTAGCCCAGCTCTGCATCCTGTCTATGTCGTGCTGCAGCCTGCAGTAGCCCTCTATACTGTCGAAGACACCTCCAACCTTTGTGTCATCTGCAAAATTTACTAACCCACCCCTCAACCTCCTCATCAAGTCATTTATAAAAACTACAAAGAGCGGAGGCCCAAGAACAGAGCCCTGCGGGACACCACTCACCACTGACCTCCAGGCAGAATACTTTCCATCTACAACCACTCTCTGCCTTCTGTCAGCCAACCAATTCTGAATCCAGATAGCCACATCTCCCTGTATCCCATACCTCCTGACTTTATGAATGAGCCTACCTTGGGGACCCTTATCAAATGCCTTGCTGAAATCCATATATACCACATCCACTGCTCGACTTTTGTCGACCTGTCTTGACACCTCTTCAAAGAACTCAATAAGGTTTGTGAGGCATGACCTGCCCCTCACAAAGCCATACTGACTGCCTTTAATCACACTGTGCTTTGCCAAATACTCATAAATCCTATCCCTCAGAATTCTTTCCAAAACTTTGCAGACCACAGTATATATGAAGGACCACAATATATGAAGTTTTCATATCAGTGGAAATTAAACAGGATTTACACATTTCTTGAGTCTGATTGAATTGCCTTGTCTCAAGTCTTTATATACTGTCATTATTTCTTTCAGTTGCCTTTATTTATTCCTCATAAGACCCCTGGATTTGCCTCAATCTATGGTCAAGTGACTACAGTAGCCAGTTTGAGTCAGTATTTGGTTTTTAAAAGAAAATATATTTTGATGTCAAATGTAGCAATCTGAAGTGGGAAAATAAAATTTGACAATCCATATTTACCATTATCGTAAAATTGATAGCCTGGAAATGTGAGTACAAGTCGATAAATACACTTAAAATCCAGCTAAACTTGGGGTTAATTGAACAGTGACATACAGTAGAAAACTAAAGCAGTGGTAACATTTCGAATAAACACTGGTTAGGCCAATTAGAGCGCTGTGTGAACTTTTGAGCACTATTATAAAAGGAGGATATTAAAGCTGCAGAAAGTATACAATGTATTTTCACCAGGACGGTGCCAAGAATTGGAATATTCTTTTGAGGAGACTCTTGAGTTAACTAGGATCATTTTCTTTGGTTCAGAGAAGGGCAAGAGGAGTTTAAGATAATTATGAAACTATGAAAGGTTATGAATTTAAATGGACTGTTTTCCAAGGCAGCAATGCAGTGTTAATAACAACTCTCTTCGCTCTCATAACTTTAAGTTAGGAGAAATCTGCATAGAAAGTGTTGAAACATAGATCCTTTTCCATAGTTAGTGATGGAAACAAAGACTAATGTATTTTACACAGGAAAATTGGAGAACTATTTTAAAACATAACAGGGCCATAGAAAAAAAAACAATGCAATGAATTAGTTTTGGACTAGCTTACAAACACACAGTACAATGGACTCTTTGGCTGTAAACTATGGTCCTAAATAGAGTAGGTTTACCAACAGAAACTTGAGCTAAATACAATGAATTTGTAAATATATCACAACTGTAACATTGCAATACTCTAAAATAAAACAGAGCAGCTTCAGTGCCTGATCAATTGTTGTTTAAACATAGATATTCAATGATTTTTGGAGGGAGAAAAAATGAGGTTTATCTTAATATAAAAATAATATGAAAATACCTGAAATGTAAAAACAAAGGGTCATAATGCAATGCAGAAAAAGGGACAAGGAATTTCAATGAATCCTGCTCCTACATAATGTGGAGGTAGACCACTTCACAGAAAGGTCTGGAAGAATATTCATTTTGCTTTCTAAAATTTGGCAGCATGCTTACTATCATTTGCAAACCAGATTGTGCAGGCAATTTGGACCATTCCAGACTGCAATTTACAGCAGAAACAGGGCATAAATTTTGAAGAGAGACTAAATACAATCTGTTCTTAGAGAAATAGAGAAAATGAAGATGGGCCTGAGTTAGGATCTTAAAAGGATCATTCATTGAAATGTAACTGCATTATTTTTACTGTGAGTGTTTTTCATTTGCTGCCAGTTACTCCTCTACCTTATTTAAACAGCTTTAAACCTGTTACAATCCATTTTAGCCAATTCTGTTCTTGTTAGAAAGTTTTGTGCGCTGTTTGCTCTTCTAGTTATTGTAGGAACTTAAAGCAGAATTTTTGAATAAGGCAGCACCAAAGAGGACCATAGGCTCGTCAGATCAGTGCTGATGCTTTTGAAGATCCACTCCTCATTCCCTCCCATATCCTACAGATTGTAGCCTCTTTCAAGTAATTCCCTTTCAAACATGGCTACTGAATCTGCAAATTCTGGATCAGTGGTGCTGGAAGAGCACAGCAATTCAGGCAGCATCCGACGAGCAGCCTGAATTGCTGTGCTCTTCCAGCACCACTAATCCAGAATCTGGTTTCCAGCATCTGCAGTCATTGTTTTTACCTTATTGAATCTGCAAACACTGCCCTATCACAATGTATTCCAAATCCCAAATACATTGCTTAAACCAGATTTTCCTCTACTTGCCTCTGATTCTGAATCATCACCTGGGGCCCAGCCCACTGTGCTGTTCAGGAACAACAATAACTTGCATTTCTATAGCAACATTTTAACATTGCAAAAGGAGCCAAACATTTCAAGGTGCTTTATCAGAAAAGAATAAGTGAGCTAAATAAATAGATCCTAGGGGAGATGACTAAATACACAATTAAAGAGGTAGGTTTTAAAAGTATCGTAAGGAAAGTGAGAGAGACAGAGCCACAGAACTATCTAGTGAAGGAATTTCAGAGCTTAGTGTCCAATACAGAGGAATTAAATGACTGCAGGGTTGCAATAAACATAGAATACAGAACTGTACAGCAGAGGAATGGAGCCTTCCATCCATGATGTTGTGCTGAAAATGATACCTAATTAAACTAATCCCTTCTGCCCGCTCTTGGTCCATATTCCTCCATTTCTTTCATATTTATGTGCTTATCTAAAAGTCCCCTAAACGCTCTTATCTGCATTCTGCATCATCCCTAACAGCACATTGCAAAGTCCTATCAATCTCGGTGTAAAAAGACTTGCCTCTCACATCTCCTTCGAGCTTCCCCCCTCTTGCCTTATATGCTTGTGCCCTAGTAGTAGACATTTCAACTCTGGGAAAAAGGTTCTGACTATCAACCCTATCTTGCATCTTATAATTTTATAGACTTCTATCAAGTCTCCCATCAGGCTCCACCACCTCAGAGGTTTTTCCAGCCTCTCCTTATAGGATGTACCCTATACTCCTGGTAAATCTCTCACCTCTACAAAGCCTCCACATCGTTTCTGTAATGTGGAGACCAGAACTGAATGCTAAACTCTAAGTGTGGCCTAACCAAAATCTTATAAAGCTGCAACATGACATCCTGACTCTTACACTCAATTCCCAATAAAGGCAAGCATGCTATATGCCTTCTTTACCAGCTATACATAGTAAGCTTGGCTCAGGAGATAGCACTCTTGCCTCTGTTAGAGATTCTGGTTTCAGATCTCACACCAAACCTTGAGCACAGAGATTGTCACTCCAGTGTAGTAGTGGGGGAATGCTGCATAGTCAGAGGTGTTGTCCTTCAGATTAGCTGTTCAACAAAGTTCCCTTCTTATCTGTCTAAGGTAGGTGAAAACAACCTCAGGGTAGTATTATGAGAAAGAAAAGTGAAGCTATCCCTGGTGTTATGACATTAATCCCTCAATCAATACCCCTGAAAGGCAAATGATCTGTTCATCATCATATTGCTGGTTGTGGATACTTACTAGGCACACATTATCTGTAATGTTTCCCACATGACAACATTGATGACACTTCAAATGGAATTTCTTGCTATAAAGTGTACTGGGATGTCTGGTGGACACATACATACACACACCCACACTCTTTAACACTCACTGAGGAAGAGAAGTCTACAGGCTCATGAACATCTGAAAGAAAATGTTTCTCCTTTTATCCATCTTAAATGGGAGACTCCCTATTTTTAAACTGTGGTCCCTAGTTCTAGCCTCTCCCAGAAGGACAAGTATGATTTCAATACACCCTATCAACTCCCCTCAGGATTTTATATGGTTTAATAAGATCAACTCTCATCCTTATAAACTCCCATCAATAAACGTCCAATCTGTCTAACCTTCCCTCATATGATTACACCAGTATCCCAGGAATCTGTCAGGTGATATTTCTGTGCACAACTTGTAATGCAATTAATTATTTTATCAAATCAGGCAATGAAAATATATCGAGTAACCAGGATGTGATCTTACCAATGCCCTGTACAACTGCAGCAGAAATTCCACACTTTTATATTTTATTCCACCTAAAATCAGCATCAACCTTCCCTTGCCTTTCTAATTACTTGCTGTACCTGTACATTAGCATTTTGCCTTTCAGTGCTGGGACCTGGAGCCTTCTGGATTTGGGAGGTCTGCAATTCCTCATCATTTAGAAAGTATGATTTGTTTTTATTCTTCCTGCAAAAAATGAGCAATTTCATATTTTTTCACCGTATTCCCCATATGCCAAATCTTTGCTTACTTACTTATCTATATCTCTTTGTTGCCTCCTTATGTCCTCTTCACAACTTACTTTCCTGCCTATCTTTCTACATTAGCAAATTTAGCAATTCCAGCATTTACTTATGACAGATGTTAGCATAACTAGTCTATAGTTTGCTATTTTCCATCTCCGTCCATTTGTGAATCTAAGAGTTACACTTCCTATATTCCAATCCATTCTCCTACCAAATTCAGGAAAGTGACACCTTGCACTAACCTCCTTTTGCTTTCATGAATTTGTTGCATTTGTACATTAATCGCCCACTAAGCTTACCACATAACATTAAAAATCACATCACCAGGTCATAGTCCAGCAGGTGTATTTGGAAGCTCTAGCTTTTGGAGCACTGCTCCTTCATCAGGTGGTTGTGGAGGATAAGATCATGATCACAGAATTTATAGCCAAAGGAGTCCAATGTCTTAAATCTTTCATATTTTATAATGGGATATGCTGAATTTTGTTCTTTGATATTTAAACCCCAGAACTTCTTTTAAATTATATTCTCAAGATATGATTTGGAGGTGCACAAAGTTAAAAATCACAACACCAGGTTATAGTCCAACAGGTTTATTTGGAAGCACTAGCATTCAGAGCACTGCTCCTTCATCAGGTGGTTGCAATGTATGTGTTGACACATGCACCCGCTCACAGATACATATTCCATCTCTCTCTCTCACACACACACGCTTATACATTCTCCCCTCGAGAGTGATCTCGGAATAAGCCCCACTCTCTGCAATTGGATCCTCAGTTTCATGACCCACAGGCCACAATCAACAGGTTTTTTTCTTTATCTTTTTTTTCTTCTTTTTTCTTCCAAATAACCTCTTGGAGAGCATATTATTTCCCCTCCAACTCTATTTTGATTTAATCCCTGCCCTCCCCTTCACTGTTTGATCACACAGCATTTCCCTTTGATGTGAAGGGCACTGCTTGTCCCTGGCCACTTAGGTGTTTTCTTTTTTCCTGGTGGTGGAAATTGAATAAAGGTTTGTACACCTTGTGTCTTTCACTGAGTCTCACACCTGCACATACACATCATGGGTGCTGGGGAAAAATAAGCATGACCAACAGGTTATTTTTTTCTTTATCTTTTTCTTTTTTTTTCTTCATTTTTCTCCCCCACACTACCGCCTAACTGCAGTCGTGTGGGGGAAAAAAAAGAAAAAGAAATAAAAGGAAAAAAATAACCTGTTGGACTATAACCTGGTGTTGTGTGATTTTTAACTTTGTCTACCCCAGTCCAACACCGGCATCTTCAAGTCACAAAAAATTAAGATTAGTAATTATCATTTTCACAATGTGATAAGTGTTAATGATAGCCATTCCAAATCTTGCTCAGGACGTAAATAGTATTAAATATACAGTGTCATTTCTTCAGTTGTGAATTGTTCTTGGAGATATTAAGAAAGTCAAATTTTAATTTTTTTAAATTTGTCTTCCTTCGTCCTTCTTACTTTCTCCACCTTAATCCAAATAATTTCCTCTCTTTATTTCTTTCTTTGTCTCATTTGACACTGAATTCACATCCTTTAAGACAACCTTTTCTCATTTCTTCCCCTGCTGAATTTTTATTTCTTCACAGGGCTGGGGGAGTCCCTGGATGTGCCAGCAATTATTGCCCCTTTCCCCCCAAAGTTGCTCTTGAGAAGGTGGTGATGAGCTATTTTCTTGAACTGTTGCAGTCCATGTGCTGTAGATAGACCCACAATGCTGTTAGAGAGGGAGTTCCAGGTTTTTGACAGAGCAACACAGACAGAAAATCATTTTTTTTCCAAATCAATATCATAAGTGGCTTGGAAAGGACCTTGCACAACACAGTTTCCCTGTGTATCTGCCACCCTTATCTTTCTATATAGAAGTAGTTGCGTGTTTGGAAGGTGCTGTCTCAGAAGCCTTGGTGAACTTTCACAGTGCATTTTGTAGATAGTACACACTGCTGCTATTCAACATTAGTTGTGGAGGGAGTGGATGTGGTGCTAATCAAGTTGGTTGTTTTGTTCTGGATAGCATCTAGTTTCTTGAGTGTTGCACCCATCCAGGCAAGTGGACAGTATTCCATCACACTCCTGACTTGTGTCTTGTGGACAGGTTTTGGGGAGTGAAGATGGGAGGTGCTTGCTGTGGGTTTCCTAGCCTGTGACCTGCTCTGAGAGCCAAAGTATTTATATGGCTATCTATGTTCAGTTTCACATTCATTTCCCAATCTTTAACTGGTTGAGGAGGTACACTATATGCTGTGGTGCCCCATTTCACGGTTTACCCTGCTTTACAGTCACATTTTAAACATCTTTGTCAGAAAAACAGTTAAAACTTAAATGTACACAAATAACGGCACGGTGGCTCAGTGGTTAGCACTGCTGCCTCACAGCGCCAGGGAACTGGGTTCAATTCCTGCCTCGAGCAACTGTCTGTGTGGAGTTTGTACATTCTCTCCATGTCTGCATGGGTTTC
This sequence comes from Chiloscyllium plagiosum, assembly GCF_037043375.1. Classification (NCBI taxonomy): domain Eukaryota; kingdom Metazoa; phylum Chordata; class Chondrichthyes; order Orectolobiformes; family Hemiscylliidae; genus Chiloscyllium; species Chiloscyllium plagiosum. Next base: position 75,286,121 of record NW_028270150.1, on the reverse strand, counting down.
CTCCGGGTGCTCCGGCTTCCTCCCACAGTCCAAAGATGTGCAGGTTAGGTGAACTGGCCATGCTAAATTGCCCATAGTGTTAGGTGCATTAGTCAGGGGCGAATGTAGGGGAATGGGTCTGGGTTGGTTGCTCTTCGGAGGGTTGGTGTGGACTTGTTGGGCCGAAGGGCCTGTTTCCACACTGTAGGGAATCTAATCTAATCTAAGTCTAAATCCCACTTCAGTGCAGTACTACTGGAATGCTGCACCGTTGGAAGTCCCTTCCTTTAGAAAACAGACTAGACCTCTAACCTTTATGTTCTCTCAGGTGGTGTTTAATGAATCAGGACACTCTATTTGAAGGAAGAGCAAGTCAGTTCCCTCTGGCGTCCTGGACATTTCCCCTTCAAACCACCTCCCAAAAATATGGGCATTATATCACAGTGGATATAATGGAGTGCACTATGGCTCCATTCCCTATATTACAGCATTTCAATCAGAATTTCACCGACTCTTTGAAAGCACATTCACTGAACGCACGATACAAAGTCTTTTTACTTACGTGCTGCCCCAAAATCCAGGGAAAAATAAACTGCCCCAGGCTGAACCAAAGGCATGATATCCGGTGAAATCAGATTTCGTAGATTCGCACTTTAGTCGTCAGGGCTGAGATCCCGAAAGACTGTGGATTTACTTTCAATAAATCATTGACGTAGAGGTGAAATGGGACTTAAATTGAGAAATTCCATATTCACGGGGTATTTGCCGTCTGAATGGACATTGCCTCTGACCGAGGGCTCAATAGCAGCGCAGTTTAACTCTCATGCCTCATTTTAATCCGCTTCCCAGACTGGGTCAGCAAAACTCTCCCTTTTTGTTGGACAACCTGTTGGTCACTGATCACGGAAAAGACTCGTGTTTCAGCATTCCCCCCCCCCCCCCCCCCAAGTTAATGCTGACAATACAAGTCAGTACAAAAATAAGATGCAGTTTGAGCAGTTATTGTGAACACCTCGGCGCCTCTTTCCGCAACCGGGTTTCTTTAAGAGTCACACCGCAGGCTGTTTACAAAACAAAAGGTCCGGTTTAGCCCCTGAGAATTGCTGCCCCCTTACCTTCTCCAGTTCACGCCAGCGAGCGAGCAGTTGGAAGTTGTGTCTCGGAGCACCGTTAGCCCTGACGCTTGAACAGCAGTGAGAAAGTGCCCCGTTCACTTCCAGCGGCAAGTTCTCCCTCTATCCTGTCCCATCAGCTGGCTGGCCGGCTGCGTTTTGGTTGAACATAGCTCGGCACTCACTGGCTGTGTGGCTGTAACCCCTCTGGAGGATGGTACCTGATGAAGCCATCAATAAGCTGGCTGGGGACAGCTCTACTGAATGGCAGCACACTGGCAAGATCTAGAGAGAGAGAGAGAAAAACAGCTGTAAACCACTAAGGAGGAATACATGGAAAAGTGCGGAGGATTAATCACATTTTAATCATCCAGATACCGTGTCAGATGGGGGTGACGCAAAATAATCCAGCAGTAACTTTTGAAGAGAATTAGATAAATACTTGAAAACAAGAGAAATGCAGGGCAGAGGGGTCAGGGCAACCATGAGACGATTGGCCTAGCACAGAAATGATGGGCCAAATGGCCTGTTGCGGTGCTCTGAGGTTCCACATTATTGGGAGCTTCAAAGTGAAGTCCACTTCTTATAACAAGTAAAATTAATCAAAAAGTAAGGAGCTGAGCAATGCAACAGGTTTGAAACAAAACCAGAAGAAACTCGAGCAGGTCTGGCAGCATCTGTGGAGAGAGAAAGCAGAGTTAACGGTTCGGGTCCAGTGTCCCTTCTTCAGAACTGATTGAAGCTAGGACCGTGGGGTGCAGATGCCGAAAGTGGGAGTGGGGCGGGGTGAGGGGTAAGGAATGTCTCGAGATGCAGTTCAGAGAAAGAGAGAGAAAACAGTGGTTGGACAAAGGGTTGGAAGATGGTCAGACTGGGAGACAGAAAAGCTGATAATAGGGGCCATGAGTGGGTGAAAATGGGTTGTCTGTAATGAAAACAGCCCAGGTGTGACCTGGCCTGTGGTGTGGCCTGGGTAAAAGGACATGGAAAGAGTTCCCTGAAATTCAGCTCTGGGCTGGCATTGCAAACACTGTACTTCCATACTTTGGGAATGCTGATCCCCACCAATGGTATTTTAATTAACCTGGTCTGAGATATATTCTGGAGTAAGTGGGACTTGAATCCAGCCCTCCTGTCTCCAGTTTGGAGCTGGGAGGGCTGGATTCATTACCACTGCACCACATGAGTCCCTCATTAGCATGGGGTTCTGGAATGCTGGTCCAGTGACATTAACATTATAACACTGGCTTCTCCTGATCCCCATTATATCTTCAGAGTTCCGGATGAAGAGTTTATACCCGAAACGTTGACTATCCTGCTCCTCAGATGCTGCCTGCTAGTTGTGCTTTTCCAGCGCCACACTTTTTGACACTGATCTCCAGCATCTGCAGTGCTCACTTTCTTTTTGCCCCATTATATCTTGCCAACTAACCTCAGTTTGGTTTAGCAGTAGCTAAGGAGAGAGCCTAATCTTTGTTCCTTAACATTCAACAGTATTGCCATCACTGAATCCCCCTTTATCAGCAGACTGGGGTTATGATAGACTAAGAACTGAACTGCATCAGCCGGTGGCTATAAAACCAGGCCAGATGCTCAAATAATACACCTCCTGACTGCTCACAGGTAGTTCTAAGAAGGCACAAGTCGGGAATATGATGGATGAATATAGCTCCAACAATAATCAAGAAGCTTGACATAATCAAGGACAAAACAGTGCACTTGATTGGCACTTCATCTACTATTGTCACTCCCTCCACTCCCAATGTACAGTGACAGCAGTGTACATTATTTATCAGATATTCTGCAGCAACTCCTCAATACTCCTTCAACAGTACCCGATTTATTTGATTTGATTTTGATTTATTTATTGTCACTTGTATTTTGTTACAAGTGAAAAGTGTTGTCTTGTGTAGCCACTCTCCGGCACCATCTTAAAACACAGAAAAAGAAACCAAAACATAACATCTTTCAAACTTACACCATCATCCACCCGAAACGTGAAGGCTGCAATTGCTCACCATCTGCAAGTTCCCCTCTAAGCAACACACCATCCAGACTTGGAAGTGTAGCTTCAATTTTTCAATTGTTATTGGGTCAAAATCCTGGAACTGCCTTCCCAATAGCACTTTCGGTACACCTGTTCCAGATGTATTGCTGTGGTTTAAGAAGACAGCTTGCTATCATCCTCTCAAGGGTAGTTCAGTAATGCTTGTATCCCCATGGACGTATAACAAAACATTATTTGCCTAAGCGTCTGAAGATGTGAGTTTAAGTCCCACTCCAAGGATGTGAGTGCACAATGTAGGCCGACTCTTCAGTTCTGAGGGAATGGTAAACTCTATGTAGCGCAGGCTTTTGAATGAGATATTGCACCACTGCTCCCTCTGCCTTTCCAGGTAACAACATCATGGTGGAGAGTCCTCCTCGTGTCCTGGCCAACAATGATCTCTCAACTAATGCCAATGGTGGTTTGTGTAGGGTCTTACTTTGTGAATTTAGGTTCTATGGGATTCCTACTTTCCAACAATGACTCTATTTTTACTGTAAGTACTTAATTGACTGTAAAGCACTTCAGGATATTCTGAGGCCATGAAAGGTGCTACATGGATGAGAATTGTTTCTTCTTTTTTTCTCCAATTAGCCCTATTATTCTTGAAGGTGGGAATTCACCCTGAGTCTTTGATCTGACAGGTATATCTCATCCAAATTCTGAACCTGGATGGTTTGTCACTGGCAGCATACTGAATTAGTGATTTAGTGCCAGGGACAGGAGTATGGGCAAAGGGAATATGAGACAATTGGCAATTTGCCCAACTATTGGTTAAAGCAGAAATAAGTTTAAAATCACACAACACCAGGTTACAGTCCAACAGGTTTATTTGGAAGCGCTAGCTTTCAGAGTGCAGCTCCTTCCTCAGGTGGTTGTAGGGGCAGCTCTCCAAAAGCTAGTGTTTCCAAATAAACCTGTTGGACTATAACCTGGTGTTGTGTGACTTGTAACTTTGTACACCCCAGTCCAACACCAGCATCTCCAAATCAAAGCAGAAATACATTTTGTTGCCAGTGGGATGATCAGTGGTCAGTAAGTAGCCATGAACAGGAGGAAAAGGTACAGTATTCCATAAAGACACACCATTATTCTGCCATTCTCACAATATGATCACTTAATTTGCACTATCAACATCCTGTCGCCCTCAGCACCCCAACCCCCAGACAACTGCATAAATGCTGTCAGCTCCACACTTCACATTAGCTCTGATGAACAACCAACTTGACCCAAAATGTTAGTTTGCTTTCAGTCCATGGATGCTCCCTGACCTGCTGTGATCAATAGCATTTTTTTGTTTTCAGCATTCCGTAATGTTGTAAATGTCCCCAACACAAAGCTGACCACTCTAATCCACCGGTACATTTGCAGTTGCACCCTTGATGTTTAGACAGGATTAATTACAAGTTAAATTTGTTGTAAGATTTAGGTCTTCATACAGACACAGTATAATGTAACTCAGAGGCTACTTAACAGAGGGTTGTTTTGCAAAGTGATTTACATTCTGGTTATTACTATTGCTGTGTTTTCCTGGATTTTACAACTAGTTTTACACTTAATGCAATAAACTGTTGTGACTTGGTTACTTATTTCCTGCTCAGAACACATTTTGGTGCAACAGACACAGTCATAGTTTGTTCACATTCAGTCTGGCTTAACACTGCGGGGTTGACACAGTGGCTCAGTGGTTAGCACTGCTGCCTCACAGCACCAGGATTTGATTCCAGCCTTGGGCGACTGTCTGTGTGGAGTTCACGCATTCTCCCTATGTCTGTATGGGTTTCCTTCGGGTGCTCTGGTTTCCTCCCACAATCTAAAGATGTGCAGGTTTGGTGAATTAGCCGTGCTAAATTGCCCATAGTTAAGTGTATTTTTAAGGAGCAAGTAAGGTAGTAGTGGAATGGGTCTGGGTGGATTACTCTTTGAGTGTCGATGTGAACTTGTTGGGCCAAATGGCCTATTTCCACACTGTCGGGATTCTATGAAAATAAACTGTCTCACCCTTCGCACTCATGGACTGCAGTAATCCTAATGATGGCATTGCCAATAAACACAGACTTTCCGTTATGAACCTTGTCATGTAAGGACAGAGCTGTGGAGATGCTCCTTCAGGAGCTGGTCTACCAAGGATCCTACTAATGCTGAGGGTCCATCACCACAGTACAGCGTTGTGATTTTAAGGTGACACAGACAATCACAGACACAGAGGCTGCATTCTACTTTCAGCAGGTGTAGCAGATGGGAAGATAAGTGACAGTTTTAGAACACTAACAAAGACCACCTACCATTTCCTCACATCAAGCAACAAAGACTACCCTCTCAGCTTTGCTGAGACCAAATATGAAGGCATTTGCCCACCCCTGCATTTCCTTCCATTCCATGGTAAATTTTCCAGTAGCAATTATCACCAGAACTCTTGGAACAATAGCGACAGTAAAGGTGAATCTACAAAATAAACTTGTTGAAACATATAGCTGCAAAATGTATGTTTACTCACATGGACTCCTGAGTGTCACAGTGGGCGCTCTTCAAACTTCCAACATTTCCACATGCTGCCTCTTCTGGCAGGACAGTGTCAGCCAACCGGAGGGAGTGCGATGCACTTCAGAAGGCCACACTGGGTTTTGATGGAGAGAATGATGCAGGGTGAAATTGGAGCCCTCCCCAGGCTCACAGCTAATAATATCCTTTTCCTGTTTTTCTCTCACTCACTTACTCATTGTACTGTGGCATACGATATTAAGCCGGGTTAGCGGTATCTGAAGTGTATTTTGCAGCCAGCTTCTTAACATACGTACATCTTTTAATTCTTTAGGATTTCCCCGAGATCCTGGCTGAGCTTCCAGTGCCTCAGAGGAAAACACTTCAGAACGTAATGTCACGCACTTCATCTGCTGCAAGCATAGGCATAAATATAACCAACCCCCAAGGGAATCAAACAGTCATTCTGAGGAGAGAACAGAGAGTGAAACGGAGTTCATGAGAGAGAGGAGCTCTGGGATTCAGGTCCTATAACCTGCAATAAGATATTACTACCTGCATCAAACTTTTTTTTTAATTCCTTCAGAGGATGTGGTGTTGAAACTTGAATTTAATGTGCATTTTAGTTGTTTTTGTTTAGATGATGTTTGGCCCCATTTCTAAATCATTGCATATGGATTATCTATCTTTTTGTAATGGTTTTAAGACAATTGGGTGGTGTGCTTCTCCTTAACTGAAGGCGATTATGAGTCTATTGCATTGCTTTGGGTACTCCACCTTAGCTAGACCAGGTCAATATGCTTCCTTTCTAAAAATACATTTCTGAACCTGTTAAGTTTTTACAACAATGTAATAGTTTGATGGTGTCATGCAAGCCTTCTATTCCATGTTCATTTTAATTAACTGTGTTTAAATTCTCTAACTGCCAAGGCAGGATATTTGAACTCTCCGAACCTCTTGCTTACACTGTATCCCACTTCCTAAATGCACACACCTCATTGCATCATTCTGCTTTTACCAAAATACATCTTTTTGATAAAACTTTAGAACGACTACTTGTTACTCACCATTTATTTCTGCTTGTAATAAGCTGGATGGGGGAAATGGGAATATTTTACCACATGTTGACATCAAAGGTAGAGTGATGCTTAAACAAGTGGTTGTCAGTTGTGATTGGATTCTGTAGCTGCCGCTTGAAATGTTTTACTTTGGGATATTTAAGCCACAGTATAACAGCAGACTAAGATAAGGATGAGCTTGAAAGCAGAGAGCTAAGAAAAAACTGCAACAATTTATAGTTATATCACAATTCCACATCGTAATCATCCAAAAATAATATGTGGAACAGAAGTGAAGATGGAAAAATTATTGTACTGATTTCAGAAATTTTCTACAATTACATATGGAAAGACTGAAGCCAGCATCTTCTAACTACCTAAACTTCCACCAGTACTGACAACAGCGTGAGACTGAAACAATCTGTTCATAACACAGTGTTTTATCTGACCGAAAGATGAGATTTCAAGCACATATAAGTACATACCTAAGACATATTTCTAACTCTTTGATATGATTACTGTACCCCTGCCTTAGCTCTGCCACTGCTGAGATCTTTGCCTTTGTTTACACCTAGAATGGACTATTCCAATGCTGTCTGACCTATCTCCGATACTCTACCTTATGTAATCATGGAATCATTGAAAACTCTGATGCCCATGTCCTAACTTACAACAAGTCCCACTCACCCAAGCTTTGCAATTCCCTCTCTCCAACACTCTGCTTCTCAACCTTTCTTTCTCCTTTAAGATGTTCCTTAAAATCTTGCTCTCTGACCAAGTTTTTGGCCACTTCCCTGAATATTTCTTTATTTTGCTCAGGGTCAAATTTTGTTTCATAACGCTGTGTTAAACATCTTGGAATGTGTGCATATCTTCAACAGCCAATTCTAGATTCTGTAGGCAGTATTAACACTTCTGATAATTGTAACTATCAACAGGAAGGAGATGCCACTGCACTAGCTGTGACTTTGATTTCATGAAAGTTGACGGTGATTTGCAGAAAAGTACTTGCCAGCTTGTTATTCTTCTATATAAGAAACAAATTGCATACTCTCAACATGCCTTATAATATTCTGGACGAATAATTATAAATTATTTAATGGAAAGTCAGCAGAATGTAAATTTATTTCCATATATAACATTTCACAATACAATTTTCTCAGGCCACTAACTATCAGATCTGTAGCAAATGACTTGAAAGCCATAGGCAGTTTTCTTGTCAGCCTCCACTGGGAAGCCAATACATTATCATTCACTTGACACTCTTCTAGTTTCCTTGTGCTCCATGGGTCACTCAATGCAATGTTCTCACTAATTTCACCAGTTGACAGTACCTTAGCGGATGTTGGGCTGGGAGTAAGCAGGACCTGCCAAAGTAGGTCAACATGCATAGTGCGATGGGTGAGTAGGATTTAATGCAGGATAGGTAAGAATAAGGCCAAATCAGGGCAACCCCATTGCCATTGAGACCTACAGTGGCAAAGAGGCATTGGGCACGAATGTGTAGTCAACCATGTTAGAGAGAATGATAAAGGTGATAATGCACCATGTTTACAGTCATAGAAAATATCATTTTTAGACTGATTCAGATCATTTCAGTTCTGCAGCAGGGTGGATAGGGATATTCGAGAGAGGAATTACACAAAAGATAAATGTTGTACAAAGTGTTAGGCTCTGAAAGGGTTAATGTTGAGGAGTGGATTAGCACTGCCCAAAATGAAGACATTACACAGACTTGGGTGGGTGAACAGCTCTGGATCTCAAAGGAAACAGACTAGATAGAGTCTTGTAGTCTTAGTTAGTGTCTATAATACCTTTTAACTTGTATCTGACTGCTCTTTTGCGATAAACTAAATCTAGTTTAAGATAAGAGCATCTTCTTGTTTAGCTATCAGTTGGTTTTTCTCTATCACACTAAACCAGTCAGGCCCTTTAGATTCCAACCTTAGGAACATACTGGAGCAAATCTACCTGATGTATCATTCATCAATTTAACTGTGGGAAGGATCCATCATATAATAAGGAATGTTGCAGCAACAACACATCCTAGGAACTTGGAGAATAAAGGGAAATTAAAATGAAACAGTTTTGCAACAGAGAGAAAAACGTAGATAGCTTTCAGAAGGAAAGACAATGGTAGCCCCTAAATGCAATAGTAATGGTGAAAAATGTTAGCTCAATTTGTTTAATCAGGGCAGACATCCTTTGTCATTTATTAGGTTTAATTCCCAGAAGACAGCAACCATCCAGTTCGGGTCATCTCAAATGTTTATGCCTCTATACTACTACATCTCTCTATGAGCACACTGCAAAGGTTAACCCAATGGTGGTTTTCTGATCAAACTTAAAATCTATCCATCAATCACTATGATTACCTAAACTTCCAGCTCAGCAATGTCACCTGCCTCCATTTTTGTCTCATTCCACAGTAGCTGTAAAGTTTAAATATCTCCACACTTCCCTTTTCCAAATCAGGTGCCTTGCTGAACAGTTTCCTGAATTCCACTCTACACAAACTCTCATTCTAACACCACATCGTATCCCACACTAATCCCTTTCCTTCCACCTTGCACTTCTCAACTTGTATTGGCTCCCATCTTCCCGAACAAAACTCAACACTGTGTGCCTGTTTGTGATAGTTCCATGACTTGTTCCACCTTAATCTGCTGGTTCTTCAGGTTCAACCGCATGGACAGCGTGACCATCTCTATTTTACTGCTTTGCATATTTTTGTAAACTATGAAAATTTTAACCATTGATGATAACATCAAATCAAAGTGTTGTATAAATATGAGGATAGAATATATTCCAAGAGAGAATTGAACTGTTTCCACATGATCTGCTCCAGAATCCCTGACCCTTGAAATCCTGAAAGCTTCACCTGAAGACTAAACCTAATTTTGATTTTCTGAATGAAATATCATGAGGAGAGAATCAGACAAAGCCAATTTTGTACTCTGCAGATTTTACTTTCCTCTCATAAGCAATATCACAAATGAATTGTCCCTGTGGGAGAAAATTCGTACATCCAGCAAAGTAAATATTTTGTAGAGCAATCTTTGCCAGAAATTCACATTCATCTCATGTCAGAATTTGGTGAAGATAATTTTGGGTCGCTTCTAAATGATAATGTATTGCCTTGACCTGGAGAGATAAATCCCTATTAAGAATCAACCCAAATGTTTTGAATGAAGTATACTCTAAAAATAAAATGTTTCTTGATGTTATGGACATCATAAACTGCTTCACAACCTAAGAAATAGACTGTGAGGGCTAGTCACTGTTGAAACATGACTCACTGAATTCTGTACCTAGGAATCACTCTCAACTAGGGGAAGTCAATTGCCATCTTGTCCAGGTTCTGTGATCAAGGGAAGAAGTTGGTGTTGGTGGGATAACCATCCAATTTGCCAAGGCAGGGTTCTTTCATTCAAAAGACCCTGTATAGATGAGAAATATTCACTTGCACTTGGATTTTTGAGGCTGAAGCAACCACAGGAATGGAGGGACGACCTGTGCAGGCTACTCTTTTGGATTCTCACTTCTACCCAAAAGTTCTGCCTCAGAGTGAGTGGCTAATGTGAGGTGAAATCTCTAAAAGAGGAAGAGGCCAACCTCTCCAGACAGGCAGGTTGAAGTCACTGACGAAGTCAGCAGTTTGATGTGGTCACTCCATTGAGACAATGTAGTTGGACAATCCAGGACCTCAGGAAGACTGATGGATGAGTGGCTTGACCAAGTTTATATTCTGACAGAGCTAACAATCTTTAGAATAACACTCCTCAGAATAACTTTGTTAGCCCGATTATTGATCTTTGAGGGAGTCAATGGTTGGCAGGGTGGGATGGAGGAGGTAGGAATATGCAATTGAGGCCAAACTTGTGGAATAAGTTTAAGGGCTAAATGGTCCATTTCTGTTTCTGTTTCTTATGTTTTACAAGGTACCTTGCTGCTCTACTCAATCCTCTCTACTCAATCAGAAACCTCACATCCACATCTGAGCAGCCATGCTCATATACACTTTCAGCATATTGGCCTTTCACACACATACCTTACAGTTACCCTCTACAAATGGTGTCCTTTCCTCCTCTGCAGAGACTATTCCGAACACTCACACCTCTCCTTTCCATTCTTGCAGCTGAAGAAAGTGCACAGTTGATGACAGGCAGAGACATGGCCAGCGGTGACAGGCCTCTTGTTGGCCACTGTCAACAAGTGACTAACTGTTCCAGAAAGCAGCACTGACCTGCCATGCGAATCGGAGATGCCTGAGGCATTGGTGCTCAGACCTGTTGGGAGGATTGCTCCTCTGCCTCTTGGCATTATGCTGGGGGTTATGTCTCCTTCCAATATCTACTTGTCCATGTTGTCTGAGGGGAAAGCAACTACTTATATCGGTGGCGATGCTTCTCTGACTGCTGGAGATAGTGTTGGAGCTGCATCTACTTCTGGTCCTCAATACAAGTGGATAGAAGAGCTGCATAATCTGCTGAATTGGAAAGTGGCCACAGGGAAGTGTAACTGAAGGGAGTGAAGTGACAGGCAGCAGAGTGACTTCCAAGAAGTTAACACTCACGTGTGAAGCAGTGAATGAGAGGAGAAGTGCATTGAAGAGCATTATCTCAACAGCCATTTTTAGAACTCATCAGCACCAGTGGCTGAAAACCATCCCAGCTTATCAGTCTCAATGGAGAAGATCTTCCCTTTATGTTCTCACCTCACAGAGTTTGGCAATTTGGAAATGCCGGGTAACAGATTCCACCCCAATGGCAAATCCAGAACTCAAATCTAGAGCAACTCACTATAACAAGTTTTAAATACTTACCAACAGATACAAACCAGTTCCCCTCAGATTTTCAATGCTGGTCCAGGGAAAGAAAGTCATTCCTGAAGAAGGGCCTGTGCCCGAAACGTCGAATCTCCTGTTCCCTGGATGCTGCCTGACCTGCTGTGCTGTTCCAGCAATAAAGTTTCAACTTTGATCTCCAGCATCTGCAGACCTCACTTTCTCCCCAGGGAAAGCTGGAAAAGTGTATGCTAATATGTGGAACTTTTCCATCCCACTCCAACTCCCCACCCTGCCCCAAACAGACCTGCACTGGCCTGGGAAAATCCTGCCCTCTGCCTCAATGGTGTTGCTTGACAGACACTGTGAATGCATCACTTCTTAGACTAGTGCCATGGAATCAATTACACCCACTTGAAAGGGTAGAAAGGGCCTTGGTTTAATATCTCAGTCAAGAAGTGTCAACTCTGGGAGTGCAGCACTGTCTCTGTAATACATTGAGTTGTCAGGTTAGATGAGGCAGAGATCTCAAAATTTTCAATATCGCTGCATATTTACTTTATATTTATTGTTTTCCCTTCTATCCTACTACGAACGATGGACAGACTATTTTTGAAGAGAATCTGATTGAAAACAGTATTCTGTTGCCACCAAGTGGTCGAACAGTTTTTCATCGTATCCAGGAAGGAATAATGCCCACATAGAAAGCCAAATACAAAGCTCTAGCTTTGTTGTTCTCCGGTTTCGTAAACGCAATTTGACTGTAACATGTTTTGCGGACTTTTTAAAAAAAACTCCCGTTCGCTGTTATGCGATTCCATCCCATGCATTACCAGCCGGTTGTGGTTTATCCTGCCGGCGCATCTATTGGAACAGGTTAACGTCTGTGTGCGTGTGTTTTTTTTTCTTTGCTTCTATCTGCAACTAAGGTGGGGGAAACGAACATTGGAATATTTTGATGGAACGCTTACTGGGATCATGCACAGAGTTGAGGGGGTGGGGGCCGAGGAGGGGGAAGAGAGAGAGAGAGAAACTCGAGAGCCATCAAAAGTCCAGCCGTTCAGAGGATCACAGCCCTTTGGCCACTCCCTCAATAGAAAGATTTCACTCGGTGACAAAAAAAAGACACTTCGGGAAGTTTCACAGAGTTTAATGACAGAGAGCCGGGTTGTGGGTAAAGTTCACTCCACAAGGAGCCGAGAATCCAACAATACATTAGGAAATTTCATGAGCATTTCTGTAACTGACTAGTAATGGGCAGGTTCGCTAAACTGGAGTCCCTAAACCCAGTTTCTCCCATAGGCCCCATAACTTTTATTGCTCAATTTTCTACAACACGACGTCACATGGAAACACAACCACCATGTTATAACAGAACTAACTGTATACAACTGCAAATCTTTTCTAAAGTCAACTTTCTAGCCTATCATTTATTGCCTATCCCAAATATGTAAACACGTTTTAAAAAGCAAAGCCAGATGCTACGTTAATTCATAACAAAATTGATACTGATGCGATTTTTCCTGTTAATATTTTTTTTGGATAAACATACGGAGGGAGTTTCTTTCACCAGTTTTTGAAATGTGTTCAACTTTTACTGACAAACAAGAATTAATATTAAGCCCAGCCTGTAAATTGGGTTACACAAATGCTGTAAATTTACCTCTATTCTGCTTTGTGAGAGCATGTAACCTAATCCAGTTGTTACTTATGCCCTCAAAGCATCCCTGAAGGTCCAACATTCCCACTGACTCATGGAAGACCCAGGCTGTAAATGACCAACGTGCAGACGGTTCATTTGGAAAGGCACTGAACACATTGAGAAATTTAGTCAGGAACATGCGGAGATGAAGTCAAGGAGTTGAAGGTAGCACACAAATCTCCAAACAACTCACCTCCCAAATTCAGTAAGGGAGCAGGATGTAAGGAAACAGTAAAGGGAGATATAGTAAATCTTGGGAAGAGGGTTATGTAGGAGAGGTATTCACCCACAGTCAGAAGCACCTTATCTCCAAGAGGGGTACAATGTATGCCCACACTTGGCATAGTCACCTCAGGGCTGGGTGGGAAAGGTGGGCAGGTGCAGACTCATGTAGATGGGTTGGATAAAAACCTGAATTGTAGTGGCAAAGCCCAGGGGTTCACAGGAAGGTCTATCAGAAAGGGGACTGGATGTTAGTCACTGATCTGCAGAGGTGATGACTACAAGCTACCATCCTGAGGAGTGCTCACTGTCACCTTTCCTGCAGCAGGAAACTGGAAGTGTGCAATGGAGTGGAAAATGGCTGTGACTGCAAATAGAGTGGGTGGGGTCAGTGGCTGAACCTGTGAGGAAGGAAACATCAGGACTAACTGGTTTTCGAGCTTTTAAAGGGAAAGAACATTGTACAGGGATTCATGCACAGTGCAGGACACAGACCTGCAGGGTCCCTCATCCCTGGCCACCCTAATGCATTGCCCCCCCCACCCCCTACCTGCTTGTGTTGCACTTCCCTGTGTTGTGGAAGAAGGGCCAAAGATTTCAGCAGTATCCATTGCCCTGTGCATATCTTGTTTTTCTTGTTTCTAGATGCTGCATTCGGCTCTCACTACAGCTGTGGGATCCAGGGTACTTTGTGCAGAGCTGTGAAGTTATGCTTCATGTTGGAACATTTGGGGCGAAGCAAAGAGCCAAATAACCGTATATAAGGTCAAAACAGTGCTCCTTATAACACAAGTACAAGATATGCACTGTGCATTGTCACTTATATCACCAGAGCGCCCTCAATCAGTTTTCTTCCACCCCTCCCTCCCACTATACCTGAGTGTACTCACTGCTTCCTGCTTGGATGTGGAGGTGGTTTGTTCTGGAGCTTTGATTGGATGATACAGGGGTCTGGCTGGGACAGACATGCGAAGAGTCCTTTTACCAGCAGCAAGGTGACCCACCTTGACTTGAACTTCAAAGTGTTGCAGGGAGCCAGGCATGGTTGACATGGAAGCCACCTCTGGATACTTCTGATAGGAGACTTCTGAGGGGCCTCTGTGCAATTCCTCTGGTCGTTGGATGGCACCTGGCAGTGCCCTATCTCCTTGTGAGCATGGAAGGAGCAGCTGGAGTCTTCTGGCCTGAGATGTACCTCTTCAGCAGACCCGATGAGTGGTGGACTTCACTCTCCATGGCAGCTGCTAATCCATTCATAGAGGAGGACAGACCATCATCACAGGACTCGTTGCACTGACACAGCTTCTTGGTAATAAGGGCCATTACACTAGGGGTAGAGTTACTAACTTGTCCATTCCATTTGCATCTCCTGATTCCCTCCCCAAATGCACATGTGCGTGATTGGCAACACGATGGGCTCCTCTCTTGCTTGGCCTTTGGTTGCTCTTTCTGAGTGTCAGCCCTCTGAGCCATCTTTTCCTCAGCCAGCAGCAGAGATGTCCCAGTGAGGTGCTCACCAGATCATGCTCCGACACTCGTGAATCCTAACATTCCCACTGAGGTGACCAGGCTGGAAGGTATGTAGAAGGCAGCCTCACTGATACATTCTCGGGGTCCTCTGAACTCTTTTCCTGACTGGTTGAGGAGATGTCCTTTGGGGGAGCTGGCTGTTTCTTTGTGGAGATGGGCAGACATGCAGCAGGATCTGCACATCTGAGAGAGGAAGGTGTCAGGGCCAATGGTTAGAAGTGGCATGCAATGAATGACACTGTCAGAGGGGTTACTGTGAGAGCTGCAGAGGGTGGTACTTTGGGATGTCTATGCATTCTCACAAGATCAGTCCCAGTCTTCTCCAGTGAGGGCCAGGGTTGTCTCCTTGTATAAGGTGAGGATCACAATGTCCAGCATCCCTCCTCCTGGAAGGACTCTCCCTGCTCTTCTATGAGCTGTGTTTTCCTGTAATGGGAGAAAGAGAGGGATGAAATGAGATGATAGTGGGAGGCGTGGCTGTTAGCCCTGGTACAGGAGGATTAAAAGGTTCAAGGGAATGAGGGAGCATGCAAAGGATTTGCAGTAGAACAGGTTGGTAAGGAGTGGAAGTGAGTTATGGAAGATGTTAAGGCAATAGTGAGAGTGAGTGATCATGAGCCTTGGAGGGAGATTGGTGCAGTAGCAGAGATGGGGAGAGTGTGAAGGAGCAGAGAGAAGAATGTGGCAATTAAACTGTGCAGCGAAGAAGGTCAATGACCTATGGAATGGCTCCGCTGACAATTCCCCTGGATCGTGGAGATGGCACTGACCTGGGATACGCTTGCCTTTATTGGTCAGAGCATCGAGTATAGGAGTTGGGAGGTCCTGTTGCAGCTGTACAGGACATTGGTTAGGCCACTTTTGGAATAATGCATTCAATTCTGGTCTTCCTGCTATAGGAAGGATGTCGTGAAACTTGAAAGGGTTCAGAAAAGATTTAAAAAGATGTTGTCAGGGTTGGAGGGTTTGAGCTACAGGGAGATACTGAATAGGCTGGGACTGTTTTCCCTGGAGCATCAAAGGGTGACCCGATAGAGATTTATAACATCATGAGGGGGCATGGATAATGTGAATAGTTAAGGATTTTTCCCCCAGAGTGGGGGGAGTCCAGAACCAGAGGGCATAAGTTTAAGGTGAGAGAGGAATGGTTTAAAAGGGAACAAAGAGGCAACATTTTCTTGCAAATGGTGGTACGTGTATGGAATGAACTGCCAGAGGAAGTGGTGGAGGCTGGTACAATTACATTTAAAAGTCATCTGGATAGGGAAATGAATAGCAAGGGTTTAGAGGGATATGGGCCAAATGCTGGCAAATGGGATTAGATTCATTTAGGATATTTGCTCGGCATGGATGAGTTGGATTGAAGGGTCTGTTTCCATGCCGTACATCTCTATGACTCAGACCAGGCTGCTAGGGTCAGTGTGATGTGGCTCCCTCAGCTGGCCCTCCAGGACTCCTTGCCTCTGCACCATCCACCAGGACTTCCAGATCCCTGTTGGAGAATCATAGTGTCACTTTCCCTGGCTCCAACACCCATGAGATTCTGCCCATGAACAAGCAGGGCAGCTTCAAATTGCCAAAGTTTATCCAGATCAGAGCAACTTTTGAAAGATGAAGCAGGCACAGGGATGCCAATGTTTGGTGGATTTCCATCGAGTGGCGAGTTGCTCTGGGAACAGCACGTGGTGAAACTGGGGTGGACAATAGACGTGACATACGTGGGAGTATCGGATGCGAATGAGACAAAATGGCAAGATATGGCAAAAAATTTGCCAAGCCTTGTGGTGGACAAATGACTCAACACAACTCAGACTCAGCAAAAAAAAAATGCATGAATCAGATCTTGCTGTCTTTTGTTTGTGGTAATTTAGCTAGCGGAAAGTGAAAATTACTCATTTGTTGAATCATCCACATCCCAGACTGTTCACATTAATATCACACATTTCCAATGTGCATTTTACACCTTAGCCATCAGGAGGGTGTGATGCAACCAGTTACCAGCAACACCCTATCACCTTGAGTGACAGATGGAGGTTGGGAAGCTGCCAAGTGGATCTCCTCCTTTCTAAATATTGCACAACTGAGATAAACTTTCTTTTCCTTTTTGCTTAACTCTCATAAAGGCCAATCTGTAAAGAAAGTTTTGCATGGCATTTTAAGTTTAAATCTTCTGCATTGCCCACAAAAATGCAATTAAATGAGTTGATTCTATGTTTGAGGATATTTGTGTGCAATGCATGTCATAGTCAACTGAGAAATCAGGAAAAAGGAACAACTTATTTTACACCAAGCTATAAATAGGATGAACCTGAATCACACCTCCCTGAAAACAAATCCCCTTAATAATGCAGCCCAAAGCAGTAAGGATGTTCAACAAGCCATCGGAACACATCACACACAGCTTGATCAAAACTGAAGTGGTATTGCACCATCCCATGCACAAATATTGACAAAATAAACAGAAAATGCTTGAATTACTGAGCAGGTCTCGCAATATGTATGGGGAGAGAAACAGGGATAACATTTCAGATCAATTACTTTTTGTCAAGTACAGTAGCGCCTCAACATACAAACGACCCCGTTCATGAACAAATCGGTTTACGAACATGATTGTCCGTAAAATTTTGCTTCAACGTACGTATGAAATTCAAGGTACAAACGAAGGTACGACGCAAAAAGCTCGTGGTTTCATTGTAACAATGGGAAAATTGATTCAGTTCACAAACTTTTCAGTTTGCAAACCGGATCCCGGAACAGATTAAGTTCGTAAGTCGAGGCGCTACTGTATTGAGGAAAAGCATTTAACCAAGTACAGAGGTAAGGGAAGATGGGGGAGAGGGTGATGAGGACAAGAGGGATGATTTATAATAGGATAGAAGACAGGTCTGAATAATTGGCTAAGAGATGATTTTGCAAATTAAAAGAGGAGACACTTTAAAAAACATATCGAGAAGAGCCACTGTATAAATGAAGACTGCAGAATCATTACAAACAGTCCTCTTGTGTTCTTGATAATGGTTTCCTGCTGGGAACACTCAGTCAGAATTTTTGCACTCAGATCTTTGACAGTTTGCAGAAAAGTAGTTTCAGGTTGTGCTGCAATGGGAACTGTGTTAAACTTTAACTATCCTAATCCCTGTCCTGTTCCAAAACTCTGTGTGAGTTTTCTTGATGTTATTTAAAAAAAAAATGGAAATCGGAAAACAAAAAGAACTTTGTCAGAACTAGTGCAAGCATTAAATGGCTGATTGACTCTTGCATATTGTTTGATTTCCTGCCTCCATCCTTGGCTGTAGTAGGTTGATTGATCTGAACCCGTATCAGGAAAAGGGTAATCAGACTGATTGGGCGTTTACTAAGGTTGTACTATTATTGATTCCCCTTTATTTTATATTAATCACCCCGACGGTGTCCAATCATACAGTTAAAGTTGGAACTAAGAAAGACTTTTTCCTATGCCAGCCAGCCAATTGATGAGAGAAGAATCTGGGGAAGTCGTGTTCATCCCATGCTCGCTACCTATATTGGCTCCTATTGTGCATACATGAATGTTCACCTCCCCTCTTAAATCCAAGCTTCAATACGATCATGTCAAGATGAAGAAAAGGGCCACAGCTTAAAATTCTTTGTTTAATAGTTTATTGTGACCTTGATAAATTGACAAACATCAGTACGCTGCTCCCTTCAGTATGATCCTCACAAGTACTCGTCTGGCATCATCTAAGCTGCACTCACACCACTAATCTGTTGCAAAATTATCTGAAAAGCTGCCTCTGTTACTGCTGTTCTTTTAGCATAGTTGTCCTGTTTTAGTTCATATTAAATATATTTCCATACTGGACAGTGCTGCTTATATTATTCCAGTTACTGCAAAACAAAAGTTGCTTAAAATTAGCAAAAAAATCACCCATGACAATGATTACCACAAACCCCTTCCCAAATCTATTGCAACAATCTCCTATCTTGGCTTCACGAACAGTCTATTAATATACGACAGTGAAGATCCTGCTAACACGCCAGCAGGTTTTGCTCTAAACAAACAGTTCTTTAGGATTAGCATTTTTGAGGAATATGGAAGTGCCTTCACACACACTAGCCCCATTTTAGTCATTAGCTAGTAAATGTTACTTACAGTTTCAGAGCAGTTCACAACAATCTAATGGCTGAGATAAAATCTTAGAAAGATGTCTATCATTGTGTCACTTTATTACCCATTGCTAGTATCAAGACTGTTTTACGTCCAGTTTCGAAGTTCTGTGGGATTCTGAGAGGTAATGTTTGGCCAGTTTCTAAATATTGTCCATTACAAATAGCTTTTTCAGAGTATCTTTGTGGTTTTACATTTTGGCTCTTTTAAGTAAGGGACAACTCTTTCACGCAGAGTGTGGTACAAGTATGGAATGAGCTGCCAGATGAGGTGGTAAAGGCTGGTAGAATTACAACCTTTAAAAGGCATCTGGGTGTGTATTTGAATAGGAAGGGTTCAGAGGGATTAGGAACAAATGCAGGCAAATCAGACTAGATTAATTTAGGATATCTGGACAGCATAGACACTATAGAGTTGGCCTGAAGGGTCTGTTTCCATGCTGTATATCTTTATGACTCTGACTTTAAGTTGAATGGTTTCTTGATGATGCATTGGTTACTGTACTTGACTCCTAATGGATTGATGTCCCGACTCATAAGACTATCCATTTAAACCAATTGCTCCTGTTCTTGCTGAACTAAGACCTCATGCAAGAAATTTCACTGCCTTTTTCTCTTTCCCAGTCTTTTCTCTATCTTAATCAGAGCAAATAGATCACAATGGCCAGTTGATTATGGCCAACACACGAGTCAGTCCCTATTCAAGAA
This sequence comes from Chiloscyllium plagiosum, assembly GCF_037043375.1. Taxonomy (NCBI): domain Eukaryota; kingdom Metazoa; phylum Chordata; class Chondrichthyes; order Orectolobiformes; family Hemiscylliidae; genus Chiloscyllium; species Chiloscyllium plagiosum. Next base: position 75,266,350 of record NW_028270150.1, on the reverse strand, counting down.
TTTTTCTCAAACTATACTTTCTCATTTTATGGAACAACTTCAATGTTTAGTATATTTTTCTCCAGGTCACTTACATTCATCTGCAAAATACTTGAAAGCATACTTAAACATCATTCAGTACTTTAATTATTCTAACTGAATTTCTAGTAGATCTAGATGATAGCTGAATTTACAAGCAAATTCTTGAAAAAGAATTGTGAAATTTGTAAACATGGCTGTTTGAGTACTGTCAGTATGTTCTTTGTTACGAACAGTCAACAAAATATATTGTGTGGCTCACTGGGTAGCACTGCTGCCTCACAGTAACTCTTGTTTCCTCCCATAGTCCAAAAATATGCAGGTCAGACAGATTGGCCATGCTGAATTGTCCCATAATGTCTAGGGATGTGCAGGCTAGGTGGATTGGTCATGGTAAATGCAGGGTTACAGGGACAGGAGATGGATATGGGCAAGTTGCTTTTTGGAGAATCAGTGAAGAGTCAATAGGCCAGTAGGGATTCTACAATTCTATGTTTGACACAGTGCACCACTGTTTGGAATGTACATGCCCAATATTAGGTATGATTTTGTGATTGGACATTTGCTACTTAATCTTAAGTCTTCAAACAACTAAGCTGCCAATTCCCTCAGTTGAAGCAGGAAATAAAGGACCATCAGACTGAGAGAGTTTGCCAAAGCAGCCCACCAGCTTCCAGAACAAGAAGCAACACTCATTGGGAAGGCAGCAAGGAGAATCTTCCCTGCTACTACTGTAATGTTAGCTTCAAGACCTCACGAGAGGCCATCGATGGAATCTATGTCACTGAGAAGTGTCCATACGTTGGGAATGTTAATCCAGAGCTGAATCCTAACACGTGTTATGACTAAGATGAAGCAGATCATTGATATTTCCAGAGACTACTTGCATTACATCAGGAAGTACAATTGCTTTGAGAAGCAACACAAAAACACATACTTGCACCTATTGCTCTGCTTCAGGGATATGCAAAATGGGGATAGTGTGACAGTGGGGCAGTGTCAGCCTCTCAGTATGACCATGTGTTTCAATGTCCTCAAGGAGCTGAGAAACAACTCCAGAAGTTTTGAATATGATTGTAAAATGAATCAGTCACAATAAAGTATTTTTGAACAGGGATGAAAAGAATTATGCTGGCAACCAGTTTAGGATTGCCAACCAGGCTTCCAGTGGGCTAGAATCTACTTCTATTAATACACATAGCCCTTTCTTTACAGACAGAAAGAACAAGTCGATACACTGAGCCTGTTTCAACTCAAAATAGATAATAAGCATTCTTTTGTTCATTTTTTATTGCAATGCCTTGGTCAATGATAGTCAACGTACCTGGTTTAAACTGCAAACACAGCCTGGCAGTCAACAGTCTGTCATCATTAGCTGATGTATCTTCCAAGGCAATATCACTAGTAATGAGTATCTACTTCCCAACCAATCAGCATGCTCTTCCCATCCAATAAAACTTCTTCAACCATTACGTTGATTTTCTTGCAAATTGTCCTGATGAGCACAAGACAAAAAGATTTGACAAAAGATTATAGCAATACTTATGTTCAAATGACTATCAGTACTTCAATCCCCTGATGAAATTTGGCAGAAGTCCTATAAAATCTTTCTGCACACATTGTCAGTGCCCTTTTTGTCTATGGGTACCCTGCAAAGGTACCTTTCTCTTCAATGGGTCTGGATTATTTTGTACACAAGTCAATCATATGTGCCAAGAGCCCTCTCTATTCTCCCTCTGATAAAGGCCACCCTTTCTAACAGATTCCCACATTTGCATGTTTTCTATATTCCTTCACTTTGATCCTCCACATACCAATTGGAGAACATTTTCCCTCTGGTCAGTAGATAGCACCTATTTACCATTCTTAATAACATCCCTTCTTTAATTCCCATTTCATAAGATTCTTCAATAGTCTCCCCCTTTTCTAGTTTGCCTAATAGCTCCTTCCATTTTCATGATTGCACTCAATCTCACGGACTAAACTGCTGCCATTGTTGCTATTTCTCTCATTCCTTCCCTGGGTTTGCAATGCCCTCCACCATTAACATTTTTTATTAGTACGTCAGATTTCTTATTTCTTTACAACCTCATTTCTATTTTTAGAGTTAGCCTTCACTTCATGTATAAAAATAGATATATATACCTTCATTGTTTCCCTTAGCGTAAGGTCACTTAAGATTGGTTTCCCAACTGCTGACTGATAGCCTCATTTTTGTCAGAGTGTTAGAAACTAGTGTTAGAAACTCTGTCAGTGAATTACAAACAAACAGAGAATTTGTGAAGAATATATGCTGGTGGAAACTTATTTGAATTACACCATGTACTAGAGCAGCTGATTCTACTTTCTTTGTATGCAAATACTCAGCAACTTCAAACATGGTTATTTTTTTTTAGATTAGATTATTTACAGTGTGGAAACAATGTTGGACTGGGGTGTACAAAGTTAAAGATCACACAACACCAGATTATAGTCCAACAGGTTTAATTGGAAGCATTAGCTTTCTGAGCGCTGCTCCTTCATCAGGTGGTTGGACTATAACTTGGGGTTGTGTGATTTTTAACCATTCAATTTGTTAGCTTTTTGTTCTGTAACATCATTTCTTATCCTTCCCTCATTCTACCTTATCTCAGATCTTCCCTTGTGTTCTTCATTCCCTCCCCACCCCTACTTACAATGACATTTCAATCATCACATTTCTACACTTCTTCAGGTCGACCCAACAAGTCCACACTGACCCGCCGAAGCGCAACCCACCCATACGCCTACATTTACCCCTTACCTAACACTACAGGCAATTTAGCATGGCCAATTCACCTGACCTGCACATCTTTGGACTGTGGGAGAAAACCGGAGCACCCGGAGGAAACCCACGCAGACACGGGGAGAACGTGCAAACTCCACACAGTCAGTCGCCTGAGGCGGGAATTGAACCTGGGTCTCTGGCGCTGTGAGGCAGCAGTACTAACCACTGTGCCACCGTGCCGCCCATCTCATCACACAGACCACAGGTTCTAAATCTGGCTTGGTAACCACCATCTAGCCTCCCCAAACTCTACACATAATCTTCCATATCACTGAACCCATCTAAAAAATCTTTCCTCTAGGTAGATAAACTGCTTGTGTTTTGAATTCCACATTCTTATCTACCCCTGATTCCCTCACCTAACAAGTATAGAACTGCCACAAGCTACCTGTAGTTTGGCTAGTTATTAAGAAATCTCACAACAATCAAACAGTTATTTAAACTTTGTTGCTACCAAAATTAAACCCATCAAATAAGCAAGTTCAGCCTCACAACCCCTCTTGGCTATTTGCTAATTAATGATGGAAATCAGCTATGATTCTAACTAATGTCGCCTGTCGCTGGATACATCCAGGGTCCGATCCTGGCACAGTGTTGTGCTCCTGCTAGGAAGAATCCCAAAGTTGAATTTTTGTAGGATTTTCTCATGGTGAGACATTATTAATTAAACTTCAAAATCACCAAGCCTGTTAAAGAGGCATTGTCTTAATGTTGCAATGATGACTTGTTCATCTTTCTTGACAGAGTCTAAAAATCCTATCAAAAGGAATAGGTCTTGTTGATGATGCTCACTGCGGAGGTTAATGAAGAACGTGATTCATGTGAAAACTATTAGGAGACACGATCATGGTCTGTTTATCGTAAGTCTCTCATTGGTATGAGACGCAAATGAAGCAGCAACCATGGATTTAAAAGTGTGAAAAAGGAATAGAAACATTTTCATTTTACATTTGATAGATGTGACAGCAAGGTTCAGTTTTTCTACAAAAATAGGCAGTATGGACAAAAGGATAGTTATCGAAAAAATAATGGAAAAATGGTTAGGGATCACAGTGGAAGCACCGGCTAAATTTTTCACTGAGGTGGGGTGGGAGGAGGAGAACGGGAAGGAGTTTAGAGATATGCAAAAGCATGAATGCTGTGATCATGAACACTTTGGCTGAAAATCCTTTCAGTAATGGACTATGTGAAATAAATCACAGGGTGATTAATTAGATGCTTCATTTGAACTTAGCCAACTATCTGCCCTGGTGCAGGCACGAAATGCAAAGAATTTGTTTCACGTAGATGGAGGCTATATTCCTTAGCAATTTGTTTGAGACAGAAATATCAAATACCTTTGTTGTACTGTGTGATAAGCACTGCCTTGGAGGGAGAACACTTAGTTTAATCTATTTCTGCACACATGAATGCCCCACATGCCATTCATCAAAGCAGAAGTGTCAGGACATATTCCAAGTGCTTTATGATATTGCATAGGATGATTGAAACAGAATCCTGAAAAAATGATCCCAAAGGAGTGAGAGTGAAAATGTTGGGGTTAAAGTAAATCATCTGACCATAACTCATTAAAATATATCAACTTGGGATCAATACACAATTTAATGTAATTCTGGAAAGTGTAGTCATATATTGTTAATTCTCATTTGGATGTATTCTGACCAGACTGAATAGTGAGAAGAAAATAAGGATAAAAAGTGTTGGAAATAATTAGCAGGTCTGCCAGGAACAGAGTTAATATTTTGAGTGGGATATGATTCTTCATTCGACCTGAACAAGTGTAGAAATGTGATGATTGAAATGTCATTGTAAGTAGGGGTGGGGAGGGAATGAAGAACACAAGGGAAGATCTGAGATAAGGTAGAATGAGGGAAGGATAAGAAATGATGTTACAGAACAAAAAGCTAACAAATTGAATGGTTAAAAATCACACAACCCCAAGTTATAGTCCAACCACCTGATGAAGGAGCAGCGCTCAGAAAGCTAGTGCTTCCAATTAAACCTGTTGGACTATAACCTGGTGTTGTGTGATCTTTAACTTTGTACACCCCAGTCCAACACCTGCATCTCCAAATTGAATGGTAACTGTGATAATAATGAGATAAAGTAATTGTCCAGACTGAGTGGAAATGACAAAATAATGAATAGCTGGATGATAAAGCAACAATATTAAAACTAAAATGGAGGTCAGATTTCACACCCCAAATGTTGTTGAACACAAAGTTGAGTCCAGAAGGCTGTAAAAGTGCTAAACCAGAAGATGAGGTATTGTATCTTGAGATTGCATCGAGTCTCAGGGAACACTGCAGCAGACCAAGGACAGAAATATCAGTGTGAGACAAAGGTGTTAAATTAAAATGGAAAGGGAGTGGAAGATCAGGTACGTACTTGCAGAATAATGTCTTCAACAAATCCAATATACATTTGTAGATGAACTCCCATGTGGAAGAGGCTCCACTGTGAACAGTCGCTACAGTATTTTAAATAGAGAGAGGTCTGGGAGGACAAGAATGGCAAACCGTGGATGTATTGTCCCAGATAAACATAGGTTATCCTGTGTATACACAATTAAGATTGTGTGTGAAACATTACGAATTAATGTACATTATGAAGGGTCAGTGAAGAACAAGCCCCAGGCTGGATCAATTATACTGACAATACCCCTGTGTAGAGTTGATAATATGGCTTGGAAGTATAAGATTGTACTATGTGTTACTACTAATTTAAAACTTTTGCTCAAGACTCTAACACATACTTCAAAGAGAAACCAATCTTCTGTTTTAAATTTCATTAAACAAGCAAGAGAATATGAAACGGGCTGGCACAATAATAAGTAACATTCTTAAAAATTTTCACGTGTGATGTGGATGTTAGGGCTGGCCAGCATTTATTGCCTATCCCTAGGTGACTTTGAAAACGTGATGGTGGTGAGTTGCTTTCTTGAAACGTTGTAGTTTATGTGACGTAGGTAGACTCTCAATGCCATTATGGAGGGAATTCCATGATATTGACCCTGTGATAGTGAAAAACAGTGATATATTTCCAAATCAGGATGGGGAGCGGCTTGGAGGGGAACTTGCAAGTGATGGTATTCCCATATATCTGCTACCCTGACCTTCTACATGGTAGTGATCCTGGAGTTGAAAGATGTTATACGAGGATCTTTGGTGAATTTCTGCAGTGCATCTTGTAGACAGTACACACTGCCTGCTACTGAGCATCGGTAGTGGATGGAGTTGATACTTGTGGATGTGGTGCCAATCAATAATGCTGCTTTGTCCTAGATAGTATCAAGCTTCTTGTGTCTTGTTGGAGCTCCATATATTCAGGCAAGTGGGGGATATTATATTACACTTGTGACATTTGCCTTCTAGATCGTGGACAGGCTTTGGAGAGTCAGGGTTATGAAGGATCAGTGCAGTATTCCGAGCCTCTAACCTGCACTTGTAGCCTCTAAAATTATATGGTGAATCCAGTTAAGTTTCAGGATATTGACAATGGAGGAGTCAATGATGGGAAAGTCATTGAAAGTCAAGACACCAAACTTAGATTATCTCATATTGAAAATGGTTATTGCCTGGCATTTGTGTGTTGCAACTTATTCTTGCCACTTAACAGCCCAGGTTTAGATATCATAATATCAATAACAGTTATTAAAATGAAAACAGAAAACAATATAAAATTATAAACTCCAAAGTCACAATAACCTTGCAAATTCTAAATTAAACATAGATAACAGGAAGAAAGTAATGGAGAATCTTTTACATTTTGAGATGAGAAAGAACATGGAAAAAATGGCATTTGAACTTAGTTTATTATCCAGTGAGTAATGAGATGTCGAATAATCTTGACATGTTATGCAACTTTTTAAATGTATTTTGGAAGAGAAGGAGATATTAAGGTCATAAAATAGTTCTGAAACGTCACCTTAGATGTTCTGAATTAATTTTTTAAAAATTAAGAAAGAGTTAATTCGACTATCCTGAAGTTTACTAACAAAAAGAATGGACTTATTAGGGATAGGATGGCTTTATGCAGGGGGAGATCTTGCCTCACAAACTTGATTGAGTTTTTTGAGGAAATAATGAAGATGACTGTTGAGGTTAGGGCAGTGGATGTTGTTGACCTGGACATTACTAAAGCATTTGAAAAGATCTCTCATGGTAGGCTGGTCTAGAAGATTAAGTCGCGTGGGATCCATAGAGATGTACAGCACGGAAACAGACCCTTCGGTCCAACCCATCCATGTCGACCAGATATGCCAACCCAATCTAGTCCCACCTGCCAGCACCTGGCCCATATCCCTCGAAACCCTTCCTATTCATATACCCATCCATATGTCTTTTAAATGTTGCAATTGTACCAGCCTCCACCACTTTCTCTGGCAGCTAATTCATACACATACCACCCTCTGTGTGAAAAGGTTGCCCCTTAGGTCTCTTTTATACCTATCCCCTCTCACCCTAAAACTATGCCCTCTAGTTCTGGACTCCCCGACCACAGGGAAAATACTTTGCTTATTTATCCCATCCATTCCCCTCATAATTATGTAAACCCCAATAAGGTCACCCCTCAGCCTCCAAAGCTCCAGGGAAAACAGCCCCACCCTGTACATCCTCTCCCTATAGCTCAAATCCTCCATGGTGAGTTGGTAAGTTGGGTACAAAATTATCTTGATCATAGAAGACAGAGGGTAGTTGTGGATGGGTGTTTTTCTGACTGGAGGTCTGTGAGCAGTTCCACAAGGATCAGTGCTGGGACCTCTATTGTTTATAATATTTACAAATAATTTGTATGTAGTCTGATTAGTAAGTTTGCAGATGACACAAAAACTTAGAGTTGTGAATAGTGAGAAAAGTTATCAAATGATACAGCACAATATAGACCAGTCAGAAAGTTGGGTAGAAACATGGCTGATGGAATTTAATCCAGACAAGTGTGAGGTGATGCATTTTGGGAGGAAAGTAGCCAATAAATGGCAGGAATCTTGGAGCATTGATATACAGAGAGATCTTGGGGTGCAACACAAATGGGTAAGGTAATAAAGAAGGTGAATAGCATACTTGCCTCATTGATCAGGGCATTCAGTATTGTTATGACGATGTGGGTGTACTGTACCTTTTAAAAAAGTTAAAAGCTAGTAGAACTACCTGACAGCACCAAGTGTTCTGAATAAGATACAATGTAACCTTTTGGTCCAGCAATTAGTGTAGCTGGTTGCCTGGAGACAAAAACAAATTTGAATTCAGCCAATCAATTTAGATTATATCCCAAAATACTAACCTCCAATCAAGTTTGAATTTGCTATATTGACAATACTAAAAAGCAATTAAACAATCCAATGCTTTGGGGTATAAGCCTGGGGAAAATTGAACAGTTAGAAGAGAACTGCCACAAGACCAAAACTTTAGACTGCTAGTCAGAACTGCCTGAGAGGTATCTGTTGAAAGAAGGATCTGCACAGAGAAAAACATTGACTTGGAGAGCAAATCTGCAAAGAGAAGATTTGACAGCTGGCTGGTTTTGAAATTTGAATTTTTCAGTAAATTTTAATTGGGGTATTTATCAGACTAGTATTATAGAAGGGAAAGTAAAAGATAGGTTAGAGAAAGGAGTTTTAAATAGTTAGTTAATTATTCTCTGTTTTACTTTAAGAAATCAATTTGTTAATTTTTACTTTAAATAATTCTTGGCCTCTCGGATTTTCACAGATTTTTGCACGGGATAAATCTTTTCTGTGTTGCTCATTTAAATTAAGCAGGAGGGTTTACCCCATGTCATAACAGTATAAAAGTTGGCAGGTCATGTTCCAACTGTCTAAAACTTTAGTGGGCCACATTTGGAGTATTGCGTGCAGTTCTGATCATTGTATTATAGGAAGGATGTGAAGGTTTTGGACAGGGTGCAAAAGAAGTTTACCAGGATGTTGACTGGATTGGAATGTATTAGCTATAAGGAGAGAATGGACAAACTTGGATTGTTTTTGCTAGAGTATCAGAGGTTGATGGGCAACCTGATAGAAGTATACAAAATTTTGAGGGGCATGGGGAAGGTGGATAGACAGAGCCTTTTTCCCAAGTTGGAAATGTCACATACTAGGGGGCATAGGTTTAAGGTGAGAGGTCAGAAGTTCAAAGAGATGTGCAAGGCAAGGTCTTTTTCACAGATGGTAATAGGTGCTGGAATTCACAGCTAGGGGAAGTGATAGAAGCAGATGGGAAACAAGTGCTTAAGAAACATTCAGACAGACATATGAACAGGCAGGGAATCGGGGGAAAAGGATCATGTACAAGCAGATGGGATTAGTTTAGAATTGCATCATGGCTTGCACAGACATGGTGGATTGAAGGGCCTGTTCCTGTGCTGTACTGTTCTATGCTACTATTGACCTATTTTGATATTGTTTTGTGTTATACTACCATTAATGTTAGACTACAATTGATTTCTCTTTATCCTGCAGTCCTACTAACCTTGAGCCTCTGCTTTTGAAGTAGAGAAGTCGATTTAGAATACCACAAGTCTAATCCTGAAGCAATGGTCAGCTTAGTCTCTTCAATAGCCTTAATTAAACACATGCCATTGTTTGCTGGTTTATAACTTTGTTCAATAACTGATCTATAAGGGACCTTACATTACTTGATAACAAGTCCTGGAAATAAATTAGTTTTATTAGTCCTTAAATGGATGTGTATATCAAAAAGTCATGTAAAAATAAATTAAAGTAGTAGTTTGTAATAAGTGTTTGGATTTGTAAAGGATTGAGATACATGGTTCAAAATTGTGAGATATAAGTTGTGAATAAGCCTGTATCTCTTACACTAGGGCAGCAATGAGGATGCTTGAGTTAGGTTCTGTTCGTTGCCAGTGGGGAGACATTTTGGGAAAAGAATCAGATGCAGTTCTTGTTGGAAGCTCTCTGTAGGATGGATGTTACATCAGCATCAGATTGGAGTTGACTGTGAACCCTTCCTGCATAATAAATTTAGCTAAGTCAGCACAGAGCAACAGATGTATCTGCAGATATTGTTTCTCACAACAACATAACAAATGAACTAATAAAATAAGACCTTTCTCCAGACATAAATTAAGTTCATCCCATCGGTATCTTTCCTTAATATCCCAATGAAGCAGAAAAATCTTGTTTAATTATCTGAGCAGAGTCCATGGAGTAGAACTCTATTTTTGGGATGAGCTGTGGTAAAACATTATTGGATGACACTGCAAAATAAGGTACAGTAAATTATTCTAAGGATCAAATAAATCTGAACACACATAGCATCCTAATTGAGCTTAAGCTCAGTTTCTATTTCTACACTCTCTCTCTTGCCAACATGACTGACCTCCATACTGAAGAACATAGGACATTGGAGCAGGAATAGGTCATTCTGCCCTTAGACAAAATTATGGCTGATCTGCTTGGGGTCTCAATTCCCCATTTCCCACCCCACATAACCCTTGATTTTATTTTCTATTTAGAACCTTCAATGACTCAGGCTCCACTGCTTTCTGAGGAATCAATTTCTACAGACTTAAAAACATCAAAGAGGAAGAAAAATCTCTTTATCTCTGTCTTAAAACAGAAACATTCATTCTTAAACACTGTCCCTTGTTTTCAATCCCCTCCACATGAGGAAACACCCTGCTGGCAGGATCTTGTGTTTCAATTGTACAACCTTTCATTCTTCTAAACATTAATAGATTATAGGCCCAATCGGTGCATTTCTTCTTCCTTCAAAAAGCCTTATATCCCGGGAAGCTTCTTTGAATTGCTTCCAATACAATTATATCCTTCAATTAAGGAGACCAATATTGTAGAAGTAGTGTAGGTATGGTCTCATCAATACTCTGCAAAACTATAGCAAAACTCCCTGACATTTATAGTCCATTCTGCTGGCAATAAGTGCCAACATTCCATTTGTTTGCTACTGGTTGCATACTAACTTTTTGTGCTACATGTACTCGGACACCCAGAATAACATCAGCTATGTCCCTGTCTCAGCTCTTTTGCTGTGGTAATCTTTATCCATGCTCCTGTTAGATTTGAGTCAGTCTTAGCTGATCTCCCAACTTGCACCACAAATGTGTGCTCATTCAAAACTCTACTGTCTATATGCTAAATCATACCAAGACTGTTTCACACATCATTCCTATACTTGCTAAACTATAGTGCTGCCCAGTCTGGCAATAACTTCATTTTAAAATTCTCATTCTTGATTTCAAATATCTCCATTGTTTTGCTCCATTTCTAGGCCCAAAGCTCTCCAAGACCTACATAGTCCATCAGTTTTGGCCTCTTGCTTATCACCACCTTTCAATTTGTCCTATCATTGACTGGAGGAGAAAGTGAGGTCTGCAGATGCTGGAGATCAGAGCTGAGAATGTGTTGCTGGAACAGCGCAGCAGGTCAGGCAGCATCCAGGGAACAGGAGAATCCTCATTTCGGGCATAAGCCCTTCTTCAGGAAAAGGGCTGAAGAAGGGCTTATGCCCGAAACGTCGATTCTCCTGTTCCCTGGATGCTGTCTGACCTGCTGGGCTGTTCCAGCAACACATTCTCAGCCCTATCATTAACTGTCATACCTTCCTTTGTCTGGATCCTGAGTTCTAAAAATCCTTCTCTAAACCTCTTAATTTTTCTACTTCTCTTTTAAGCTTGTTCTCAAAATATTCTTCTTCACTGTTTTTATTTTGTTATCATAGTGCAGATTATGACCTGATTTGATACAGCATTTCAAATGGTGAAAAGGCGGAACAAAGTAGATTGTTTCCAGTGATTAAAAGTCTACATTGAAGAAAGATTGATGTCTGATTTAACGTATGACAGACAACAGGAGAGACATTTAACACAGCAGGTTTATAGCCTGTGGCTTTTAAAACACTGACCAGATTTAGTGACTGTAGCAAAATAGATTAGCTGGGTAGAGAAATATGTTACTATGAGTACAGGGAATTAGGATTGCTGCTTCTGCAGAAGATCAAAATCAAACATAGTAACTCAGCCAAATGGCTAATTCTGTGTTTTAATTCTCTGCACTACTCCACCTAATGAAAAAGCAGTGCTTCAAAAGCTAGTGCCTCCAAATAAACCTGGTGTTGCGATTTTTGACCTACTCCACACAGTCCTTCAATTCTAGCCTCTTGCACATCACCAACTTTCTACTCATTCCACCATTAGCTGGGATGTCTTTAACTCTCTCATCCATGAGTTCTAAAATTCCTCTTTGTTTCTCTACCTCACTCTTATCCTTTAAGATTGTCCTTAAAACATACTTTTCACTTGTCCTAATATCTCCTTACGTGCATTTCATGAGAATGTAAGAAATAGGATACATGGCTGAACTTGTACACCAATTTCATCTTCCTACCATGTGCCCAAATCTCATGGTTCCTTTAGCATCTAAAAATCTATTGAATTCAGTCTTGAATATACTCATAAACTGGGCATTATTTGGAGTGGTGAATCCCCAAAAAAACTCAATCTTCTGAAAAGCAATTTCTCATTGTCACAATTCTAAATGGTTGATTCTGTACCTTGAGAATATAACCTCACCTCTAGACCCGCTGAGGCAGAGACACCTATGCTACCATGCCCATTAAGAATTTTATATGCTTAAAGTTGTTCAAAGTGCTCTGACCCCATTTAACCACTGTCTCCCATCCCTTATATTACACACTAGTCGGGTCATTTCCTTTATATGGATCATATGGAGGCCAGCTTTCACAAAAAAATTCCAAAACAAATATAATAATCCTGACATCTCATGCAACAAAAAGGTTGTTGTTACTTTAAGGTTACTTAGTTCCCTTGGAAAATAATGGCCTTGGTTATCTACGGCTGATCTTCAGTTGTAAATTGTTTTGCCAGCTTTTGGGTGTTGTAGCAGCTTTCTTTTTAAAGCCATTTGTCAGCCTTTATGAATTTTGGCAGGTTAGTATTAAATTGATTAATATACAGTATAGTCCTTCGTCTGTGTGGCTAAAGTCCAAGCTATTTGCCATTCTCCCTCAAACACATTAGGACTCTGCCAATTTAGAGGGCAGTATTATTAAGTACATACTCACTGACCCAGAGTAACCTTCCTGCTGTCAGCATAGGGGGAATGTCATATCTCATCAGTGGGAAGGCCTCGACCTGAAAGCCCCTATTACATGAATATAGGTCACGAAACCATAACTGCGTTGAAAAAGTTATTTTTAACGATCGGGAGGTAAAAGGATTCCCTATTTACAAAATATCAAATTACTGCAAAATCCGGAATAGTTCCAAGTGGCGCAACTCGGGATCTTATAATGGGATTATTGTTTTTGTTCAAACATAGATGTTATTGTTGTATTTGTGGTGGCCCAGTCTTTATGCCAGGATAGCACTGGGGGTAACTCTCACTCTCCTCCAATCTGCTAACAGTAACAGGCGCAGTGACAGGAACTGCTGTATACACACACAGTCAGACCGGAGAGCAGACTGGGGGCGGGGAGAAGGGAGGTACAGTCCACATTCAATCGAAACCGTTTCTCCCTTCTGAGAATCCAGGAGGAGGTGGAGGCGGAGGCCTGGCTGCTGCAGTCATGGTGAGTTAGTGTTACAGTCTGTCTGCCAGCCAGTTTTTAGCGGCGTTTCTGGTTGAGGTGCGACCGCAGGGAGGACAGGGGCTCTATCGCGCTGGGTCCGCTCTGTGCTTTTTACCGTGCAAGGCTCATTCCCAGAGCCCAGACTCCACACCGAACCCCCAACACCACGGCAGCCACATTGAAGGTGAGCTCTTCTCAGCTTTTATATTCCTCTCTCCATCTAATACACGTGACTGTGTTTTAAAAGAGCGCTAATACTGTGTTGTTTAAGTTCGTGCTTTTTGTTGTTGTTTGGATGAGGTGTTCTGACCTGGTGTGCCCGCTGTTCTCATTTCTAATGAACGGTGTTGGGTGTATTCAGGGAAGTGAGCCAGCGATGTCTCCCCACCGAGGAAGGAAAGACTTTGCAGCCAAACGCAAGCGGCAGTCGCTGTAACAACTGCATGGGCAGTTCCTGATTCAAGCCTTGTCTGCAGCACAGCGGATGTTCCTCCACTGAATAAATGTTTTATCTGCCATTTGACAGATTCTAGTTGCTGTTTAAGATGGCAATGTTAGCTCTGACTGAGACGTGTAAGCAGTGGGCTTGTAAGAATGTTTCAAGTGTGGAATTCTTTTAATAAAATGAAGGTAATTTTTTTTAATTTCAAAAACATACTTTATTCATAAATACTTTGATGATCTATACAACTGGACATGCCATACATATGTAAACATTCAATTTCTTTGCATACTGAAACAGAGTAATCATTCCTATTTACAGGTCTGTACGATGACATGTTTAGCTGAGGCATCAGCAGAGCCCAAATGATTGCTTGGGCCCCCTGTTCTTCTTTCGGCAGGCAGGCTTGTCCGGACTTGTCGGACCTGCCTAGCTCCTTTTCCACCTATCCACTCCACCCTCTCCTCCCTGACCTATCACCTTCATCTTCTCCCCCACTCACCCATTGTACTCTATGCTACTCTCTCCCCACCCCCACCCTCCCCTAGCTTATCTCTCCACGCTTCAGGCTCTCTGCCTTTATTCCTGATGAATGGCTTTTGCCCGAAACGTCGATTTTGCTGAAGCTCCTCAATGCTGCCTGAATTGCTGTGCTCTTCCAGCACCATTGATCCAGATGTTACACGGTGGTCTTTCCTCACCGCGCCTTGGCGGCAGCTGCCCCAAGCTTCAGCGTGTCCCTCAACATGTAGTCCTGGACCTTGGAATGTGCCAGTCTGCAACACTCAGTCGGGGTCAACTCCTTCAGCTGGAAGATCAACAGGTTTCAGACCGCACAGAGAGCACCCTTCACCGAGTTGATGACCCTCCAGGCACAGTTGATGTTCGTCTTGGTGTGCGTCCCGGGGAACAGGCCATAGAGCATGGAGTCCCGTGTCACGTCGCTGCTCGGGACGAACCTCGACAAACACCACTGCAAATATTCCATCTGGTAATGAAATGCGGCTGGAATGGTGTTGGCTGAAGCAGTTCTTTAGGTGACATTTAAACGAGAACTCTGCTCTTTTGAGTCTGAAGATTTTGCAGTTAAGGGACCCACTTCATACGTTGCCTAAAGGTCCTAGTATTGGAAGAGCAAGAGAGAGCAAAAGCCTGAAGATGGGGAATGGGGAAAAGAAGATTTTGCATGTTGAAAGTGAACAAAGAAATGGTGACCTTCCATTGGGCAAGAAAGAGATAAGGGCAGGGTTATATTGTATATATGTAAATACGTGGAATATATTGACCACAACTGGGAGACTGGAAGCAAAATTGCTCAAGGGAGATACAGCACAGTTGTATTGCTAAGAACGTGGCTCAAGTCAGAATGGGACAAAATGCTTAAGATCTCTGTTTGCAGAAACAGAGTGGGTAAAAAGTGAGGAGGTGTAGCATTCTTTACTGCTCTTGAACAAGATGCGGTTCCTCAATTAGAATCTTATATGATTACAGTGAGAAACGGAGAGGGAAGCTGTTACTTTTTGCATATTTATTATAGACTTCCAAATAGTGGGGGAAGAAGTAGATGAGAGCATTTGTAGACAGATTATGGAAATCTGCAGGACAGGTAGGGTTGTGGTAGTTGGTGACTTCAATTACCTGAAGGGTAGATTGGGAAAAAGATAGTGTGTGGTGCGGAAGGGGAGAAATTCCTGTAAAGTGTGCAGGACAATTTTCTGGAATAATTCGTATCCAGCCCTGCCAGACAGGGAACTGCACTAGATATGATCCAAAGAAATGAAGCAGGTCAAGTAGAGGATGGCAGAATGGGAGAACATTTGGGCAATAGCGATCATAATGTAACAAGGTTCAATATTAAGTTGGAAAAAAAATAAAAATCCATCAATGATTAAAATTCCAGACTTGAAGAGGGCAGATTTTAGGGGTCTAAAAGTTGAACTGGAGCAGATTGATGGTAAACATATTTGGTGGCTAAAACAGTGAATGAAAAATGGGAGAATTTCAAAAGAGAGCCGATTGATGTGCAAGCTAGATACAGACCCATGAGAAATAAATGGAGTATCCAAAGCTAGAGTACCCTGGATGATAAGTATATTGAAGAGAAAGTAAGGATGGGAAAGGAAGCATATAATGCACACTAGAACAACAATAGTAATAGAAATCAGGAAGACTTTTTCAAATGTGGGAGAAAATCTAAGGCTGGAATAATGAAGGCTCAGAGGAAACAGGAGGAAAGGATGGCAGGCTGGCCTTAAATAGGAAAATGTTCTTCAAAAATTAAAAGTAAAAATGTTAGTGAAGGATAGAGTGGGCCTATAAGGAACAAGCAGGGTAAGTTGCTCACTGAAGCAATGGATATGGAACGAATACTTTGCCTCTGTCTTTGTCACATTTTCTACTTTGATAATGGCCTAGTTGAAAAGAGGCTTGCAATCCTCCAGGTAAAGAAGTTGCCAGGCCCAGATAAGATGCATTTTAGATCGCAGAGAGAGGTAAAGGTGCAGAGTTGACAGAAATTTTCCAGGC
Organism: Chiloscyllium plagiosum; assembly: GCF_037043375.1. NCBI lineage: Eukaryota > Metazoa > Chordata > Chondrichthyes > Orectolobiformes > Hemiscylliidae > Chiloscyllium > Chiloscyllium plagiosum. Next base: position 75,249,990 of record NW_028270150.1, on the reverse strand, counting down.
CATTCTGAATGCAGGAATAGTCCAGGGAAACTGAAGGATTGCAAATATGACACCATTGTTTAAGAAAGGGGCAAAGGATGACCCAGGAAACTACAGGCTTGCTAGCTCAATATCAATATTGAGAAAACTGATGGAGTCCATAATACAGGATAAGGTAAATATACATTTGGGGATAAAAATAAACTAATAATAGGCAGTCAACATGGCTTTGCTGAGGGCAGATCATGTCAGAGAAATTGAGTTCTTTGATGGAGTGATACAGGCAGTGGATGAGGGTAGTGCTATGGATATTGTATATTGTATATTTGAATTTTCAGTAAAGATTTGATATCGTTGGTTAGCAAATTAGAAATGTTTGGGATTGATGGATCTTTGGCAGTATGGATTAGAAATTGACTAAAAGATAGGAAGCAAAGGGCAGGTATCAATGGGCATTTCTTAGGTTGGACAAAGGTTACAAGTGGTGTTCCCCAGAGATCAGTGTTGGGACTATTTCTGATTTATATAAACAATTTGGAGATGGGTGTTGCGGGTAATATCTCTAAATTTGTAAATGGGGTAGGGACAATAGTGAATTGTGAGGATGACTTCAGAGAGTCATTGACAAGTTAGCCAAACAGGCAGACACCTGGCAGATGAATTTCAATGCAGAGAAATGTGAGATAATGCATTTTGGTAGAAGAAATATGGAGAGACATTACAGTCTCAGTGGTACAACTTTGAGGGGAGTACAGGAGCAGAGGGACCTCGAGGTTCACAAGCACAGTTCTGTGAAGGTGGCCGGGCAACTTGAAACAGTTTTTAAGAAGGCTTAAAGGATTGTTCTAGGTTTGTAAATAGAGGCATAGAGTTTAAAAGCAAGGAAGTGAAGCTACATCTCTACAAATAATTGGTTAGACTGCATTTGAAATAGTGTGTTCAGTTCTGAGCACCTCATTTAAGGAAGGATGTTAAAGCACTGGAAAGAGTGTGAAGGATATTACAAGAATATTACTAGGAATGAGGGATCTCAGATACAATGAAAGATTAGAGAAACCCAGCTAATCCTCCTTTGGAGCAGAGATGATTAAGAGTGACGTCATTGAGGTGTTCCAAATTATGAACAATTTTGACAGGGTAAAGAGGGATATTCTGTTTCCACTAGTTGATAGGGGTCACGTGGGCGGCACGGTGGCACAGTGGTTAGCACTGCTGCCTCACAGCGCCAGAGACCCGGGTTCAATTCCCGCCTCAGGCAACTGACTGTGTGGAGTTTGCACGTTCTCCCCGTGTCTGCGTGGGTTTCTTCCAGGTGATCCGGTTTCCTCCCAGAGTCCAAAGATGTGCAGGTCAGGTGAATTGGCCATGCTAAATTGCCCGTAGTGTTAGGTAAGGGGTAAATGTAGGGGTATGGGTGGGTTTCGCTTCGGCGGGTCGGTGTGGACTTGTTGGGCCGAAGGGCCTGTTTCCACACTGTAATGTAATCTAATCTAATCTAAACAATTTCAATATTGTCAATGAGAGAGAGCTAGAAGTTAGGTGAGAAACCTCTTTACTGAGAGAGTTGTTAGGATTTGGAGTGCGCTGCCTGGGAGAGTGGTAGAGATGGATCCCATATATTGTTTCAAAAGCGAGCAGATAATATATTTGAAATTAGAGGGCTACAGGGGTAAAGTTGAAGAATGGGACTAGCTGGGTAGCTCTTTCAGGAATTGGTACAGGCACAATGAATCAAATGACCTCTTCCTGTACTGTGAATTCAATGATTCTACATGAACGAATTGTATGATTTAGGCCAACACTCCAGTGCAGTACTGAGGAATGCTGCACTTTCAAAAGAGTCATTTTTCAGGTGAGATGTTAAACTGAGGCCAGATCTCATTGCACCATTTTGAAGAGCATTTCATTGTTACTTGGTGGTTCTTTCAATCAGCCTGTTCAGATGTGTTATAGAAAACCACTCCAGATCCAAAGCTGGAGGTAGGGACATTGCCATTGTACACCAAGACCCTTAGTTACCCCGTATAGATGTTTTCTAATTGAGTTGTTCATGGAAGTTATTAGATAGCTCTGAAGCAGGTGTGAATTGAACCCTGGCCTTCTGGTTCAAAGGTAGATTTATTACCAAAGTGCCACAGGAGTCCTGTGTATTTTGGCTGCTATCTGCCAGTCAGTAGATTGTCCGATGATTGTCTCGTTATTGTTTGTGTGACGTAACTGAGTGGGCTGTCACAAAACAGACAATCTTGAGTTTGACACCGGCTTCCAGTTGTCAAAACTGGTGTAGGAAAAAAAACCTTTGAAATCATCCCATATTCAATTGTATATCGGAATGGAAAGTTTTAGGATAATTTTAGATGAATGCATTACGATAGACCATCTTCTTCCAAAACTATTTTGTCGTTGTTGGATAGGAACACGTCAAGTAATGGACCTGATCTGCTCATGTGTGCTCAGTAGCTACTGAATAACTTGCAAATGCACAGTCCCTGTGCCTTTGTTTGCAGACACCCAGTTGGGCAATTTCTTGGCAGTTGTGGAAATACCATTTGACATTTAATGAACAACTCCTAAAAGAAAAGGAGGAGTGCCTGGTGAAGGAGGGCTTAATGTTTTGTGAAACATGTTTGATTTTCTTTATTACATTACATACTTAGAGTGGTTCATATGCACTGAGTATTGAATTGTGTTGTGTAGCTGAGTACAATTGACATGTGTAAATATCTCTGCTTTTCTACCTCTCTTTTCTGCTTAGCCTCTTTTCATGGGATGTGATCAGCACTCTCTCTAATAATCTTTTATGGTGGGGAAGCCTCCAAGAGCTGTGTGTGGAAGCCAATGCGTTAGTATGCTGATCAACTATGCAGTTTTGAAGGGTCATTGGATGTGGGCATCATTGGTAAAGCCAATATTTGTTGCTCATCCCTTATTGTCCTTCAACTTGAATGACTTGCTACATCATTTCAAAGGGCAGTCAAGAATGAACGACATGGGCCTGGAGTCACGCGTAGGCCAGACTAGGTGGCAGATTTCTGAAACTATATTAATAAACCAGATAGAATTTCATGACAATCTGTAAGAGTTTCATTAAGGACATCATTACTGAGACTCACTTTCAATTCCAGTTTTATTTATTGAATTGACATTCAACCAGCTGCTATGTTGAGATTTGAGCCCATGTCCTGGGTGCATTTGCCTGCACCTCTGGTTCATTAGCCCAGTGCCGTCACCACCATGTCACGGCCTCTTGTTTTTAGAAGGCAGTTCAATGCTGATGAAAACCCTGGATATGGAATAACCAGAAGGGCCTGAGGTCAAGAAGACCACTGTTACACTGGTACTTAGTAGCCAAGTGGGTAGCATCTCTGAGTAAGCTAGTGGTTCAGGGTTTGAGCTCATTGGGAGTCCAGGCCTTTTGGGAAATATTTGCGAGTAGAAAGGAAACTAGAGAACTTGTCAGGTGCCTACTTTGTTTCGTAACACACTTTTCAAGAAACCAATCTTACAGGTCATTCCGCTATAAAGCAGGTTTCGTGATCGCAAACTCTCTGTAACGAGATTGAAGATTTTGCGACCCTGTTTCTAAAGCAAGAACTTTTTAAAAATTGCATTGGCTGTAATGCAATTACATCTCCAACACTTCAAGCGCTGTTTCTCAAGCGTGCTTTTTCTATAATGTGGGTTTGCCCAAGATTGCACCATCGCGTTATAGAGGAACTACCTGTATTTTTGAATGTTTAACATAAGCCTCACTTTTGCCCTACTCCTGAAAGTCTGCATACATTGGCACCTGAGTGTATCCCACTGGTCCAAGGGATCGTGCTTTGCTTATGAGCTCAAAGCTGGAAGCTTGACAGCTATTTCACAGGACATTACAATGCAAGTTCCAAACTTTCTTATTCAGCTATTTTTGGGCAGACATTTTCTAACAGGATCATCAGGGAATAAGTAGGAACTGTAGCCCTGTATGTTGTTTCTCCCTACTGCCCTTTTGCACTGCCCCCCAAACATGCACATGCACATACACAGACAAAATCATGCAATCAGTCGCCTGAGAGCATCAAGAATATCTGACTTATTTTCCTGAGTTCTGCTAAAATCAGATTAAGCTTTGGCATTTCCTACACTCGATGGATCAGTACCAAGCCCAATTATGCCTTGCTCACTGAGAGCTCCTGTTCTCTCCATGTTAACTGTGTAATTTTACATCTCGTTTAAAAAAACCCACCGGAAACCTAAAGCAGAATTTCAAAACTTGTAAGGTGGTGATTGAAGCTTAACTTTTATTGCTATATCACTTGTAATAACGCACAGAGCAGAATTGTTTATACTGAGGCTGGTTTTAATTCCATAAGTTCACAACATGTGGCTTGGGTTTTACAAACTGACCTGAGTCAGCCAGCATTCTCTTCTCCACCAAAATTATAGAAAATCCTGAATGATCTTAGGCAGACTATTTCTATGCTGTAGCAGATGTAAAAGTATCATCAAGTTATTGGCACTTCTTATACATGATGTTTCTACATTATTAGGAATAACCTGTTCTGTTTTTATTTGTATGAGTTGGGAGTGGTAGCACTGTGTTTTTTGTAGGATTAGTGATTTGGAGGTCTAGACTAACAATCCACAGTCATAGGTTCGAAATCCTACTCTGACAACTGGAAGATTTAAAGGTAGATAATTTCAAATATTCAGAATTAAAAGTCATCAATAATTGTGACACCAACTACCAGATTGTCTGTCTGGTTTAATAATGATCTTTGCTGTCCTTACCTGGTCTGACTTGCGTGTACTCCAACACACGGCAATAGGTTGGTTGTTAACTGCCCTCTGAAATGTCTCAAACTATTCACTTGCAAAGATGACTCACTATCCATTTCTTGTAGGCACTTAGAGCTGTATAGTGAATGCTGGCTTTACTAACCATGTCCAGATTCTGAAGAAACTTTTTTTTAACATGTACACTCATCTTCTAACGTGCACTCAGCTGGTGTCATATTTTTCAGTTGTCCATCTTGAATGGAGTGCTCGAGGAAAACAGTTTTGAATAATATATGTAAGAATTGAACAAGACCAGAAATGTCTTGAATTGAGAGACCAGAAGAAAAGGGTTACACTGGTATCTAAAGATAAACTTTTGAATTACTGCCTGAATAAACAGAACTTTCCGAGAGGACACTAAGCACGATACAAGGCCTGCTTTGTGTTATTGGATCCTCCTCTGAGCCAATAAAAAAGCCTGTAACATTCTTCAAGCAGGTTAAGTGTTAAGCCGCTGAAACTTAGAATTCTATGGGAGAAAAGAAAGACCATTCTGTTTGTCATGACTGTGTTCACTATTTGAAAGAGCCATCTAATTCCTTCCATGCCTGAAATTATACTTCTAATCCTGCGAATTAATCTTCTTCACGAATGTTTCCAATTGCCTTTTGATTGTTTGTTTGGTATCTGATTTCATACATTGTGGGAAGAATTATCTGTTCATCTCCCTCCTTGTTCCTTCACCAATCATTTTAAATCTGAGACCTTTCATAACTAACTCATGAGTGAGAACAAACAATGCAAGGAAATATCGAAACACTTGAATTGAACGCTTGAATGTGAAGTCTTTGATAAGGTTCCATGTGGTAGGCTTTTGGAGAAAATGGGAGGCATGAGATTGAGGGTGATTTAGCAGTTTGGATTAGAAACCGGTTTTCTGTAAGAAGGCAGTGAGTGGTTGTTGATGGAAAATATTCAGCCTGGAGTCCGCTAGGGGGATCGGCTTAGATTAGTTCACAGGTCAGTGCAACATCGAGAGCCGAAGGGCCTTTTCTGCGCTTTGTTGTTCTATGAATGCCACTCTTGCATCTTCCCTTCACCTTCTCTGCTAAAAAATGAACAGTCTCAACTTCTCTAATTTTTCACGCCCATACTGTTATACTGATACATCTCCTGCACACCCCTCCAAAAGCGCTGCAAGTGTCCCTGGACACTCTGGGCAACTTAGCTTGGTCAAGCCATCTAACCTGAACATCTTTGGACTGTGGGAGGAAGACTGAATACCTGGAGGAAACCCACTCAAGCATGGGAAGAATGTGCAAGCTCCACACAAACAGTCACCCTGTCCCTGAAGCTCTGAGGCAGTAGTGCTAACCACTGAGTCACTGTGTCACCCAGTTGTATTGAACAATCTTCACTGAGATTATTAGACGTTAAAGCAGGGTGGTATAAATTTGATTTAAATCCATTACAGAGACCAAACAAAAAGAAGGAAAAATTGGTTGATTTAAAACCGAGATAAGAGCCAACCTTTTTAAAAAAAAAATTCCCAACCTAATTCTGAGGGAATGTGACTCCACCTGATCATATTATCAGCGCCAAAGGGGTTAGATGGCAGTAATTATGATTATCTCACTGTTACAATTCATTTAGACCCAAATGCACCAGCCATTTCTTGGATTGTTTAGTCAGTGTGTGTAGCAGCTTGTGTAGTCTATCTAATGGTATTGTTACAATACAATCTGCAGAGGAGCAAGGTAATTTTGTTTAATTTGGGCCACACCTTCCAGATTTCAGCATCTGCTCCTGCGGTATGTGATAACATCTTGAACACGTTTTGGAAAATATCTATGTAGATTCCGGAAATTGTTGTGAGTTTGGGAAGTTGCTGCACTAAATTGTTCCGTTGTAGTGTTGGCCTCACCTTTCGTTAACTTCTCCACCTCCTGATGTTGCCCAGCTTGCTGTGTTCGCCCAGCCTCCTTGTCTGCCTTGGATTTCAGCATCTGCAGGCTTTTTGTGTCTCACCTTTAAATCTGAGGCAACGTTCGGGCCATTATTTTCGGTACGCTTCCAAAACCAATGTTGACCTGCTTTAGATCAAGAGGTATATAGGTGCCTTCTTGGAAGAACCTGTATTACTACTGAAAACTGCGCTTGTTAGTGAAGATATGTATAAGTTAGTGCCCCAGTATTGTAACGTTTGCTTGGTTTTTAGACAGTTTGCTTGCTGTAGGCATCTATCTTAATTGAGCAGTGAGTCCCCTATTGTTGAAGTAACCGCCTTAATCCATAGCCGTTTTAAATTTGTGTGTGGTTATAATGTTTTATTTGAAAACATGTGTCAGTGACTCTTGCCTTTGCCAACTTCAGAAGGGACAAACGGAATGACATGTTGCATCCTGTGCGGTGAAATTGGAACTGAACTGCAATTGATGTCATTTGGATAGGATGTAGTTATGATGTGAAGGTGCCGTAATTGGACTGGGGTGGATAAGGTCAGAAGTCAGATGACACCAGCTTACAGTCCAATGTGTTTATTTAAATCACAAGTTTTTAAAAAATGATCTCGAGTAAAAGATACCCTCGGAAACAGTGACCATAACATGATAGAATTTAGCACTCGGTTTGAGAGGGCAGAACTTGGATTGGAAACAACTGTGCTAAACTTAAATAAGGGTAACTGTAAAGGTATCAGGGTAGAGTTGTCTGGAATAGAGTGGAAAAAGGAGTTTAGCAGCAAAATGGTTCAGGAAATAGTTCCTGGCTCATGCCAAAGACATATTCCAGTGAGGAAGAATGATTCTTGGAGGGGGAATAAACCAGCCATGATTAACTAGGAACGCTGAGGATAGCATCTGATTAAAAGAAAAAAAACAGGTAAATTTTGGCAAAGATTAGTGATAAGAGAGAGGATTAGGAAAATTTTAAAATTGAACAAAAGACAACCAAAAAATAAAATTTGAGAGTAAACTTGCAAGTAATATCAAAATGGATGGCAAAAGCTGTTTTAAAAAGTCTAAAGGAAGAGAGAAGCCATTGTTAACAGAGGCACTTAGCGGATGAGGCTGAGGAAATAATAATGGAGGACCAGGAAAGAGTTGAATAAATACTTTGAATCAGTCTTCATCGTGGAACACACATATAGCATCCCAAAATTTACTGAATATTCAAGGGGAAAAGGACAGAAAATAAATGCAACAACTATCACCAGAGAGAAAGAGAAACTAATGGGGATAAAGACTTACCTGATGGAATGCATCGTGGAATATTAAACAAAGTAGGTACACAGATGGTGAGTATACTGGTAGGAATCTTTAGATTCTGGAAAAGCCCAAGAGGATTGGAAAACTGCCTATGATGCATCTTTATTTAGAAAGGGACGGGGACAAGAATCAGATAACTTTAGACCATTTAGTTTAATGTCAGTTGGAAAAATGTTAGAATCTGTTGCAAGGGATGTTATAGTAAAGCATTTAGAAATGATCAAACAGAGTCAGTATGCCTTCATGAAAGGGAATTCATGTCTGACAAGTTTACCAGTATTCTTTGAGGATGCAATATTTCTATGTTTACAGAAGGTATTTGCTAAGATACCACATATTATCTATTTAATAAGATAAGAACCCATGGTGTTGGAGGTATATATTAGCATGGATAAAGGATTGGAAAAGTCAGTTAGTTGGATAAGGGGGGCATTTTCTTGATAGCACATCAGTAGTTACAGGTTGCTACATGGTTCAGTGCTGGAAACAGTTATTTAGAATACACATTAATATGACTTCAACGAGGAAAGTAAACGTACGATCACCAAGTTTGCAGATGACACAAAAATTCGGTGGGAAAGCAGGTGGTGAGGATGACTCAGACTGCGGAGGGTTTTGGACAGGTTAAGTGAGTGGGCAGAACTTAGCAGATGGAATATAATGTGGGGAGATGTGAAGCTATGCAATTTTTCTCTGGAATATTTGAAGAACTAAGTTATTTAAGTGGAGAAATACTGCAGAAAGTGACAAAACAGAGGGATTTGGGAGTCCTTGTCTATGAGTCACAAAGCTAGCATCCAAGTTCAGCAACTAGTAGAGAAGGCAAATTAAATGTTGGCCTTTATTTCAATGGGGAATGAATGTAAAAATAGGGAGGTTTTGCTGAAATGATACACGGCATTATTCAGACCACAGCTGGAAGGCTACAAGCAGTATTCCCTTTTCCAAGGAAAGATATACTGGCATTGGAAGCAGTCCAAAGAGGGTTTATGATTCCTGATGAAGGGCTTTTGCCCAAAATGTCTATTTTCCTGATCCTCGGATGCTGCCTGACCTGCTGTGTTTTTCCAGCACCACTCTGATGTAAACTCTGGTTTCCAGCATCTGCAGTCCTCACTTTTGCCTACCAGGCATGGAGGGACTGTCTTATAAGGAAGGTTGAGTAGATTGAGTCTACTTGTTGCAATATAGGAGAATGATAGGCAATGTTATTGAAACATAAAAGATCCTTAGAAGACTTGACACTGTAAATGTGGGAAGGTTGTCACCCCTTGTGGGAGAGTCTAAGACCAGAGAGCATAGTCTCAGAATAAGGGGTTGTACATTTAAGACAACGATGAGGAGAAACTTCTTCTCTGTGGAATTCTTTTCTAAAGTGAGCTTTCAAGGCTGGGTCGTTAAGTATATTCTAGGCTGAGATAGATTTTTAATCAGGAATGGAATCAAGAGTTATGGGGAAAAGGTAAGAAATTGGAGTTGAAGATTACACATAATGTCATTGAGTGGCAGAACAGATTCCATGGATGGAATGGCTTATTTTTACTTCAATGTCTTATGGTTTTACCAGTTTGGTTGGCCTAGAGGTTATTTCCAGTTCTGATGTCCCAAACCCCTTTTTTGGTTCTGACAACTTGTAAACCCTTACAAAAGTTCTCACAGGTTGGGGACTTAGCAGAAGGACAGGTAGATTTGTGAAGGTGAAGCTCTTCTTCTGAACTGAAAATTTAATTCTGATCTCAAACTGCTTATGGCTCCTTGTCTGTTTTCTCTGAATATCATACAAGTTCAATTTGGTAAAAACTTCTAGCTAGACAATTAATTTGCAAGATGTTATGTGACTTATGTTATGTCCTTCATTGACAGTTCCTATAACTCTTTGATCTCTTTAAAAAGAAACACACTTTTTCATAGAACTGAAGCTACATAATCTATATTACCTAACCTTATAATCTAAATTCCCAAATAAATGATATATGTACCTTTTATATCATATACAGCGGATTGTCAGGATTTCAAATGCATTGCCTGAAAGTGTGATGAGATGTGGGTTCAATGAAGACATTAAAGAGATAATTCAATTGTTATCTGAAAAGAAAGCATGTGCAGAATTGAGGAGAAGTTGAAGGAATGGCTTAAGGTAAATTGCTCCTTTAGAGAGCAGGGCGTGACAAACAGAGTGCTGGAGCAGTCCCATGATTCTGCAAGCTGCAACAAGCCACAAATATACTTGTTGAAGGACATTTTTCAAAACCTCAATATATTGATGCTTGAGTGACATGGAAAGTCACTCAGACTTGAATACAATTGGGACATTTGCTTTTATGTAGTATTTTCACTCTATTACAATGATTATAGATGATGGGGTTGAGAGAATTACCAAGATTGTTTGAGGGTCACTTCATGGGAAGATTTCCTTGTTTTGAGGCTGCAGTGGCTAATAACATGAAAGATGTACTGACAAATGTATGCATTCATCCATATGATTTACACTTCTTTGAAAAATGATCGAGTTACTTGTTTATTCTGTGATATGAAAGTGACGGCATGGTTTTAAGAAGTTGTTTTTGTTTTGTATGCAATCCTCTGATTTCTCTTACTGTACTGTCATAGTGGCTGTGATGTAATGGTGCTTTTAGTTTTTGAATCACAAAATGTTGACTGTTTTCTGGAGAACCACAAAGCCTACTTCAAAGGTCGTAAGAGTCTACTTTGTTCATCGCAGGACTAGTGAGCTACTAGAAAGTATGACTAGAAAAAGAAAGAAATACCTGCATGCGTGAATATGATTGTTTACTTGGCCCTACAGATGTAGGATTCTTTTTCAAATATATTAAAAAAATGATTCAGTGATTCTTTGTTCCTTCTCTTAAATTCTGACATAAATAGCAAAAGTTGGTGCTGGTACTGAGAAAGCCTTATTAGTTCTGTTGATTACTGCAAGTTTCAAAAGATATGTTTCCTTTCAATCTAAGGTTTTGTTTAACGAATGTGGATTGAGCCAATAGATTACTATATTCCTTTTATCTTCCAGGTTGGATCCCGAGCAGTGCAAAGTATGCTGTGGGCAAGAAAACAACTAAGTGAAGAGGCAGTGAACCCGCAGTCTCCTGCCAAATCTAATCACATCATTAGTCAATAAGCTATTGCCTTCATTAACCTTTGATCATTGTACTATGGCTTGTAAATTTGGAACTTACAGTTTTCCTCAAAGATTGAAGCTGCTGCTAATTATTGTTAGTCTTGGCTCTATTCTTACTTGGATAGTAACTCACAATATCCAGGACCTCGTGTGGGAAGTAAATCCACAACCCTTGGAACAAAAAGTGCAACGATGGACTACAGTTCAAATCGTATCAACAGGTCCACAAAAACCACAGCCAGTGACCCCAACTCCAACAAGTCTTCCACTGTGTGCTTTTCTATCACCTTACCTACGTAAGTATTAGGAAATTTTAATATATAGTATTTGGTAGAGGAAGAAGGTATTTGTGACCTTTATTCATTGTGTGGTATTTACTTAAGTTCAGATGACGAGCATTAGCTGTGGATTCATTTTAGTTCCTAATATCTAGGGCAAGCAAAAAGATGGTTTAGAAGATGCATATGTATAATGTGTGTATTTTTGAAAATATAAGCTTACATAAATGTGTACCATGTCCAACAAGAGAATATCTAACCATTGCTGTTTGAATGTCAATGGCATTATATCGCTAAATTCCCCATTATTGACGTATTGGGGTTTAACCATCGATGAGACATTGAACTGAATCAGACACATAAATACTGTAGCTACTCTGAGGGTCAGAGGCTCGGAACATTGCAGGGATTAACTTTGGGAGACCGGTCTCCCAAAGTCTGTCCACCATCTACAACACTTTAATGGAATATGCCTCACTTGCCTGAATGAGTACAGCTCTAAAAACACTCAAGAAGCTTGACAAAGCAGCCAATTTGATTGGCATCCCATCCACTACCTTCAACATTCGCTGCCTTCACCACTGATGCATAGTGGCAGCAATGTGTACTAACCACAAGATGCTCTGCAACATCTCCAAAGAGACTCCTTCAACAGCAGCTTCAAAACCTGTGATCGATACCATCTAGAAATACAAGGGAAGCAAATAAATGGACCACCTGCAAGTTCCCCTCCAACCCATGCATCATCCTGACTTGGAAATATATCATCTTCAGTGTTGCTGGGACTACATCCTAGAAATTGTGGGCATCCTATATCTCAAAGACCACAGAAGCTCAAGAACTCAGCTCGCTGCCACTCTCCCTCTAGGGTGGTTAGGAATGGGCATTAAATGTTAGCCTAGCTGCTGGCACTCTCACCCTTTGAATGGATTTTTTAAAAAATGTAAAAGTTAGGTTGCTTGCTTGTTCTTTAAGTTTTTGGAACTTTCAGAGCTTTAATGCAAAATTTTAGATTAGATTACATTACATTACAGTGTGGAAACAGGCCCTTCGGCCCAACAAGTCCACACCAACTCGCCGGAGCGCAACCCACCCATACCCCTACATTTACCCCTTACCTAACACTACGGGCAATTTAGCATGGCCAATTCACCTGACCTGCACATCTTTGGACTGTGGGAGGAAACCGGAGCACCCGGAGGAAACCCACGCAGACACGGGGAAAACGTGCAAACTCCACACAGTCAGTCGCCTGAGGCAGGAATTGAACCCGGGTCTCCAGCGCTGTGAGGCAGCAGTGCTAGCCACCGTTCCACCCACCATGCCACCGTGCCGCCCACTGTGCCACCGTGACGCCCACTCATGCTGACTCATTTATAGCAATGAACATTGTGAGATAGTTAATATTCTCAGTGATTGCTAAATTAATTCCATGAGGTAAGAATCACTTTTTTTTTCTCCCCTAGGTAAGGTTGAAGTAAGAGAAGTTCATGAACCAGGAATGAATCATTATGGCATATAGTTTGCTACTAAGAAAAGTTTGCCTTTACAGGTCACAAAAGGAAGTATATAAATATACCAATTAAGTCTTTTCATGTTATAGTTCCTCGTCATCTTCATTGTTGAGGTGGGTGTGTTACCCACTTAGTCACAGCTAATGCCATGAAGGTTGAGGGAGTTGCTTAATTGAGTTTTTTTTAAGTAAATAAAAGGAATTGTTAGAGTCAATATTGAGAAACTTGATTGTTTTGAATTATTCCCCTAGAACAAACAGGCAGAATTCTAAAATGAGAACCACATCAATTGAGAGTAAATTCACACACTATATAGTGAAAAAGTGGATTTCTTTCCATTGCATCCCCTCCCCATCAATACCACTTAAAGCTGTGGATGCTGGTTCACTTGGACTTCTTGAGATAGATTTTTATATTGGTCAAAAGAGTGAACTGAAGTGACGGAAGTGTTTCATTTTGCGCATATCAGGACAAATGCAAGAATGCCAAATTTCCAACAATCACAACAAGTTACACGAGAGGGAAAGGGGATTTTTACTCATAATGGAGAATGATTCCTCCCTGATTTTAAAAAAAGGTACAAGGCTTACACAAATTTCTTTTGTTTGCATTCATGTACAGGTACCTATTCTCTGTGTGGCTGTTCTAGCAAGAATCAAAAAGACAATTAGTCCAGCCCATAATTCACTCAAATTAGTTTTTTGAGTAACAATAAGCACTCAAACTTAGATAGCACTTGCAAATTTAGCATCATATTGTATCTAACAGTAGACATTTTATTTTGGGTTTTGCAAGTGCTAACTGGTTGAGTAACGTCTACGCAGTGGCCATTTTGAACATACAAAGGCTGAGAGATTCAATTGCTGGGCATATGACCTATGTACTAATATTGCAACTTGCAAACCAATCGGCTCTATTTTATGCTCTAGTATAAATTGGTGTGTGAGACATTCTGGGTGGCTTGGACTGCAATGAGATGTGAGGAAGAATCCAGCAACAAGTACAGCAAGACTCATTGGGAGCAAGTTGCTCCATTTTGTTATGTTTTTCACTGGCAGCATGTTGGGGGTTGGGAGGGAGGTGTTGGCAGGAAAGGCAATGAAACAAACTCCTTGCAGAATCAACTCGCCACTTGCATCAAATGACCTCCATGTGGAAAACCAGGCACCAACATCTCAGAGTACACTCGTGGGCACCAGCCACACACACAGACTATGTCCATGGACATTGGCAGCTACTGTGTGTCAGCGTCCTATCTTGAACTCACATCTCCGATTCATTTACAGGCTGCTCCTGCACTTCAGGCGTTACTGATTACTGTAGCATTACAGCAATGGTTATGTCACTGTGTACTCAGGATTGCACCCAGATCATGTTCAGGAGCAGACTACATTTCGGGCTGTTCACTTGTTCTCTTAGTGTTTACTCTCACTGTTTAACTACAGTGTCTTAGCCTTGCATTGCCTGTTTTTGTATGCTTTGACCCAGAGATACCAAGCTCATATAACTACTGTCTGGCCTTGATGTTTAGCACAGACAGAAAGCCCTGAAGCCTGTCGTAGTTGTTAGTAGGACTCCGTCAAGTCTAAGGAAGATAGCCTTCACTCACGTCCCCAACACAGTAGGTCAAGGACAGGCTCTGATATCAGGCCAGGCCCTGCTTGGGGCAGTCAGAGTCTCATAATGGATGAGGAGCTGAATTGTGGATAGTATGTCATCCATCTTGACATTCTGCCCTATTTAGGGCTGTTTACTCAGAATAGGAAAGAGGCAGATGTTGCAGGAGGTGAAAGTAGTTGGCACAGCTATTGCTGTGTGCACAGGTGGGGAGATGTACCAAATCAGCGCAGAGGGTGTACAAGGTTTGTGGTGCTATAGCTTGGGGTGGATGAGATTCAGTTCTTTGGCTTTTGTTCTGAAAAGCTTTGGTAACATATTTTTCTTTTAAACAATGTTCAAGTTCTGTACTAATAATCAATTTTTATTAGATGAGGATATCTGGGGTTATGATCAAATGTCATTAAGTGGATTGAGTTACAGATCAGGCATTAATCTAATTGGAATAGGTTCAGATGGCTGCATAATCTACTCCAGTTCCTGTGTAGATTCCCAATTGTTCTAATGATGTAAGCCAGCATTCATGTAAATGGAATGCCTGCAGATGTTCCAAATCTTAGCATTAAAAGGAAAAGATAGTTTTGAAATTATGAAGTGTGAGAAGCACAACATTTGACCTTCCAAGAGTGTGTTGCATGGCTGCAATTGTTTCTAATAAAATTTGAGAACAATTACTGCTTAATTTTATTAAGGTGGAATGTTAAAGAAGCTATGATTACTATCAAAAACATTGTTCCTTGTCTTGATTCCGTTTTTTTTAAGGTGGTGCAACAACATTAAAATTTGATGCACAATTAACCTTTGAAGAAGTTCAGAGAAGAAACCCAAAAGTGAAAGAAGGAAGGTGCAAACCGCAAGAATGTCAGGCTCTTCAGCGTGTGGCTATACTGATTCCGTACAGGAACCGGGAAAGACATCTCCTGTACTTACTTGAGCATTTACATCCATTTCTACAGCGGCAGCTTCTGGATTATGGGATATATATTATTAATCAGGTACTGGATTACCCAGGGATACAGAGGAAGCTGAATTCTGATCGTCTTGTATTTATGCACCAATTTTATCTACATAATTTAATACTAGCATAAAGTATGCTTGGACACTGAATGCGTAAATGTTTTGTTATTGCTAGTAAATTAGTTGCTAACCAAAACTAAACAAGAGTTTTGCTTATCTTTGTTACCTTCTCTATCTCTTTCTCTTGTCTGTTTGTTTCTACATTTCTGGAGTTGAGGGGCATCTGCATATGTGCTTTTTTTCGATTCGTGTGTTCTGTATCTCTGCCCTATCTCTGCTTAAATTTGCACTATTTTGTTACCCATTTTTGTTTTTTATTTCTTTCAGTCTTCCTCTTTATCCTCTTCCACTTCTGTTATAAAGTTAAAAATCAGGTTATAGTCCAACAGGTTTGTTTGCTTCCAAGTAAGAGAATTCACACAAAACATTTCATCGTTGTCATTGCTGTCTTTCTCTTGCACATTTGCTCTTTTCTTTTGCTTTCTGGAAGATCAACTTCTTCTCTATGGACCTTGGCAACTTATCAGTTATTAGAGTAGTTCATATTCCAATCATCTTCTTCTACATTTGTTACTTTAAAGTTCCTTTATATCCATAAGACCATAGGAGTGGAAGTAAGGCCATTCAGCCCATCGAGTCCACTTTGCCATTTAATCATGGCTGATGGGCATTTCAACTCCACTTACCCGCACTCTCCCCGCATCCCTTAAGTTCTTGATCACGCAAGAAATGATCAATCTCTGCTTTGAAGGCATTTCACATCCCGGCCTCCACTGTGCTCCATGGCAATGAATTCCACAGGCTCACCACGCTGTCATTTCCTCATTTCCGTTCTAAATTGACTCCCCCTAATCTTAAGTCTGTGCCCACGGGTCCTAGTCTCCCCGACTAACAGAAACTACTTCCCAGTGTCCACCCTTCCTAAGCCATGAATTATCTTGTAAGTTTCTATTAGATCTCCCCTCAACCTTCTAAACTCTAATGAATACGATCCCAGGATCCCTAGCTGTTCATCGTATGTTAGGCCTACCATTCCAGGGATCATCCTTGTGAATCTCCGCTGGACACGCTAACAACGTTTCAATGGAAAATTTTTCATGAGTACTGCGCCAGTTAACAGTGATGTGGGTTCATTGTATTTAATTCAAGGTGAAGTAATAATGTAGCCACTTAGAAGTAAAATATATAATGGAGTATTTTGAGCTGCAGTAAGTCTACTGCTCAAATTCATCTTTTTATAAATGATATAATAAAGCTCAGTGTGTATTGTTGAGGCAGCTCAATATCAATCTCGCAATATTGAAAGGAGGTAAGATGCTTTCTGTGTAATTAGTGGGAAAATTGGAAGTTTTTATACATTTTTAATGTACCTTTCCTGAAATAACCTGGCTGACAGAAACCTTTTCTTCATTCAGGCTGGTAATGGGGTGTTTAATCGAGCAAAGCTGTTGAATGTGGGCTTCTTGGAAGCACTGAAGGAATACCCATGGGATTGTTTCATTTTCCATGATGTTGATCTTGTACCAGAAAATGACTTCAATCTGTACCATTGTGATCATGAACCAAAACACCTTGTTGTAGGCCGGAATTCTACTGGATACAGGTAGGTGCCATAGTTGAAGGTGATTTTTGACGTGTAGTTTGAAAGGTGTGTCACATCGTTGTTATGTACAATAATCCCAACAGGCTAGTGTGTTGACTTGGAGAAACCACAGCTTAAAAAAAAGGCAAAATTTAGAGCACTCTGCCAGAGTTAATTTTCCAACTCTGATTTATCAAGCAAGAGAATGAAATCGTAAAAGAGCACTTCCTCCACACACACACACACACACACACACACACTTGCATTTGAAGTTATGGGAGTGGTTGGAAATATTTAAGTCATTAACTTCCCATTTTCCAGAACGTAGCTTGTTGTTGATCATGATTGGGGCATCAAATCCGTTAGGATGTATTGGAGGCAAGATAGAAAGAATTGCAGGCAAGGCCAGCATAGTTAGAGTTATGTTGATTGTCAGGCGTACTCGCACGAGTACAGTGAAAAGTTTACAAGTCACCACTTATGGCGCCAGCTTAGATATAAAGGTACCTAGGTACAGAATCTTGGGGACAAAATCTTTGGAAAAACAATAAAAATAAAGAAATAAAACCTTCAGCATTACAGACCTTTGTGTCACCTTGGGGACGAAAGTACAAAATCATGGGAATAAGTTAGAAAAGTGAAGAAATAAAAGTTCAGAATAGCAGTCCTGCCAACACCTAGTCTCCAGATTGCGCTGGATGTCACTTTGAGGTTCTTGAGACTGGGAGTCTGTGATGATTTCACTGTAAGCTCAAGGGCAGGAAGCAAGAAGAAAGAAGAAGAAAAAAATACGAAAGGAAATGAAATGGATGGAGCAGAGGATCTCTGGCTGAGGAATCATACTATTCCTCCATCTTGAAACTTAGTTGGAACCAACTCCGAAATGAGTGGGAAAAATCCTAACTAACTAGATAAGGCGTTGTTTTTAATTGCTGGGCCTCTTGGATGGGGGCAATCCCTCATGTGCTCCTTGGTACGCTGCCCCAACCATGTTAACTCTCTGATATTGTTTGGTTGTAAAGATGATCAGCTGCGTTCAGTATAATTTCAGTTTAAATGGCATGCCAAGTGCGGACTGTCAGAATGTTTAAACCAGGGCACACCACCTACAGTGAGTTGTATCTCTGTTTTCACTTGTACCTTCTCTAGCTCATCATGTGTTCTTCCCAGAAGCTTGACATCAGCAAGAGATAAGCAAATAAACAATTCCCTGTGTCTCTGGTTAATGTAAGGGGGTGAAGGTAGACATTCTTTCTCCACTGCCATCCATAAGCCCCCACTAGCAGAGGGGTCCCCAGTGTAACAGCCCAAGTTTGGTAGTAAGTAGCGTCACTGGATAAGACTGAAATGCCAGAGTTCAGTGGCAGTCAGCAACAAGAGGGAAAATTCCTCTTCATTTGAGAGTCCGTCCTTTTACATCTGCCCCATCACTCTACAGCTCCTGTATCGCATTCTACAAACTTCAACCAGAAAGGCATTTTTTCTTTTCTCCTCATTCGCACACACTTTCTCTTTTCACATGCCTCCCTCTACCTTCTCCACATCTCCCTCATTCCATCTTACTGCATCTCCAAGCCCGTTGATTGTGACTGACCTGGTTGCAACCTTAAGTCCACTACTCCCAAACATTTGACTCCCATGTACGTCAAAAACCTCTCCACTCTGCTTTGACTGTAGTCAATGAAGCAGTCTCCATTGCTTCTGTGAATGCGACCTCCAAAGACTGACAATACTGAGAGAAGAAATGTATGCTGTCTCCATTGTTAATAGGAGATCCCTCTTTCCAGATTTCCCCAGAAAGAGAGCAATACTTGTACAATCAATCCTTTCAAAATCTTTGCTTCATAAACTAACTTTTCTTCCTTCAGAACACCAATGAGTGTAGGCCCAATCTTCTCATGAGACTGGCCTTTCATCAGTCCACTGAAACTTCAATGTTATTTCTCTCCTTTAAGAAATGAAACCAAAACTGTACACAGTCATCCAGGTGTGGGCTCACCCCCCCAGTTCCTTTTACAGCTGTAGTAAAATATCCGTTTGTACTCCTTCCTTTTTGCCTAAAGCACCAACCTGCCTTTACAACAGATCCCTCTGCACTGCAGCATTTCAGTTTAAATGGCATGCCGTTTCAGTGAATATTCTGTTTTTCTGTTATTTCTGCCAAAGCAGGCAATCTTACGTTTTCCTATTTTATTTTCAACGCTCTACTTTCCTCATCAAATTTGTACATAAACTTCGCGCGTTGAGTAATTGCAATAAAAGTCATCCTTCCTCCATCCACCCTCCATACGAAAATACTCTTGATCCTTGTTGGCTCATCTTCGAAGGTGTTGCTGCTCTTGGCTTCTGGGAGCTGGGATGTGCTGCACTCCTCTCTGCTCCCAGCATCTGGAAGAGTCTCCTTGACCTGTTTGCTATTGTAATGTCAAATATATAATGATACAACTGTACAGCCATCTTTGGCTCTGAGACTGGAGCCTAGCTTTTGGCTTTTGAAAAAAACTTGAGGTTTCCAACAGGTAAATTGAGAAATATTTCTTCGTATAGCATGGCTTTTTAACAAACAGACCATCTTTAGCGGCTGATCCCACAGTGGATGGGATATCTAAGGCATATTGGAAATTGATTGAGAAGAGATAAACTACAGAAGGATAGATTTTTGTCTTACTCTTCTAACTGTTGGAACAAAGAAATGGGGGAGGACCTGAATAGGTACTTTGCATTTTCATGGTGAAAAAGCAGAAAGGTCTGAACGTGGATAAATCACTTGGACCAGAAGGGCTACACCCTAGAGTTTTGAAGAAAATAGCTGAGGAGATTATGAAGGCCTTAGTGGGGATCTTTCAAGAATCACTGAAATCAGGGAGGGTGCCAGAGGACTGGAAAATGGCTAAAGTAACACCCTATTTTTTAGAAGGGAGGGAGGCAGAAGATGGGAAATTATAGGCTGCTTATCTGACCTTCTTCATTGGTAAGATTTTAAGAGTCCAATTTAAGGATGAGATTGTGGAGTACTTAAAAGTACATGGTTAAAAGGGCATAGTCAGCACAGCTTTGTCCAGGGGAGGTCATGTCTGATAAATCTATTCAAATTCTTTGAGGAAATAATGAGTAAGTTATCAAAGGAGAGCCAATAGACGTAATCAGTTGGGTTTCCAGAAGACCTTTGACAAGGTGCCACACAGGAGGCTGCTAATGAGTCCACGGTGTTAGGGGAAGGGCACTGGCATGGTTAAAGGATTGGTTGACTGGCAGAAGGCAGAATGTAGAGATGGCAGGAGGTGACTAGTGGAGTTCCGTAGGGGTCAGTATTGGGACGACAACTATTTGTTATACATTAACAATCTGGATGAAGAAACTGAGAGCATTGTTGCAACATTTGCAGGTGATGCAAGGATAGGTGGATGGACTGGTATTGTTGAGGAAAGCGGGGAGATGCTTAACAGCTTAGACAGGCTAGGAGAGTGGACAAGTAGTGGCAGATGGAATACAATGTGGGAAAGTGTGAAGTTATGCATTTTGGTAGGAAGAATCGAGTCATAGAAATGGGGAAGGTCTTTGGAAGTCTTGAGCACCAAGGAATGTAGGAGTCCAAGTTCAGGGTTCTCTTAACATGCAGGTTCAGTTGGCAGTTAGGAATGCAATGCAGTGTTTGTTTTCATTTCACAAGGGCCAGAATACAAGAGCAGGAAAGCATTGTTAAGGCTGTGTAGGGCTCTGGTCAGACTGCATTGGAATACTGTGAGAGGCTTAGGCCTCCTATCTAAGAGTAGAAGACCTAAGGGGGTCCAGAGCCTCAGTGAAGGGATAACTCTTTCAAACTGAGACGCAAAGGAGTTTCTTCAGCCAGAGGGTGGTTAATTTTTGGAACTTATTGATGCAGAAGGCTGTGGAGGCCAAGTTGTTGAGTGTACTCAAGCAAGACAGGTTTTTGATCAGAGAGGGGATCAAGAGTTACAGGGCGAAGGCAGGAGAATGATGTTGAGAGACTCTTCTTATTACACTTGTTATAACCTGAGGATAATCATTGTGATCATCTGGCAACAACTCTCAACATCGAGCTGATACTGGGGAGGTAGTTCTCTCTTTGCAACCTATTATGCCCATGTTATTTCTGCACTTGATCTATAGATTTCTAATATGCAGTTGAGCTGAATGATCTCCTTGCAAGAATATAACATGCACAATAAAATAACATTTACAAATTGCTATTATTTTTCCAAACGCAAGGTTGCGTTACAAAATGTACTTTGGTGGAGCGACCGCAATGACCAAGCAGCAATTCACTCGAGTCAATGGATTTTCCAATCGTTATTGGGGATGGGGTGGTGAGGATGATGACCTTCGCATAAGGTAAGTCAGTGCATAATATACATTTGACGAGAGCACGGCAATGGTTCCAGTATTTTGATAATTCCCACATCAGATCGTTCTTGGGTCACGTTCAGTCAGGAACATTCTCTTAGCTTGGTTATGTTAGCTGTTCTCCACCTATTATGTTCAGATCTCATCAGGTATCTAAAATGAGAGGGTTTGTAATATTAAAGAGGTTGCGATCTGAGTTATCTGTTTGCACATGGGATGTGGGTGCTGTTGGCTGGACCAGCATTTATTGCTGATCCCTAGTTGCCCTTGCAAAGGTGGTGGTGAGTTGTCTTGAATCGCTGAAGTTCATGTACTGTAGGTTGACCCACAATGCCTTAAGGGAGTGAATTCCAGGATTTTAATGCAGGAACACTGAAGGAATGGTGATCTGTTTCAAAGTCATGCTGGCGAATGGCTTTGAGGGGATGGAAGGGAGGTTCCCATGTATCTGCTGCCCTTGCCCTTCTAGATGGAAGTGCTTGTTGGTTTGGAAGATACAGTTTAAGAATCTTTGATGAATTTCTGCAGTGTACCTTGTAGAGGGTCGACACTGCTGCTACTGAGTGTTGGTGGTGTATGGAGTGAATGGCACCACATCTATAAACAATCAAGCGGCTGCTTTGTCCTAGGTGGTGTCAAGTTTATTGAGTGTTGTTGGAGCTGCATCCCTCCAGGCAACTGGGGAGTATTCCATCACACTCCTGACTCGAGACTTGTAGATGGTGAACAGGTTTTTGGAAGTCGGGATGTGAATTACTTGTGGTAAGATTCCTAGCCTCTGACCTGCTCTTGTAAACACTATTTATATGGCCTGTCCAGTTGAGTTTCTGGTCAATAGTAATCCAAGGATGTTGATATTAGAAGACTCATTGATGGCAATGCCATCAAATCGAGAGTGTCGTGCTGGAATAACACATTTAATTGATCGCTTAGAATTTAGCACTGCTAATTTCTGCTAGACCCCTCCTCCAGTTTTCAATTCTTAAAACTTAATTATTCAAAATAACTCCAATTTGTATAGCACTTGAAGTCTACAAGGCAAAGCAGTTTCATGCAGATGAGTTGAGTTTCATATGGTGCATCTGCCATGTAGCAGAATCTTTGTGAAACTAGTGAAACACTAATCTGTTATTGACATTAAATACAGGATTTCATCAATGAAAAAAAACTTTCATTTATATTAATATTGCATTTATATTGCAAAGCAATTTACTCTGTTTTATGTTTTATAAAAATGCAGTCGACCATTTTTGCAAATAGCAAATGCAATAAGTGACCACATAATGTATTTTAGTGGTTTTGGTTAAGAGAGAAATGAGGAAGCTTTCTGCTTTTTCGCCACTATCTAGCCTTCTGACTCAACATTGAGTTCAACTCACTTTCTTTGCCTTGCATTGGTTAAATAAACACAACTCTGTATAAGTTGTGGATGCTATTGGTAAAGGATTTAGCCTTGCAAAAGTTCTTGCTCATTGACAAATCAAAATCAATTTAATGTTCTGTGCCTCTTTAATTTTACCAAAAATTAGTTTTATAACATGGTTATGTTTTGAGATTGTGTTTTTAATCTATGGGTAAAAATTGAGGTATGAAGGGGTCTTGACATTCAGTTCTGAATTCTGCTGACCATAAGCCTGGTTGGTTTGAAGATTAAAGTGGTGTCTGTTTTTTTTCCCCATTGGGAAGAAGATACAAGGTGCACAATGGCAGAAGCATCTGTGCCAATGTGTGGGTAGACTGCAAGCTTCCAAATCCCAGGAGAATGTTAGATTGTGAATAGCTTTGTAAATAACTTTTACATTTGTAACCAAGATGTCCAAAAAGTAAACAAAATAACAAGGGCCAATGGTTGTAAGGTTGAGTAAGTATCAGACTGCGGTACTGGGTTCAAGCAGTTTGGGTTTAGTTTAGAACAAGCTAGCTGGACTGACCATCATTGTCAACCAGGATTAAATTCTGTTCAGGGTTTGTTAAACCCTAGTTAACTGAAGGACTCCTGGAATAGTTAAATTGATTAGAGAGAGTGTAGATGCAAGTCTCCAGAGCTAAACATTCGAGGTGCTTGCTCTTTCGAGTTAACAATGTCAATATGTTGAATTTTGGAATCTGCAACTGTGGAATGGCGGAAGGAGGTTTGAAGGGAAAGCCTTATTGGG
Organism: Chiloscyllium plagiosum; assembly: GCF_037043375.1. Taxonomy (NCBI): domain Eukaryota; kingdom Metazoa; phylum Chordata; class Chondrichthyes; order Orectolobiformes; family Hemiscylliidae; genus Chiloscyllium; species Chiloscyllium plagiosum. Next base: position 75,226,316 of record NW_028270150.1, on the reverse strand, counting down.
TGTAAATGCAAGGACAGTAGAAAAGTGGTATTAGATAAACTAATGCAACTAAAGACAGATAAGACCCCTGGCCCTGATGGCTTGCATCCAAAGACCAACAGAGATAGTGGATGCATTGTTTGTAATTTTCCAAAAATCCTTGGATTCTGGAATTTAACACAGGAGATAGGTAAGTTTGTGATTGATAAGGGGAATAAGAATTATAAGGAGAGGACAGGAGAACAGTGTAGAGAAACATTTCAGCCATGATTGAACGGCAGAGCAGACTCAGTGGACCGAATGTCCTAATTCTGCTCCTATGTCTAAGTACTGGAGGAATGGAAAGGGGCTGGTGAGACCACATCTGGAGTACAGTGAATAGTTTTTGTTCCCTTATTTAAGGAACGATGTCATTTCATTGAAAGCAGTTCAGAGAAGCTTCACTAAGATTATTCCTGGTATGGAGGGATTGTCTTGTGAGCAAAAGCTAAACAGGCTGAGACTCTACTCGCTGGGCTATAGAAGAATGAGAGGTGATCTCACTTGAATGTTAAGGGGCTAGACAGGTTAAATGCCGAGAGGATGTTTCCCCTCCCCCACCCCCACCCCCAATGGGAGAGTCTAGGACCAGAGGGCATGAACTCGGAATAAAGGGGCATCAGTTTAATACCGAATGAGGAATTCCTTCCTTCGGAGGATTGAGAGTCTTTGGAACTCCTTGTCACAGAGAACTGATGGGGAATAGTCCTTGTGTAAATTTAAGGCAGAGATACATTATTGGTTAGTAGGGAAATCAAGGGTTTCAGGCAAAAGGGAGGGAAGTGGATGTGAGGAATGGTAGCTGGGAATATCCTAATGAATGGTGGAGCAGACTGGAGGGGTCAAACAGCCCGCTCCTGTTATTCCTAATGGTCTAATGATCCATGAAATCTTGACCTATATATGTATCTTTGAAACAGTGCTCAGATCCAAGTGGTTAGTCTCTGAACTTCAAATGAGTGTTTGACCTGAGTCAAATGGGTGTGGAGGAAAATTTTGAGTTGAGAAGTTCAGCCGCGAGAATAAGTAACAGTGTTCATTATAATTTTAATAAAAGGTAGGTATGATAGAGTAAAGCTATTAGTGTTTGTGTGGTAAAATAATTCTGCTTTAAATTGCTAATCTTTGGCTTTGTTGTTTTGGTGAATACCTGGGTTTTGGGTTCCCAAAGAAAAACATTAACTAAAAACATTACTGGTCTCTATCAAGATCATAACAACGGTTCAGATGCTACTAACGGAAGACTCCGCAAGCAAAGCAAAGAGAAGGAAATGGAAGGATGCGATAGATTTAGATGAGGAATGATGGTGGGAAGCCCCCGTGGAGCATGAGCAACATCTTGGACTGGTTTGGCTGAGTCTGTTGCATTTCCAGTGTGCACTTCAGGAAGTAGGCCTGTGTTCCCATAGGTATCCAGAAGGTGGGCAATCAGGTCAAAGATGCCTTGGCTGCGGGAGGTGCAATAAAGAAGAGTGCCACTGTGCAAAACAAATTACAAACTGTGAGGGATCTCCAGGCTGCATGGAGGTTGTTGGCTGAGATTGAAAATACAGCTCTTCCCACATGGTCAACATGGGGGCTATGAGTTGAGTAGGACATGCCAATAAGTGATAACCATACAGAGAAACATATGAAAGATACTAAAAGGGTCAAAGTTGGTTGGAAAGTGCTGGAGGAACTCAGCAAGCCTGGCAGCATCCATGAAAGGAAAAAAACAGACTTAACCTTTTGAGTTCAGTCACCCTTCAGAATAATTGAATTAGAATAGTTCCTGAACTCAGTTACTTAGCTTTTTTTAGATTTCCTAGAAATTTGAGCATTTTGTATGATGGTGCATTTTATTATCTTCAACCAGAAAATAGCATCTTACCAAAAGTACACTCAACTAAGATATTAATACTCCAAGTACTTTATCTCCACTGGAGAATTAACTTGCAGCTGCTATATTTAGGGTAGTGCAAAAGTAATGCTTAGTTTTCTACAAAACTTCCAACCATATCTTCCAGTGTGGCGGTTTGAAGTGATCCTAGACAATATTGTGGTGATTTAATACTATATTAATTCACAGTTATAGCACGCAATCCAGGAAGGCTGTGGATCAGTCAAAGAGAAAAGAAATTGGTCATATTATTTTGGAACAGGAGGCCATTCTGCCGCTCAAGCCTATTCTACCATTCAGTGAGATTATGACTGATCTGTGGCTTAACTCCATACATCTGCTTTGGGCCATAATCCCTTAATATCTTTGATTAACACAAAAAAACCCTATCTCAGATTTAAGACTCTCAATTGATCTGGCATCAACTGCTGTTTGTCATAGAGTTTTGCAACATGGAAACAGACCCTTTGGTCCAACAAGTCCACACCAGCCATGTTCTGAAACTGAACTAGTCCCACCTACCTGCATTTGGCTCATATCCCTCCAAACCTTGCCTAGTCATGAATTTATCCAAATATCTTTTAAATGTTCTAACTGAATCTGCATCCACCACTTCCTCTGACAGTTCATTCCACACGTGAGCTCTGTATAAAAGAAGTTGCCCTTCATATCCTTTTCAAATATTTCTCCTCTAAACTTACGAATGTGCCCCGTGGTTTTGAACCCCCTCACCTTCGGGGAAAAGTGGTTTGCTATTCACCTTATCTATGCCTTTCATAATTTTATATTCCTCTATTAGGTCACCCCTCAACCTCCTATGCTGCAGTGAAAAAGGTTCCAGCCTATTTGTTTTTAATAACTCAAACTGTCCATTCGCTGCAACATCTTGGTAAATCTTCTGTGAACCCTCTACAGTTTAATAATATCCTTCCTAAAACAGGGCGACCAGAACTGCACACAGTCCTCCAGGAGAGGCCTCCTCTACAAACTCAACATAATGTCCTCACTCCTATGCTCAAATGTCTGAGCAATGAAGGGCAAGCATGCTAAATGCTGCCTTAACCACTCTGTCTATCTGTGGCACAAATTTCAAAGAAACATATACCTGAACCCCTCGGTCTTTCTGTTTTCCAACCCTATGGAACATTGCTGGTCACAGGCCTCCAGTTCAAATATCAGTTTTCACTACCATCCGCTGTCTCCTACCATAAATCCAATTTTGTATCCAATTGGCAAGCTCTCCCTGGATCCTATGTCATCTAACTTTACTATTACTTTATGGAAGAGAATTCCAAATATCTACCATTATTGTGTGTAGAAGTGCTTCCTTATGTCTCTGCTGAATGGTCTGGTCCTAATTTTCAGACCATGTCCCCTTGATCTAGGATCCCCAACCATTGGAAGTAGTATCTTCATCCTCCCTGTCTGTTCCTGCCAACATCTTGAAGACTTCAATCAAATTACCTCCTAACCTCCTAAATTCTATAGAATGCAAACCTAATTTGTATAATCTTTGCTCATAACTTAACCCCTGAAGTCCAGATATAATTCTTGTAAACATACATTGCACTCCCTCCAAGGCCAATATATCCTTCCTAAGGTGTGGTGCCCAGATGTGCTCGCAGTGGTACCTAACCTGTAAACTGTATTGTAAAATAATTAGCCTGATTTACTGTTATGGATTGACACGTATTTATTCCAAATATAGAAAAGAATGAAGTACTACCTTCAGAAGTGCAGATTTGTTTGTCATGCCCCAAGTGCTTTGTGTTTCTAACCAATTTTATATATTTATTTATTTATTTATTTATTTTTTGCAGAGTTCAACTGCAGAAAATGAAGATTGTCCGCCCCTCTCTTGAAGTTGCCCGATACACAATGACTTTCCACACAAGGGACCATGGAAATGAAGTCAACCCGGAGAGGTGAGTTGGGGAGAAACCTCTATCAATGGGCATTGGCCAATCCTGCTTTTACTTTTATTTTATAAAATAATAATCTGATCTTGGATCTAAGTTGTGTTGGTCCCAATATAATCACGTTTTCAAAGCTTAAAATTTACTGGAATCCAGCATCTGCAGACCTCACTGTCTCCTAGAATTGTTGGTGCACAACACCAGTAAGTTGCATGATATATATATGGTGCTCTTAATTCACTTATAATTTGGTTTATAGGAGTACATAGTTTTATTTTGCCTCAGGCCCTGACATGCTTACCTTTTTTGAACACAGGATGCATAAATCATGAAATTAAAACATTTTGGCAGCAAATTTAAATTTGCCTGTATGTTCATCTGTATCCATTTGAAACCTTTCATTTAATTTTACTTTATAAATTATATTGGAATGACGGAGTTTTTTTCTTGGAAAAGAATCTCACCAAGGCTTCATACCGTTCCCAAACTATTTGCCTGAAGGTGAAACACAGAAAAGGTAAATCATTTAAACTAAAGTTTAAAAACAGATCATCAAGAAAACTGCATTAGTGTATTAGCTTTAGTCTCATTCTCAATCTAACAATTTTTCAAAATCAGTTCAGGTGTAAGTGATGCAGATTTACAGCAGTAAACATTATCACTTGTATAGCTCAGTTTCATGCCTCCTCTCCTTGCTGTGTGTTTTTTTTTGGAGAAATGTACATTTGAATTCCACTGAACCGCCATAAATGTTGGTAGTTTTTCTTACTAAGCTCTTTTAATTTCTACCAGAGTACTACAATGATAGGACGAATTAATCGGTTAGAGGTTTTATAAAAATTCATCTCGCATTCTTCTTATCAAAGGATTTTTTCCCAAGTTTGAGCTGCTTCCTAAATATAATATAAAAATTGAAAAAATATTGAAAAGTGCTGAGCAAAAGAAAAGCCAGAGCAAGAAAGTCTGGTTTGTCCTTCTCATGCTCTGGTACCACCAATGTAGCAACCATCTGATTAAAGCTGTCCCTGTATTTCTAATATCCTTGTCTTCTCTGCATGCGTCAGGCATTCTCTAAACAATTTCTTCCTGTGTTGTTTGGAATTACTGTTGTTGATTGATTTTTAACTCTACCCCTATCCCCCAGCTAGCTCCAAGTAGATATATTTTAATGTTCTGGTTCTGTGCTTGCTCAGTAAACATGAGATCATAAAGCATAGGGGAAGAAATATGCCATTCGAAGTATTGAGTCTGTTCTATCATATAGTGAGTTCATGACTAAATGATAGTCCTCAACTCCTCTTTCATACCATAACTCTATTCCTTACTGATTTAAAAATCTGTCTATCTCAGCCTTGCTTTTACTTAACCCAGCCTCAACAACTCTTTGCAGTAAAGATTTCAATACGTTTGTTTCTTATGTAATTGAACATTAACAGTTCTCATCCTCTGTTCACCTTCATAGGATGGCACTACTAAAGAAAGTTCCACAAGTTTGGAGTAAAGATGGTTTGAATTCCTGCTCCTACAAGGTGCTAACAATACAACATAAACCCTTATATATTAACATTACTGTGGACATTGGTGATCCTCGCCACAATCTTGAAGTTGCTGTCTAAATGCAGCATCCCTGCTTTCACAAGTGACTTACAAGTGATCGGCAGCTGTTGTACAGGTTCTCCTTTTTGGGCTGGATGAATAAATTTAAGGTTGCATTGCTTTGTCACTGTATAAATATGTGACATTTTATATGTTGCCTGGATATAAAGGGAAATGAAACACAGACAATGTAAGTTGAACCATTTTCTTGACAATTAGTACAAGAGTTAGGCGTATGTGGTAAATAGAAATGGATGGTACAATATTCCTTTGGAAATTTAATTTGGGTGTTGAGAGTTCTTGGCTCAAAACCATGCACCTTGCCACCCAAAAGCACCAGGGGAATCACTTCACCTGTTCAAGTTCAACAATAGATTTTTGATGGATTTTGAGATTGGCTCGCCTACCTATTATCTGAGAAGATTTATATAGTTTTAAGTATTTTTAGCAATTTTATTGAAGTTTGAGACTTGGAAGAATCATAACATTCCTGTTGCGAAGACAACAATTGATACTTTGTTGCATCATCAGAAAGCCAAAAAACCTTGTTTATATTATCCTTTTCACACCCATTGGATAACTTTACAGCCAACTTTCTGAAGTGCAATTGCTGTTGAAGTGTGGGAAACAGAGCAGCCAGTGTGTGTACGCACACAGTAAACTTCCACATGCAACAATGTGATCATGACTTGGTTTTCTTTGTGTCTGAGATATTGACTGAGGGATAAATATTCATCTGGAAACCAGAGACCACTCCTCTCTTTCTCTTCAAAATAAAGCTATGGAAGCTTTTACATATATCCAAGCAGGCAGTTGCTGCTTTAGTTTAACATCTTATTGCAAAGATGACACATGTGATGGCACACTGCCGCCTCAGTACTGCATGGGTGTGTCAGCCTTTTGTTGTTGTTGTTGAGACTTGAAGCTAGTACCTTGTGACTCAGATGTAAGTGCTAACCACTGAGTCACAGCTGACACAGTTCATCAGCATCTTGGATGTGATAATCTGACAAATACCACTAATGACTGCTAAGGGCTGTTGTGGCACAGTAGTAGCATTTCCATTTATGGGCCAGGAGGCCCAGTTTCAAATCTCACCTGCTCCAGAGGTGTGTAATACCATCTCTGAGAAGGTTGACTAGAAAATATCTATAAATCATTGCTTATAATTGGTACATCCTTCAGTGGCTCCCTTCAGAGGAAGTGGTGCCACAGTGATAGCTTCACTGGACTAGTAATTCAAAACTCCAGGTTAATACTTCTGTGGACATTAGGTTTGAATACCACCGTGGCAGATGGTAAAATTTGAATTAACTTCAATAAAATTCTCAAATAAAAAATGCTAGTCAAATGGTGACCATGTGGATTGTCATGAAATCCCACCTGTTTCACTGATGTCCTCTTGGGAAGGGAAACTTTGTCCTCACCTGTTCTAGCCTACATGTGACTCCAAATCCACAGCAGTGTGATTAACTCTTAACTGTTTTATCTTAACAGTTTAAGGATGAGCAATAAATGTTGACATAGCCAATGGCACCCATTTCTCATGAATGAATATTTTTAAAAAATGAAGATTCCAAGTTCTAACTTTATAGTTGAAATGTGAGCATTTGCCATTCTAATCACTGGGCAATATCTTGTTGTGATACCTTTGTATTCCAGACATTTTTGTTTAAAAAATTTTTTGTTTGATTACAAAACTTATATAAACTCGCTGGGATTAAAAAGGGACCAAATACTTGGATGGTAATAATTACTCTCTCAATCTTTCTTGTACTACCTCTGATAATAAAGAGAAATGATTTTCAGTCATCCAACTCCTCTGGTCCTCACGATTGTGGTGCCATTGTTGGACTGGGGTGGACAAAATCAGATGTCACACGACACCAGGTTATAGCCCAACAAGTTTATTTGAAACTGATCTGGCTATCACAGATTACCATCAGTTCAAATTTACAGGGCATAAGAGATGTGATCAAGTGAATTCTCTGTTCTTGTATAACGTTTTTGTGTTCTGATTATCAATGTTAAATTACTGAAGTTTCAGTTTGAAGCCAAACTCTCCAGTTGAATGACATAAAGTTATTTAAAAATACAAAGAAGTTGCAATTGTGGAAACACCAACACTTACCTTCACCGGTGCAGATGTTCTGACCATTTCTGAAACAGAACACTACTTTCACAATTAATCCTTTTAAAGTGTCATTTTGTTCATAAGTGTTTCTTTCCTTTATGATGGAAAGCTTGAACTGCAAATGTAGTTTGACAATGCAAGAGTGTAGCTAACATATATAAATATCGCACTGGACTCTGATGATTCTTATTGCAGTCCCCAAGCTTACTAACCAAAGTTGCAGTCTTAAAGCCATATAATAACAGCTTGCTGACATGTAGTTCAATGAATTACAAAGTGGGCTTGTAGAACTGGGCTTGAGTGATGAAGGACCTATATTTCTTCAGTTGTTCATTGAAATATTGATGCTCCCATATGATAGAATAGTGCAACACCTACCAGTAACACAAGATACATCCTGTTGCTCCATTAAATGATCTCTGGTTTATATTTTGCTTGACAACATTGGAAGTAAAGGTAGTCAACAGTAATTATTTTTTTCTAATTGAATGCTGTTTCATTCAGCTGAAACCATGCTTGTACATTCATCTGAAGAATTTCACTGATCTTTCTCCAACGTTCTGGTAACTATTTGGGAATTTCTAGAATGTTTTGATATTTTTGCAGGACAGAAAAGAGATGGTGTGCTTCCTGAAAATGTCAAGTATCGACTGAAAGGCTTTCTTCTGGTTTGAAATTTACAAATACTCAAATGATCTCCGGAAGAGAGAGCTACTACATTCCTCCTTTCGTAATGAAAATGTTAAAGACTATTCAAAGTTCCATTCAATGTAAATCCATTTATTGTTTTACATATATTTGTAAATAAAATGAAATATTTAATATATTTTATGATATTTTTAAATATAGGCATTATATGCCTAAGAGGACACCTTAATTCTTGACTCAAATTTTTAGAAATGGGATAAAGAGTTTGAACCGTTTAGGCCTAAATTTTGTGGAGAAATTTTCTCCAAGGGATGATTTTTTTTGTTTGCCCATAAAATTGAAATCTCTATTTTGTCAGACATATCCCTCTCTCTTGGATCTGAACTGCTTTTAGCCACAATTTGTGTTTGAATAACTGTTAGTATGCAACTCCTATTTCAATTCATTTGACTTATTTCACCCTTCCAACTTGTTTGTGAATCTGTAAAGATACATTCTGACCAGATATATACAAACCTAACATTTCCACTGCCCAGTACTCTGACAAAGATTTTGAGTTCCACGTTTTTGTGGCTCTTCCTGGTAGTCATTTTGATTACTTATGACAGGTTTTTACCTTGACCTTCTACAGCTTCATATTTTTTTTCTCTCCTGGCCGTATTGTGACTCTTTGTCAGCCTGAATTGTTTTTCTCCTCTACTGACTACTGAAGGCACATCTAGCACAATGAGCACCTCAGTCAAAGAAATAATTCAGTTGTCCTTGTGCTGGTACTAGTGTGAGGAGCATTATAATTTTTAAAAAATCACTAGTTTGTGATTTAATGATACCTGATTGTTCTTTTATTGGTTTAACAAGAGCGTGTTGGGGACTAGGTCAGACCCCTCAAAACATTTTTAAGCAGGCTGCCCAGATCGTGACTTTGCTATTTGTTTAGCTAGGTATATAGTGGATATTTGCAGAGTAAGGTAGCTGGGTTGGCTACCAAGTATTAAACCAACAGAATTTATTTACAAAACTATGGAATGAAACACAATGAACAGAAAGTAGAATACTGGATAGCTTATCCTATCCAAACCCGACTTAATGACACTGTTCCGAAAATACTTGCAACAATCCCAATACCCACATACCAACAGTCCCTTAGCAGAAACAGTAAAGAATGGCATAGGCAATTTACAGTTTGAAATCATGAGGGCTTCCAGTTTCCCCTATGACTCGGACTCAACTTACTCCTGAACTGAAGTGAACTGCCCAGCTAGGGAACTGGCCATATTCCCTTGACCTCCAATCCCAACCTCAGCATCAAACCAGCAGATAAAGGGGGTGCAGTGGTAGTTTGGTGCACTGACCTCGACACCACTGATGCCAACACAAAGACACCTCTTACTACCGCCCCTTTGACCATGACCCCCCCCCCCCCCAACACCAAACCATCATCTCCCAGACCATACAGAACGTCATCACCTCAGGAGATCTCCCACCCACAGCTTCCAACCTCATAGTCTGGAACCCCGCACCGCCCGATTCTACCTCCTTCCCAAGATCCATAAGGCTGACCACCCCGGCCGACCCACTGTCTTAGCCTGCTCCTGCCCCACCGAACTCATCCCCACCTACCTTGATACTGTCCTCTCCCACCTAGTCCATGAACTCCCCACATACTTTCGAGACACCACCCACTTCCTCCAAGACTTATGTTTACCCAGCCCCCAGCACCTCATCTTCACCATGGATATCCAATTCCTCTACACTTCCATCCGCCATGCCCAAGGCCTCCAAGCCCTCTGTTTCCTCCTCTCCTGACATCCCCAGCAGTACCCTTCCACTGACACACTCATTCGTTTGGCTGAACTGGTCCTCACCCTTAACAATTTTGCCTTCAAACCCTCCCACTTCATCCAGACCAAAGGGGTAGCCATCAGCCCCAGCTATGCCTGTCTCTTCATTGGCTACATAGAACTGTCCATCTTCCATAGTTACACCGGCACCACTCCCCACCTCTTCCTCCGCTACATTGATGACTGCATTGGCGCCACCTCATGCTCCAGCGAGGAGGTTGAGCAGTTCATCAACTTCACCAACACATTCCACCCCGACCTTAAATTCACCTGGACCATCTCTGACACCTCCCTCCCCTTCCTGGACCTCTCCATCTCCATTAATAATGACTGACTTGACACTGACATTTTTTACAAACCCACCGACTCCCACAGCTACCTAGATTACACCTCTTCCCACCCTACCTCCTGCAAAAATGCCATCCCGTATTCCCAATTCCTCCGCCTCTGCCATATCTGCTCCCAGGAGGACCAGTTCCACCATAGAACACACCAGATGGCCTACTTTAGAGATCGCAATTTCCCTTCTCATGTGGTTAAAGATGCCCTCCAAGGCATCTAATCCATGTCCTGCACCTCCGCCCTCAAACTCCACCCCTCCAGCCGTAACAAGGACAACACCCCCCCCCCCCGGTCCTCACTTTCCACCCTACCAACCTTCGCATTAACCACATCATCCGCCGACATTTCCACCACCTCCAAATGGACCCCACCACCAGGGATATATTTCCCTCACCTCCGCTTTCTGCAAAGACTGTTCCCTCTGTGACTACCTGGTCAGATCCACGCCCCCCCCCCCCCCATTCTGGCTCCCTCCCCTGCCACCACAGGAATTGCAAAGCCTGTGCCCACACCTCCTCCCTCACCTCCACCCAAGGCCCTAAAGGAGCCTTCCACATCCATCAAAGTTTCACCTGCATATCCACCAATATCATTTATTTATCCATTGCTCCCAATGCGGTCTCCTCTACATTGGGAGGACTGGATGCCTCCTCGCAGAGCGCTTCAGGGAACCTCTCTGGGACACCTGCACTAATCAACCCCACCGCCCCATGGCCCAACATTTCAACTCCCCCTCCCACTCTGCCGGGACATGCAGGTCCTGGGCCGCCTCCACCGCCGCTCCCTCACCACCCGGCGCCTGGAGGAAGAACGCCTCATCTTCCTCCTTGGAATGCTTCAACCCCAGGGCATCAATGTGGACTTCACCAGTTTCCTCATCTCCCCTACCCCACCTTACAGTTCTAGCTCAGCACTGCCCTCATGACCTGTCCTACCTGCAATCTCTCTTCCCACCTATCAGCTCCGCCCTCCCCTCTGACCAATCACCTCCATTCCCACCTTACAGTTTCAACCTTCCAGCTCAGCACTGCCCTCATGACCTGTCTTACCTGCCAATCTCCCTTCCCACCTATCAGCTCCACCCTCCCCTCTGACCAATCACCTCCATTCCCACCCCCATTCACCCATTGTACTCTTTGCTACCTTCACCCCAGCCCTGTTCTCCACCCTCCCCCCCCCCCCCATTTATCTCTCCACCCTGGAGGCTTCCTGATGAAGGGTTTTTGCCCGAAACGTCAATTTTCCTGCTCTTTGGATGCTGCCTGACCTGCCGTGCTTTTCCAGCACCACTCTGATCTAAACTCCAGTTTCCAGAATCTGCAGTCCTCAGTTTTGCCCAGTTTTTCAAGAGACCTTTCAAGCTTTTGTTCTGAGGCACTATCTGTTAGGGTAAAGAACAAGGCCCCAATGAAACATTCAAACTTCAGACATGATAGAGCCTGGGCAATTACCCCCTCTCTGAAAAAAAATTCAAGGGCATTCCAAGCAAGATGATGTAATGGAAATCTGGTGTGTTTTATCCATGTTCACTCTAATTCAATTTGAAAACTATTCTGAACAAAACTGAGGTCTTTGTCAGATACAATTCTGTCTCAGAACCAATAAGCAGCAATCAAATTGTACACAATTTCTAAAGTTTTAGTTATTTGTTATTCGATTCTTTGGAAGCTCGTCAACCTACTTTGACTATTATTATGAAGGTGTAGGTGTGTACTGTATCTTTAAGAGAGAGAGGAAGCTGGGAAGGACTGAATGAAAGCACAGTGTGCTGAACAATTAAAAAATTTAGCATTTGAAATAAATAGGTGGAGTTGCGTTGCCGAGTTCAATTTCAGCCAATCAGTTTAAACTATGCTCCAGATACCAAAGTCCTATCGAATTTGAATTTTAATGTTTTAATGACATCAAACCAATGAAATTAACCCATGTTTTGAGGTATAAAATTGGACATTTTGAACAGTTAGGAGGAGAATAACAGAGATCGCCAACAAAAACAGACTGCTGGCCGAAAAGCTCTCTAAAAGGTACCTGTCCATAACAAATTTGTGCAACAGAAGACTGAAGAAAAGATGACCCAGGAAAATACAAATGAAAAGCTACTGAGGAAAATCGACAAAGGAGAATCAACAGCTGGCTAGTTTTTGAAATGTGATTTTTTTTTAAATGTAAATCTTAATCAGGGTTTTTTATCGGGCCAGCATTGTAGAGTGGGAGGTAAAAAATAGGTGTAAGAGAAAGGAGTTGTAAATAGTTGTTGTCTAATGTTCTTGTTGGACTTAAAGAACAAAACTGTTAATTTTTTTCTTTAAATAGTGATGTTTGGGGCATTTCTTTGCCACTTGAAATTTAACAGATTATATATAGCACAAGGTGAGCTTCTCTGTGTGTCGCATTTAAATTAGTAGAGCAGTTTACCCCATGACGTAACACTATCTATTTCAATGAATAGCTGTTGCCCTTCAAATTCCACAAATTGTATGAGTAGCATCCGTCACACTATACATGGATGTTTCCATGGTTGCTGAGGACAGCTCGGTATATTCTATACTGTTTCATTGTATGTTCTTATGTAGCCCAGGAGAGTAAAGACAGCTTCACGGCTGCTTCTATCAATGTCATCTTTTATGACGGGCAACTCATGCACATGTAAAATGAAAATTACATCCTCCATGATGGGTTTTGCATTCGATGGTAACCTAGACATGCTCATCACGATTGCAGTTATCTTCTGATCATCTGTACTTTATTCATATAACACTAAGCAGACAAAATGTAATCTTATCTCTGCACTTAGACTTCAGCTTAAGTGGGTCCTGGAGACTTTGGATTCAAATTAGCTGGGGGTTTATGATCAATTTCAATTGGGAAGCTACTACTACTATAATAAAATGTTTGAATTTAAATCTTTGATTTTTGGATTAAATCTGGTCAGAATTTCATTTGCCTGTCAGAAGCATGCAAGAGATGAGTGCAATTGATCTCTCTTTCCTATTATCCAATATGAGAGACCAGAATACCTGCTGTGTGTGTGTGATGAGGCATCACATGCTAACTTAATCTTTTTGGACCCACATTTGGGTGCATTGCTGGGTGGAGTACATTCCAATACAGTCGCCTTGTAATCATCAGATACTCTTAAACAATTTGGCTTTGGTACCACCTTAGTGAAAGTAGCCTGAATACTTTGTTATGCTTTTTTGTTTTAATCTCAAACCTTTCAGCTCTTGCTTTCCTGTTTCCTTTAGAACACTCAGTTGTGAACTGGTTTTGTATTCCTCTGACTCTATACTCTGGCGATATATTCTTTAACCAGTTGTCAGTTACAATATATACAAGGGGAGGAGGATACTTGAAAACCATGTGCGTTTTATGATGTGAGTTTCACTGCTGTGTGAAAAGGCTGATTACACTTTTGTGTAGTTAACGAGTTCCTTTCTAGCAAGATTGGTTAATCTGCCTTAACTGCAACAATGGATAATGTTGCATGCTATTTCGTTTGTATGAATGACTGACAGATCTCACCTCGGTGATTTTGTAATTCTCTGAGTTTTCCATGCTGACTCAACTTGTTTTGGTATAAACCAGGAGTCATCCTGACAGAGGCTCTCATGTTTTCCTGTATTTTTACTGGAGTTCCATCCATTGTTATCTGGACTATGACATCCTGTGGAATTCCATTTGGCATGTTTATATTTCTGATCATGTCGATCTCAACCAACCCCTCATTGATCTGATGCTAGTCAACAAATATTCACAGTGGCTGCTGTTTCCTCCAGCAAGTATTTTGAGCATGAACCTTTTTATGATTTGCCTTTACAAGAAGACCCTTCTTGCCTTCACAAATGTACGTGTTGCATCCTGTCTTCACAAATGGACAAGTCTATATCCTGTGTTGGCTTTAGCATTGCATTGATTTATCACTGTCATGTGTGCTGAGGTACAGTGAAGAATTTTGCCTTATGTACTTTACAAGTAGTGCAGCACAGTAACAGAACAGAGTGAAGGATGTAATGTTACAGACAGAGAATAACATTAATGTTAAAGAAGTCCATTCAAAAGTCTGATAACAGTGGGGATGAAGCTGGTCTTGAATCTGTTAGTACATGTAGAGAAGTCATGTTGAGATTGTGCAGGATTGATGAGGCCTCTTCAGATATACAGTCAGTTCTACTATAATGCGGTGGTTCCATGCTCGTGCTATCTGGTGGTATAAGAAAATCATGTAATAGCAACACCATTTAAACTAAGGTGGCCGGAGTCGAGTTATAACCAGTGCACACTTCAAAACTTTGCACTTTAGAACCAGTGTCCCTAATTCGTCAATCACATTAAAAACAAATTTGTGTTAATGAAATGCACGTTATAGCAGAACGACCTGTTCTGTGTTCAGTTTTGGTCGCCCAGTTTTAGGAAGGATTTTATCAAGCTGGAGAGGGTTCAGAAGAGATTTACCAGGATGTTGTTAGGTATGGAAGGTTTGAGTTATAAAGAAAGGCTACACTGGAGTGTAGGAGGTTGAGAGGTGACTGTATAAAAACTTATTTTCTGGTCTCCCCTCTATAGGAAGGATGTTGTGAAATTTGAAAGGGTTCAGAAAAGATTTACAAGGATGTTGCCAGGGTTGGAGGTTTTGAGCTATAGGGAGAGGCTGAATAGTCTGGGGCTGCTTTCCCTGGAGCATCGGAGGCTGAAGAGTGACTTTACAGAGGTTTATAAAATCATGAGGGGCATGGATAGGGTAAATACACAAGTTCTTTTCTCTGGGGTGGGGAAGTCCAGAACTGGAGGACACAGGTTTAGGATGAGAGGGGAAAGATTTAAAAGGGACACAAGGGGCAATATTCACGCAGAGGGTGGTGCATGTATGGAATGAGCTGCCAGAGGAAGTGGTGGAGACTGGTACAATTACGCCATTCACATGGATGGGTATATGAATAGGAAGGGTTTAGAGGGATATGGGCCAAATGCTGGGAAATGGGAGATTTATTTAGGATAGTTGGTTGGCGGGGAAGAGTTGGACTGAAGGGTCTGTTTCCATGCTGTACACCTCTATGACTCCATGAAGAGTAAGGATAGAGCTAATGGTAGTTGTCTTTTCCTTAGGATGGGGCATTTCAAGACTTTGGGGCACATTTTTAAAGTGAGAGAAGAGAGGTTTAAGAGAAGACATGAGGGCCAGATGTTTTAGACAGAGGGTGGTTTGCATGTGGAATGAACTCCCTGAGAAAGTGGTGGATGTGGGTACAGTTACAATATTTAAAAGACACTTGGATAATTGCATGAATAGGAAAGGTTTGGTGGGATATGGGCCAGGAGCAGACCAGGTGGGACTAGGTTAGTTTGGGATTACACTCGGCCTGGACTGTTTGAACTGAGGAGTCAGTTTCTGTGCTATGTGACTCTACGTATACAAACTTTTATATCGTCTGCTGGACAGAAGAGGTTGGACGGGAGTATAACCGGAGTGAAAGGGGTTTTGAATTGGTTTCCCTTTTTTTTAAATCCCATCAGTTGGTCACCACAAAGATTCTTTTTAGTATGCTGGCATAGCACATTTAAATTAAACCATAAGGAGCCCTTTACAAGGATTTCCTGATGTGAAAAATAAATACCCCAAATAAATAAAAACCATACCCCAAAATAAAAATGCAACATCTAATACACACATATCCAATATTCCATGCTTTTGTTTCAGATTGCTAGCATCTACAATGTTTTGCTTTTATGCCTTTGTTTTAGACCCTGAAAGTATGGAGCAGTTTTCAACACTTAATGGAAATGACTACTTATTCCAAACGAATCAAATTGAACAACAGGTAAACAATTATGAAAAATCAGCATATAATGCTAACCCTGTTATATATTTGTTACTGTACTCATATATAAATATACTTTAGAAAAAGGAGTGTTATGGGCAGAGGGAAAGATTACAAACATAGTCCAGTTGTTCTTATCCACAGGGTTTGCTGAGATGGACGCTGTGCTGTTCAGAATGCAGCTTCTTCTTGATCTTCCTTCTCCAGGTACTTGTTTGCAGGAGGCACAGGGTGACTGGCTTTCACTTATGATAGTCTCTTCTGTATAAGTAAAAGCCACAACTGGTAGCAAATAATCAGGGGACATGAACTGGCTGTCTTCAGGCTTGAGATGCTTTTCACTAAAGAACAAAAGTTTTTTTTCCTTTCTAAATATTCAATGGCTTTTTCCTCAAGCATTCACACCCACAAGCTGTTCAGCTACCTGGCAGCTGTTCACATTGTTGTTGATGGGCAGGAGACTATTGTTATTGATAAATTGTTCACATATAATCAGCTCTTTCCTGCTGGGTAAAGCTCCATTTATATGCACACTTTGATTCCAGCTCACCTGCAATAGGATTTGCCCCATAATGCTGTACAAAGAGCTTTTGAAACAGCACCTACAATGAGTGCCAACCAAGTTGCATTAATAGAAAATGCAGTAATCACTCAACAGTCCTTAGCATTCAGACCCATCCGTTCCTTACTCTGACCTTTACATTTCAGTCCACAAACAAAAATAATGGAAAAGTAAAATGTTCAGACTTTATATAGGATCAGGCATGACCTCTTGAATGGGAAGCAGTCTCAAAAGACTGGTTTGCCTACTCCTGCTCCTCCATTACATGGTGACATGTTTGTCAGCTTTATTAAAAAGGTGTCCGCTTGTGGTGGTTCACGTATCACCGGCACGTCCAAGGATTCCCAAGAGCTGCTGTCAGCAAGAAAAAATGTGTGTCCTACACATGATTTGGAAGTGCTGGTGTTGGACTGGGGTGTACAAAGTTAAAAATCAAGTACCAGGTTATAGTCCAACAGGTTTATTTGGATGAAGGAACAGCGCTCTGAAAGCTAGTGCTTCCAAATAAACCTGGTGCTGGAAAAACACAGCAGGCCAGGCAGCATCAGAGGATGCCTGGCCTGCTGTGTTTTTCCAGCACCACATTTTTCAACTCTGGTCTCCAGCATCTGCAGTCCTCACTTTCTCCTTCCAAATAAACCTGTTGGACTATAACCTGGTGTTGTGTGATATTTAACTTTGTCTGACACAGGCACCAACTGCCAATCCCAATTATTCTGATAAGGTTTGATGTTCAATGTTCCTAAATCCTGTCAGTCTGGACCCAGTTGTCTTTTGCAGAAATAGCACTTAAATGTGCACTATTAATAGTTTTTATTGTAGCTCAAGCACTCCAAAATTTGGTTAGCCCGTTCCAGTCTTAAGGATTTTAGAAAATTGGTGCAGAAATGTTTTGCTTTAATTAGTTTTGCTGTTGGCTACGTCGAACAATTGTTGAGTAGTAATTGGATACAAAGATGTGTGTGAGAGTTATCAGGCTCTGTCTGATAATTGGGAGCTGCCAGTATTCTAGTATAGAGAGGAGGAAACTTTGGATTTTAGAAGATGTTGGCCTCATGCCAGTGCTGTTATTGCAGATGTATATTGGTGGGAATCGATTGAAACAATCTTGTTAATGTTCCCTTTGGTAATACTGCCACTCGGTGCACTGCTTGATGCACGTACAGAATTGCAACAATGGTTCTGTTTGAAATATTTCAACTGAATATGGAAAGGCCAGCTTGTAGTCTATTAAATGTGAAATCCATTGATACACCTGCAATAGATTATCTCCATTGCTCACCTGTGACATTCTGAGGTAATGATGATGAACTCGCACCTTCTTAATTTCAGTCAAATACAGTGTCAGTATATTACCTCATTGTTAATAATGCAGCAAAGAGGGTGGTAGTTTTCTCTATTCACCTTTCATAACCAAATTGGGAGGTGCCACTTGGATAGTTGATCTTCCATGACCTAGTTCTTGTTGAACAAAGATAGTTAAAGTTGATCCCAACCCAAAGGCAAAACCTGCAGGAAAGGGCTTGACTGCTTTAATTTATTTTCATTAAAATGCAATCTTCTTGTCGTGTTATCTCCAATTTGGATTACAGCTCAATCCAACATGTACTCAGGCCCAGTGTCTTGGTCCTTGTTTCTAAACTGTCCCTCAAATAAAAAAAAAATTCATTCACTGGAAGAGGATGTCACTGGCTAGGCTAGCATTTATTGCCCATCCCAGAGGTTATTTAAGAGTCAACTATATTGCTGTCGGTCTGGAGTCACATGTAGGCAAGACCAGGTAAAGGTGGCAGTTTCCTTCCCTAAAGTACATAATGTATTTGTCCAACAATCGACAATGGTCATCATTAGAATCTTAATTCCAGATTTTTATTGAATTCAAATTCCACCATCTGCTAAGACAGGTTTCAAACCCAGATCCCCAGAACATTACCCCGGTCTCTGGATTAACAGTCCAGCAATAATATTCCTTGGCCTTTACCTCCTCTCTGAATATATAGCCTGCTGCACTATGTGATTTTACTCAGTCCAGCATGTTCATGAGATAACAGATAATTTGAAAAAGCATAGCCAGGTATTTTGTTGTGTAGACTTGAGTTATAATTCCGAATGACGTGGACAGTTTTCTCGGTATCTTTTGAGGTTTTTAAGCAAGCTTTCTTTGAGTGGGGCATCAGAGATTTCCTCTGAAATTCAGTTCAAGACCACAGCAATGTGAGAGAGATCCTATAGTGCGTTGGCAGAGTCCTTACCTCTGGGCCTAATATTCCTGGTTTAACACCTGTCTCGACACAATGACTATGGAAGGTATGCCACCTTCCAGCCCGAAATGTGTGCTAGCTATAGTGTGCAACAGTAGTTAAAGACTCCAAGTGCATAATCTTTACATGAGCATGTGTCATCCTTATTCCCAGGGATTTAGCCACAAACACACACATGGCATTTTGGAATGAAATTCCATTTACTCACCAATTTACAGGAGCTGGAACTCTCCCACCAACCTTCTGACTGAGCGAATAAGTTGTGAATTATGGGCACTATAACTAAAACAGAAATTGTTGGAGAAACTCGGTAGGTCTGACAGAATCTGTGGAGAGGGGTCTGAAGAAGAGTCACCAGATTCCAAACACTAACTCTGCTTTCTTTCCACAGATCCTGTCATACCTGTTGAGTTTCTCCAGCAATTTCTGTTTTTGTTATACATTTTATTCATCTGTTTCATTCTTGATGCTAGACTTTTAATTGACTTTGTTTTTATAAGTTAATAAAAACGTAATGTCATTACACTGCAAATGGCATTAAAACTGACTGCTTTTATTGTACAACTGGGACTGTTTGACAGAAAACTAGCCATTAAATATTTTATATTCAGTTGAATGATCAGACGGCTGAGTGTTTCAAAATGAACAATTTTTACTATAACTGCTTGAGCTAACAGTTCCATTTGGGGAATTCAGTGGGTGACAGAACTGCTATAATTAAGATAATATTTTTAATAAGGCAAAATTTATATTGCAAAAATGACTGAGGTATGAATGTTGGGTAAACACGGCAAGAGTTTTTTACACGTATGTATCAGTCAAAAAAATGTTTTTGCTAGATTATGTTATGAATGTCTTTCTTGCTATTTGGAATCATAGAATCCCTACTGAGTAGATGCAGGCCATTCAGCCCATTGGGTCCACATTAACCCTCCAAAGAGCAACCCATGGACCCTTTCCCTGTAACCTTGCATTTCATGCAGCTAATACACCAAGCCTGCACATCCCTAGACACCATTGGCCATTTAACATAGCCAATCCACCTAACTTTAACATCTTTGGACTGTGGAAGGAAACCGGAGCACCAAACTCCACACAGACAATTGCTTGAGGCAGGAATTGAACCTGGGTCCCTGGCGCTGTGAGGTAGCAGTGCTAACCACTGAGGCACCGCCTTGCCCCTATTTGTGTTTCTTTGTTTATCTATTCCTCTAAGAAACTATCTTCTACCCAGATTATGTTTCCTTTGCCGTAAATGGAACAATTTTCTTGTTGTATTAGAGTCATAGATTTATAGAAATGTACAGCATGGAAACAGACCCTTCAGTCCAACCAGTCCATGCCGACCAGATATTTCAACCCAATCTAGTCCCACCTGCCAGCACCCGGCCCATATCCCTCCAAACTCTTCCTATTCATATACCCAACCAAATGCCTTTTAAATGTTGCAATTGTACCAGCCTCCACCACATCCTCTGGCAGCTCATTCCATACATGTACCACCCTCTGTGTGACAAAGTTGCCCCTTAGGTCTCTTTTATATCTTTCCCCCTCACCCTAAACCTATGCCCTCTAGTTTTGGGCTCCCCCACCCCAGGGAAAAGACTTTGTCTATTTATCCTATCCATGCCCCTCATAATTTTGTAAACCTCTATAAGGTCACCCCTCAGTCTCCGACGCTCCAGGGAAAACAGCCCCAGCCTGTTCAGCCTCTCCCTACAGCTCAAATCTCCAACCCTGGCAGCATCCTTGTAAATCTTTTCTGAACCCTTTCAAGTTTCACAACATTTTTCCAATAGGAAGGAGACCAGAATTCCATGCAATATTCCAAAAGTGGCCTAACCAATATCCTGTACAGCCGCAACATGACCTCCCAACTCCTGTATTCAATACTCTGACCAATGAAGGAACGCCTTCTTCACTATTCTATCTACCTGCGACTCCACTTTCATGGAGCTATGAACCTGCACTCCAAACTCTCTTTGTTCAGCAACACTCCCTAGGATCTCACCATTAAGTGTATAACTCCTGCTAAGATTTGCTTTCCCAAAATGCAGCACCTCGCATTTATCTGAATTAAACTCCATCTGCCACTTCTCAGCCCATTGGCCCATCTGATCAAGATTCTGTTGTAATCTGAAGTAAACTTCTTCGCTGTCCACTGCATCTTCAATTTTGGTGTAATCTGCAAACTTACTAACTATGCTTGCATCCAAATCATTTATGTAAATGGCAAAAAGTAGAGGGCCCAGCACTGATCCTTGTGGCACTCCACTGGTCACAAGCCTCCAGTCTGAAAAACAACCCTCCACCACCACCCTCTGTCTTCTACCTTTGAGCAAGTTCTGTATCCACGTGGCTAGTTCTCCCTGTATTCCATGAGATCTACTGCTGCTAATCAGTCTCCCATGGGGACCCTTGACAAACGCCTTACTGAAGCCCATATAGATCCCATCTACCGCTCTGACCTCATTTGTTACTTCTTCAAAAAACTCAATCAAATTTGTGAGACATGATTTCCCATGCACAAAGCCATGTTGATTATCCCTAATCAGTCCTTGCCTTTCCAAATACATGTACGTCCTGTCCCTCAGGATTCCCTCCAACAACTTGCCCACCACCGACGTCAGGCTCACTGGTCTATAGTTCCCTGGCTTGTCTTTATCGCCTTTCTCAAACCACGTTTGCCAACCTCCAGTCTTCCGGCACCTTACTTGTGACTATCGATGATACAAATATCTCAGCAAGAGGCCCAGCGATCACTTCCCTAGCTTCCCATAGAGTTCTAGGGTACACCTGATCAGTTCCTGGGGATTTATGCACCTTTATACGTTTCAAGACATCCAGCACTTCCTCCTCTGTAATATGGACATTTTGCAAGATGTCACCATCTATTTCCCTACAGTCTATATTTTCCATATCCTTTTCCACTAAATACTTATACAAAATATCCGCTTAGTATCTCCCCCATTTTCTGTGGCTCCACTCAAAGGCCACCTTGCTGATCTTTGAGGGGCCCTATTCTCTCCCTAGTTATCCTTTTGCCCTTAATGTATTTGTAAAACCCCTTTGGATTCTCCTTAATTCTATTTGCCAAAGCTATCTTATGTCCCCTTGTTGCCCTCCTGATTTCACTTTTAAGTATACTCCTACTGCCTTTATACTTCTCGAAGGATTCACTCGATCTATCCTGTCTATACCTTACATTTGCTTCCTTCTTTTTCATAGCCAAACCCTCAATTTCTTTAGTCATCCAGCATTCCTTATACCTACCAGCCTTTCCTTTCACCCTGACAGGAATATACTTCCTCTGGATTCTTGTTATCTCATTTCTGAAGGCTTCCCAATTTCCAGCCGCCACTTTACCTGTGAATATCTGCCCCCAATCAGCTTTGCCTAATACCGTCAAAATTTGCCTTTCTCCAATTTAGAACTTCAATTTTTAGACCTGGTCGATCCTTTTCCATCACTATTTTAAAACTAATAGATTTATGGTTACTGGTCCCAAAGTGCTACCCCCCTGATACCTCAGTCACCTGCCCTGCCTTATTTCCCAAGAGTAGGTCACGTTTTGCACCTTCTCTAGTTGGTACATCCACATACTGAATCAAAAACATTTCTTGTACACACTTAACAAATTGCTCTCCATCTAAACCCTTAACACTATGGCAGTCCCAATCTATGTTTGGAAAGTTAAAATCGCCTACCATAACCATCTTATCATTCTTACAGGCAGCTGAGATCTCCTTACAAGTTTGTTTCTCAATTTCCCTCTGACTATTGGGGAGTCTATAATACAATCCCAATAAGGTGATCATCCCTTTCTTATTTCTCAGTTCCACCCAAATAACTTCTCTGGATGTATTTCTGGGAATATCCTCCCTCAGCACAGCTGTAATGCTATCCCTTATCAAAAACACCACTCCCCTTCTCTCTTGCCTCCCTTTCTATCCCTCCTGTAGCACTTGTTTCCTGGAACATTAAGCTGCCAGTCCTGCTCACTTCAATGTTTTTAAAAAGTATCAGCTTTTCGCAAAGAAAATAAAGTTCTTTCATGCGTGATTTTTGTGTTGATTTCTCCATTTAATGAGCTTAAAGTATGTCCAGAGTTTAGACAAAATTGCTCATGCGTCTACTTTTAAAATTGTTCATGTCACAGAATCAGTGTCCTTATTTTGTACAGGCAATATAAAAGCTCACAGCTTCATTCATGTTAAATATTGTATTGAATTTGGAGTGCTGATACATACAGTCCCTGGCTGAGAATAAAGGCTGATAAATGTCTTAAGTCAACGAGGTCCTGCCCCTGAGAGCTGTTGGCTGGTACTGCAAGTGTACGCTCCAGAATTTGCTACACACCTACCCAAACTGTTTCAGTACAGCTACAACAGTGGCACCTAGCCAACAAAGTGGAAAATACACAAGAAGCAGGATAAATTCTGCCAGGAAAAATACTGCCCTGTCAGTCCATACTCAGTCAAGAGATGGAAGGGATCATTGACAGTGCTATCAACCAGCACTTACAAATGAATAAGGTCAGTGCCTGACCTTATTACAGACTTGATCGATACATGGACAAAAGAGCTGAATTCCAGAAGTGAGGGGAGAGTGACTGCCCTTGACATCAAGACTGTGTTCGACCGGGTGTAGCATCAAGAAGCCCAAACAAAACCAGAGTCATAGAGATGTACAGCATAGAAACAGACCCTTCGGTCCAACCCGTCCATGCCGACCAGATATCCCAACCCAATCTAGTCCCACCAGCCAGCACCCAGCCCATATCCCTCCAAACCTTTTCTATTCATATACCCATCCAAATGCCTCTTAAATGTTGCAACTATTATAGCCTCCACCACTTCCACTTGCAGCTCATTCCATATATGTACCACCCTCTGAGTGAAAAATGTTGCTTCTTAGGTATCTTTTATATCTTTCTCTTCTCACTCTAAACCACTTCTCAGCCCATTGGCCCATCTGATTAAGATCCTATTGTAATCTGAGATAACCTTCTTTGATGTCCATTTCTGAAGAAGGGCTTATGCCCGAAACGTCGATTCTCTGCTCCTCGGATGCTGCCTGGCCTGCTGTGTTTTTCCAGAATGACATTTTTCAACTCTGGTACTCCAGCATCTGCAGTCCTCACTTTCTCCTTTGCTGTCCACTCCATCCCCAATTTTGGTATCATCTGCAAACTTACTAACTGTACCTCTTATGCTCGCATCCAAATCATTTATATAAATGATGAAAAGTAGAGGGCCCAGCACTGATCCTTGTGTCCACTGGTCACAGGCTTCCAGTCTGAAAAACAACTCTCCACCACCACCCTGTCTTCTACCTTTGAGCCAGTTCTGTATCCAAATGGCGGGTTCTCCCTGTATTCCATGAGATCTAACCTTGCTCATCAGTCTCCCATGGGGAACCTCATCGAATGCCTTACTGAAGTCCATATAGATCACATCTACCGCTCTGACCTCATCAATCCTCTTTGTTACTTCTTCAAAAAACTCAATCAAGTTTGTGAGACATGATTTCCCATGCACAAAGCCATGTTGACTATCCTAATCAGTCCTTGCCTTTCCAAATACATGTACATCCTGTCCCTCAGGATCCCCTCCAACAACTTACCCATCATCAAAATCAGGCTCACTGGTCTATAGTTCCCTGGCTTGTCCTTACCACCCTTCTTAAACAGTGGCACCATGTTAGCCAACCTCCTTCTTCCAGCACCTCACCTGTGACTATCGATGATACAAATATCTCAGTAAGAGGCCCAGCAATCACCTCCCTAGCTTTGGGAATCAGGGGTGAAACTCTCCATTGGTTGAAGTCATGTTGAGTATGAAAAAAGATGATTATGTCTGTTGAAGGTCAATCATCTCAGCACCAGGACAACTCTGCAGGAGTTCCTCAAGATAGTGTCCTAGGCCCAAACATCTTCAGCTGTTTGATCTTCCCTCCATCAGAAGTTCAGAAGTGGGGATGTGCAATCATTGACAAACAATGTTCAGCACCATTTGCCACTCCTCACATTCTGAAGCAGTCCATGTCCAAATGCTGCAAGACCTGGACTTTATCTGGAGTTGGCCTGACAAGTGGCAAGTGGTATTCACAGCACACAGGCGCCAGGCAATGACCATCTCCAAAAGAGGTCATCTAACAATTGTCTCAGGATTTAATGGCATTGCCATTACTGACACACCCACAAACAACATCCTGGGGGTTATCAGTATCCATAAAATGAACTGGACTAGCCACATAATGATTATAGATATAAGAGAAGGTGAAAGGCTCGCAATTGTACTGTTTGTAACTCAACTGCTATCTCCCCAGTACCTGTCCACCATCCACAAGGCTCGAGTGAGGAGACTGGTGGAATGCTTTCTACTGCGTGGATGCATGAAGCTTCATTAACACTCAAGAAGCTTAACACCATTGAGGACAAAGCAGCCTGCTTGATTAACACCCCATGTACCACCTTTAATATACTTGCTTTACCCCCGATGTGAAGTGGCTGCAGCGTTTACCATCTACAAGATGTGACCTCTACCATCTACAAGATGTGACCTCTACCATCTAGATGGACAAGGGCAGCAGATACATGGGGGCGCCACCACCTGCAAGCTCCCCTCCAAGTCACTCACCATCCTGACTTGGAAATATATTGCCATTCCTTCATAGACACCTCAATATCCTGGACTCCATCCCTAACAGCTCCACGGGTGTCCCGTGGTCTTCTGCAGTTCAAGATGGCAACATAACCCCATGTTTTCCAAGGATTGGCAATAAACGCAGGACTGGCCAGCGATGCCCACATCACACAAACAATTTTAAAACAGGAGATCCAACGCGTGCATGGAACATCATAGGGTGAGTCAGCGAGGGGTTGACCTGGGGATAAGGGCTGAAAGTTTGGGGTTCAATTGCGTGGAGGAGTGGAACAGGGATCTAAGAGAAGACAGAGGATGGGATCAGGGGCACAGAGAGGTGAAACTGAGAAGGGTCTGACATCCTGGGTGTGGTGATGCGGTCAGTCAGGGTACAGGAGGAGGCTTAGAAATGCTGTCAGTACTGTTCAAATGGGGATCAATCTCATGGTGTTGACGAGCAAACTTTTTGTCTGTGATGCAGAGCCTCCCAGTTTGACGAGGAAGCTCATTTCTCAATTTTCTGGAGCTGCAGTATCATCAGCTGATAGTAAGTTTCATCACTGAAAAGTTACAGCCTACCCCCTAGAAATGCAAACACGTGGCTGTCACTTTGAATTTTAATTGTAATCGCGGGATAAATAAGATAAAGCATGAGAGCAGAAGCGGTGCCTACTTCCTGTGGGAACACTGATACAATTCTACCCACCAAGTCATTCCCTGCCAATCTGAAATTAAATTGATATAAAGAAATGAACATTCTGGGTTGTCGAAAAATCGAGCGAGTGCAGAATGATAAAGGTTCAGCAAAGCAGATTGTGACATTGTGACTTTTTAAAGCAAGAATCCATGCTGTTCCTGTCCCATCTCTTTTATTGTTTCCACTTATTTAGTTTTGTCGATGAAGTCCATTGCCTGAATGATACAGTGTTCATTATGGTAGGCCTTGTAACGTATATCACAAAGACTGGGTTCTTGTTGAGATTAATATGTTGAGGTTAATTTAAAATGCAAGTTATTTATGCTCCTATAATCTCAGACTTGCACATAATTTGAGTCTGTGCTTGTTACAACAAAGGACCAAGATACTTCCAAGCCAGCTACTGCTGCAACTGGTGCTGACTTTCTTAAAAGGACAGTGACTATCTGGTCTGGAATCCCTCCACTCCCACCCCAACACCACCACCAGTCCCCTGCCCTGATCGTTCAGATTATTGCCAATAGCTCTTTCAGCTGAAGCCCCTTCAATAGGTAGCGCAGGTTAAACTTGATTGCTTGGAGTTTTTGGCACATTAGTATCAGATATAATCATAATCCAAGGATGACAAAGCTGTAATTGAAGGGATTGTAAAAATTTGGAAAAGATTAGGAAAAACAAAATTGAATTACACACAGAAACGCACTCCACCTAAGCATTCTCCACCCTTTACGTCAATTCATCAAACTCTGCACCAACAAAATTGACCACACTCCGACTCTCAAGTGTGAACTTCCTTCACTAGCACTATGTTGTAGTATCCCCCACACTGTGACCGAATTTCAGGCACATGAAGGAACCATTATCTTGTCCCTTGATTAGAGTTTGATAAGTTGTTTAAAAAAATCAAAAGAACAGCTTTATATGTTCTGTAAATCTTAATGCATTTTTATGGCATTAGTCACATCAGGAATTGAAGATATTGCGAGTTAATTATTTATTTATTTATTTATTTATTAATTGAGAGTTAACTGAGATGGAACAGAACTCTCCAGGCCCAAACAATAAATGCAATGTTGTGGATTCAACATTTCCTTGGTTGCAGATCTGTTCAAACCGATTTGTACCATTTTAACCGGGTGTTTTCAGTTGAAGTTGGGAAGAAACTTGCCCAAAATTGATACTGACAAAATCGAAACAACATTGAGTGCAATTTCAAGTGCAAGATTTCAATTTTCTAGGTGGAGCTTCTGAAATTAATTCAAATAGCTCCTACTTGGAGCATCCTTTACCTGAGAACAGCATAGTTTCTTGGGCTATCTCCAGTTGTCAGTGTTTCTTGCCAGTAATCATCATGTGACATTAATTCGCTCTGTAGTGTCATCACTGCCTGGAGAGAGTTGCTGAAGTGTCTTTTGCACTTGCCAGTGTGTCTGTATAATCGGGTAACTCCCATGTTAACCTGTGATGAAATGGCATATGACTACTGGACCTTCAGCAGGCATTGGAGAGACTAATCACATAAAACAATACAACTTTCAATAAGGATTAATGTTTAAGCTGTCACTGAGAGAATTTATACCAGGCATGTGACTATTGCATGAGGAATTTGTACATGGTGAGCATAGTAAGAGCCGACTCACCTCTGGGCTGGACCCTGAGGTGAAAAAAACTCAGTTTAACATCAACATGGAAATCAGGTTGTGAACCTTGCAAATTCAGCACATCGCTTGCTCTGAATGACCTTCGTGTTGTGCAGCAGTAAAGTACAGCTCAGGACACAATCTACGGGCACTGACCACATGCATGCCTCGTCCACGGACATTGGCACCCACCATCTGCCAACTCCTCATGGCCATTATGGTATTTTTCTGATATAGTTACAGTGCACTTGGGAACGCAGAATTCCACTGCAGCGCACACAAGCAAGTACCATTAAGACTTTCATTGAAAGTCTCCAGAAGAGGCACTCAGAATTGAAGGATTGGACCAGGCTGCAGTTCTGCGCTGCCTTCTTGCTTTCTTTGCCATTGCTGACTTGCATCCACCTGAATGCTCACAACATCAATGCCGTGCCTTGCAGTACCAAATAGCACCATTAGTCTCCCAGCAGCTATCCTGGTATGGTCTGCTGACCATGGAACAATGCAGGAGCCTGTGAGTTCTCCAGCAGGTAAACATCAGGCATGAGCCTCTAACATCTATCACATATGATCAAGGATGAACTGCTTTGCTAGTTGACAAAGCCTGATGGTTAAGATAAGGCCTTCGCAAAACTGCTTGGATGCTATCCATCGTGCCCTGAGAGAAGCCGATGGTGGTGGGGAATTCCACACCCCAGAATGTTTGACTGCCTTTGTCATGGGGGAATGTTATAAACTGGTGTCATATGGAGTAAATGGCACCAGTGACCTCCTGGGTGTATCTGTGGATTGAGGTTTGGAGAATATCACACTGGCCCCCAAATGGTCCTTGGTATGACCCTCTGTTGTTGGAGTTCAGGGCAGTGTGACCATGACAGCCACCAGGATGGAATAGCCACTCAGTTTTTCAAATGCAAGTCCTGTTCCAACAAATTACACAGTTTGTGGTGATGCCTTGGGACACCGTTAGTTTGAATCTGCATTGTGTTCCCAAGACCTGTAGATAGGGACAGTGAGGCTTGTGTGTTGAGCTTTTGGTGATAATCCTCTGTTTTACAGAGGATCTTCAGTTGCTCTATCTCCATCTATAGGCTGTAAGGCAACCGCTGAGTATTCTTGTTTTTGCTGGGCTTGGTGACCATGTTCCAATTGTTGTCTACTTCTTTGGAAGATTGCACCTTATCTGTGTGCCTTATTTTCATGAACAGCTCAATGATTTAGAACAGGATTTGTAACGTAGACACTATCATACTTCTGTAACATGAGTGTATAAACTGTCAGCAGCTAGCCTGAGTGATGTATGCAATTAAATAGAAAAATGAATCAAGAGGAATTGTTGGAGTTAATTGGAAAGCTCAATCCTAAAAATGAGGGCTGGTACAATACAGACTAAGGCTTAATCCAAAATCTCTGGAGACCAACCCTCCCTCAGACCTTAACTAATGAAATCTTTAACTCAGTTATCTTTTGTACGCTCTCATTGTATCTCCATGAGATCTTGTTCTTTCTACTGTTTCTCTTTAATTCTATACTCAAAGTGTAAGTCATAGCTAGAGAGGCTGTCTTTGCTTATCTAAGATCCATCAAATGATTAAAGAAATAACGAGGCTATGGATTGTCATACAACACCAGGTTATAGTCCAACAGGTTTAATTGGAAGCACACTAGCTTTCGGAGCGACGCTCCTTTATCAGGTGATAGTGGAGGGCTCGATCATAACACAGAATTTATAGCAAAAATTTACAGTGTGATGTAACTGAAATTATACATTGAAAAATTGATTGTCTTCAGTTACATCACACTGTAAATTTTTGCTATAAATTCTGTGTTACGATCGAGCCCTCCACTATCACCTGATGAAGGAACGTCGCTCCGAAAGCTAGTGTGCTTCCAATTAAACCTGTTGGACTATAACCTGGTGTTGTGTGATTTTTAACTTTGTACACCCCAGTCCAACACCGGCATCTTCAAATCATGGACTGTCACGTAATGCATGCACTATGGCAGCTTCCTGAGTACCTGATCCCATTACATGATATAGTTGTGATAGTGATGTACAATTTACACACTGATGGAATTGATGCCCTTCATGGTTATCAATTCCATAATAAAAACTCTCTAACTAGCTTGTGGCACCAGAATCCTCTCATAAAGCTAGCAACTGTTTCCCACAGCTTGCCATTGTCCTTGGGGGAAATGACATTAGTTTTGAATCTTGTAAACAATGCACCAGTGACTTGATGCACGCTATGGTGCCCTGCTGCTTGGCTCATCTGGATAACATTCCCAAAGCTAGCTTGAAAGGAGCACACTTAATTGTTCAGGCAGTCATGGCTTTCACCACTGGGACAGATTGATCAAGTGTTTGGAGGTCTCATGTCAGGAAATAGCAATGATCTGAGTTTGTCGCCAACACAATGTGTAATGACCAGTTTACGTCAGTGCAGATCCATGAACCTTTCCCCGATGTAGGATTAAAGGGCAGGAGAAATTCTCAAAGAAATCCCCAACACAAATGAAATAGAAACAGGAATAAGCCACTCAAACCTGCCCCACAAATCTGTAAGATTATAGCTGATCTGTCCCAGGTCTCAACACCTCTTTTATGCCAGCTTCTCATAGTCTGCAACTCTTCAGTATCCAGAAAAATCTATCATCTTGTTGGATTCCTACTTGCCAAACTCCAGCAGAAAACCTTGTTAAAATGTATTAGAAATGAAAGAAACAGGTTTTCAAATTTACCCATAGGTTGATAGGGTGGCACGGTGCTCAGTGGTTAGCACTGCTGTCTCACAGATCCAGGGACTCGGGTTTAATTCCATGTCTGCGTGGGTTTCCTTCCACAATCCAAAGATGTGCAGGTTAGGTGAATTGGCCATGCTAAATTGCCCATAATGTTCAGGATGTATGGGTTAGAGTGCATTAGTCAGGGATAAATATAGGGTAGAGGAATACATCTGGGTAGGTTAGTCTTCGGAGGGTCGGTGTGGCCTTATTGGGCCGAAGGGCCTGTTTCCACACTGTAAGGATTCTATGAATAGTTTTAGTGATCTAGCCTCCACAATTCTCTAGGGTAGAGAATGCCATATGTTCACTACCCCCGTGCAAAGAATTCCTTCACATCTCAGTTTTAAATGATTATCCCCTAATTCTGTAACCACGAGTCCTAGTTTGAGATTCCTCACACATTGGAACATCTTCTTACCATTTACCAGGTCAAGCACTCCCCCCCCCCTCCCCCCACTCAGAATCTTGTACGTTTCAATAAGATCACCCCTCATTCTTTAAACTCTAATGAATAATGGCCTAAACAAAAACAAAGTACTGTGGATGCTGGAAATCTGAAACATTAGCAGATATGTCTGGAGAAACTCAGTAAGACTGGCAGCATCTGTAGAGAAAAAGCAGAGTTGAGAACAGACATTAAGAAACTCAGAATGATAAGTACAGAGAGACAGCAATAAATCAACCTATGGGTAAATTTGAAAACCTATTTCTTTCACTTCTAATACAGTTTACAGGGTTTTCTGCTGGAGTCTGGCAAGGAAGAATCCAAGTGCCTCCTGTTTATAGAGGTGCACAGTGATACGTAACATCAGTGCAACCAAAGAACAGAAAATGTAAGCATAGAAACTCCTTCTTCACTTACATTTTTAATGAAGCTCATGAACCAGAGCAACATGAGGCTCCCTTTGTCTCATTGAAAACTGGGTGGGCTCGACTGGGATGTGGAGTGGAGAAAGCAGGCTATTGTTGTCATTTAAAGAATCTGTGTCCAATTCGCCAGCCTCTGCCAGGAGAGGCAAACTGCTCCCATATTTGTAACAAATAGATTTGTAAGCTCTGCAATTGGCTATGAGGTTTCTGGGACATGTGATTCTGGGGAGGTGACTTTTCTTTTGTCAAATCTGCAAGTACTTTTAATGTATTCTGTTAAGCAACACCCAACTTATCCATCTGTTGCTGTAACGTTTCAATTAGTAGATATTTGATATGTCCAGTACTTCATAATGGCATTAATCTATATGTGTAACCAATTCTGTGCAGTATATTGTAAATCACAAGTTCCTTTTGTAATAAACTTTGAGCACAAAGCAAAAAAGCTGAATATGAATCATGCAGACAGATGGAACAGCAATGTTCCACATTTCACTGCAATAATTAGTTGGGTTGCATTGCCAGAACATTGGTCCAGAACTGAAGAGGATTACTCTGTTCCTTTTTAAGTAAAGGGTTCAAACTTGTGTCTATAATCTAAATACTTCCTGTGTGTTCAGGTGACTCATTTTATTGTCTGCTAAAATCTGTAACAATGTGATTCCTTCATCCGATCTAATGCACCTCTGAGTTATTGACCAGCTAGATTTATATTTTAAGTTGGTTTCTGATAAAACACTGCAGGGGTCCTTAAGTGA
Organism: Chiloscyllium plagiosum; assembly: GCF_037043375.1. NCBI lineage: Eukaryota > Metazoa > Chordata > Chondrichthyes > Orectolobiformes > Hemiscylliidae > Chiloscyllium > Chiloscyllium plagiosum. The sequence goes on along the minus strand of NW_028270150.1, from coordinate 75,193,904 downwards.
GTAGGGTAGAAATTAAAGGACAGAATGGAAAAACAACCAATTATGATTCATATGAATGACACAGTCATATTTGTTTCAGAAAAGTAGTTGTAAAATGTTGATGAAGCTAGAGGTGAGAAGACATCATTAAAAGCGTCAAAGTTTAACTCTGCAAAACCTGAACTCTATGATATTCAATCCAAAGCATTCATTTTGCATCCCTTTGACCACCAGTGATTTTACACAATATGGACTAAATAAAATTCTTTCTATTCCACATTTCCTCTTTATTCATTTACTGCTGAGTCAGGAATTTGAATTTTCATTCTCAGTTCTGACTTACCCTGATATCTCTGCAAAGACATATTGCTGTGGTGCATTCAGGCTATTCCCAAAGTCCTAACATTAGTTGTTCTGAATTTGGCACACGAATAAGGAACAGGAGAAGCACTGATGTCACAGGCTGCTTCTTAGGGATTTGGTTTGTGGGTTTTTTTTACATGTTAACTTGTGTAACATATATGAGAGAGAATTAGGTTACAGTTGAGACATCTTGAAGTTTATTTACATGGCTACATTACCACAGATTTAAACAGATAATCTGTCTTCTGTGCTTGCTGATATCACTGGAAATTACTTACACATAGCTGACTGAATGAGCACACTATGTTGATTCAATGATGAGAGTGACTAAAGGCAAGATAGATACTTTTCTACCAAAGTACCATGTGTTGTGATATCATGTAACTGTCTTAAAGGCACAAGCTTTTTATCTTTGCTGGAATCCATCCCATAATGCAACACTTAGTCATGGAATCTTGTACCATTATTCATGAAAAAATATTAAGAACCGAATGATGTAAGTATAGCAAATCTTCAATGACTCTGAAAATCCTCCAGCAGACAACATTGGATCCACTGTCTCTTTGTTTCTGTTTTTTAATCATACTGGTTTACAGCAGGTGTAAAGATCAACATCATCCCATCACAAGAACTCAGGCTTAAATTTTGGTTCAGTTCATATCCTCCCCATCTTTGATTCAGAGCCAAGACATGCCTATTCTAATTTTTGCCTTTTGGATACAACAGAAACTCCCTCTGTAACCAGGTACATGCACATCATGGCTGTTGTTCTCAGCATTACTGCAGGGCCCACTGAGGTGTCCATTGCTGCCTGCTTGCAAGTAGCACACCCAACTGCCAACCTGTTTTTCTCTTTCACTGACCTTCCACCCAGGATGCTGGGTGCCATGGCATCACCAATATCATCCTTCACCTGTACCCATTGCTATACCCTCAAACCCCCTCGACCATGTTGGACAATCAATATCACCAACACTGCTCTGTGTTTTTCTCAAAATGTCAATATTCATGGAGAAAGCCTTCACTGATAGCTTATTATTGATGACCGTATTCACATCCTGCCTTTGTTTGAAACATGGCTCATGTTTACTTTTAGTTTGGTGCAACGTACCCTTGTCATAAATGTGGCATTTGACCCTTTTCTCTAAATTATATCTTGACCTCTTGCATTTTTCTTTCAAATACCTCAATTTCTTTCCGATCCTTTCAACTCTCCTTTAAAATATAAACTTCAATTCTCTGTCTGTAATGTACACAGAATAAAACTTTTTTCCTGTACCCAGGTGCATGTGTCAGTAATAAATCAAATCAAATCAAATTAAATCAGAAAGTTTCTCCCTGTGATATCTTCTGTTCCTCTCTCATCTTTTTAGCACAGTGAGTCTTCACCTTTGGCTGATTTCAATCTCTATCTCAGATGCCCTGTTTCCTTGTGTTTTGTCCTCCTTAAACCTCTCCCTTCATATAAACATCTCTATCCATATTACAGCCACATTGTAAAGTTACTATCTCTCAGACCTCTCTCTTCCCGTAGTCACTGACATGGTCATCTCCCATCATTTACCTCCATTACTCACTATCCACATCCTCCTTTATTCATTCCAACTCATCCTAACACAGCATCTGTTCTGATTAGAAACCTTCCCAAATCATTTTAACCACATTTTCAACCATCTATTTTTGGCCATCCATTTTTAGAATCGTAGAGTCACACAGCATGGAAACAGACATTTCTGTCCAATCAGTCCATGCCAATATAATCCCAAACTAAACTCTTCCCACTTGGAAGAGGTTGGCCCATATCCTTCCAACCCTTTCCTATTCGTGTATTTATTTTGATGTGTTTTAAACATTCTAACTGTACCCACATCTACCACATCCTCTGGAAGTTCATTCCACACACAAACTACTCTCTGTGTAAAAACAAATTGCCCCTTGTGTCTATTTTTAAATCTTTCTCCTCTCACCTTAAGAATTTGTCCCCTAATCTTGAAATCCACCACCCTAGGGAACAGACACCTGTCATTCACCTTATCTATACTCCTCATGATTTTATAAACCTCTCTAGGGTCACCCCCTCAACCTCCTATGCTCCAGTGAAAAAAGTCCCAGCCCAACCGACCTCTCCCCATATGTCAAACTCTCCATTCCCAGCAACATCCTAGTAAATCTCTTCTGAATCCTCTCCAGCTTAATGATATCCTTCCTATAACAGGGTGACCAGAACTGGGCACAGTACTCCAGAAGAGCCTCACCAATGTCCTATACAACCTTCACAGAACGTCCCAACTCCTTTACTCAAAAATCTGAGCAATGAAGGCGATCGTGCTAGATGCCTTCTTAACCAACCTCTCTGTATGTGATGCAAAGTTCAAAGAATTATGTGCCTGATCCCCTAAGTAAGGAAAATACTTACTGGAATTCTTCTACAGATGTCCATTTTCTCTCATTCCCTCAACCCCATCTTTCGTATCCTTCTCCTCAAAAATCCTTCACTCGTTCATATCATTCTGGTCACCACTGGAGCTCCCTAATGTTCAAGGGACCAGCTCATTCTTAGCATCAATTCCATTTCTAACCACTATCTCATGTTCAAAGATATTATTGCAGCATGGTGGCTCAGTGGTTAGTACTGTTGCCTAACAGCACCAGGGACCCTGGTTCAACTCTTACCTCACCTGCCTGTCTGTGTGGAGTTTGCACATTCTGTGCCTGTGTGGGTTTCCTCCCACAATCCAAAGCTGTGCAGGTTAGGTGAATTGGCCATGATAAATTGCCAATTTTAGGTACATTAGGCAAGGGTGTATATATAGAGGAGGGGAGGTGGGTTACTCTTCAGAGGGTTGGTGTGGACTTGCTGGGTCGAAGAACCTGTTTCCAAACTGTTTGGGATATAATCTATTCATAATCTTAAAGGTCTCTCTAATGTGAGAACTGACTAATTACACCATTTTAACTCAGCTGCTGAGCCTAGCTGCTAAGGGGATCGGAATCCAAGCTTTTGCCATCTACATACTTGAGTGTTCCAATTTGTTTTGAATTAATTAATCCTTTGTAAACCCAAGCTCATCTAAATCTCACTTTATGACCTGATCAACCAGACCCCTACTGAATTATTTTTGTTTAATTTTAAACTGTCATTTTTATAAAAGCATCCATCCTTGACATTGCACTGGCAATATCTGTACATTTATCTGGACACATAACCAATCCCCTCCATTCATGTTTTATATTTTTGGCTCTTGTTCTTTGTGCATGCCCCTTCCATCATCTTAGAATAGAATAAAATTGAAATTTTCTGTCATGTATACCTTTAGATGAAAATTACAGTGAAAGAGTCTATAAGTCACCGCAGCATTGTGCTTATATAAGTGACATAACATCTAAAAAAAATTAAATAAAGACAAAGTTCATCACAGTTCACGTAATGGCTTCTGGGCTCAGGGAAAGCCAATTAAGGAACAATGGAACACCTTGAAGATACAGCCACAATGAGACCACCATTCCATGATGGAGACCACCATTCCATGAGGAGCTGCTCCTCGATCAACAGGAGACCCCGAACTGGAGTGGTGCCATATCCAACTCATTGCTGCCACCGGAGACCTCTTCTTTCACTTGCCACGCTCCAGACTTTAAAGAAAGAAAAGACAAACAAAAAGAAAAAGAGCAAAAGTAAAAAGAAGTACTAAAAAGAGAAAGAAAGCCAACAGGAGCGATGAGCCCAGGGCTCAGTTCCCCTACTCCACTGCCATCTTGGAGTTAATCTGTGAGAGAGACTATGAGAGTTTGCTGTTCTTACTGTTTAAAACTAGCAACAACAATCCTCACCCACATAAGCACAGCCCAGATGGAAATTCAGAAATTGTTATCAGTGATGCCCTGTCCCTTGAGATGTGTTTTGAATTCTTTACATAGGTAGATGAATGATTGGACATGCAATTCAGTTTTTTATGCATTTCCTCATTGTTAAAACCATTAACTAATGTTGAACCTTGCTGGACAAACTGCCACTAAGTTTTGAACAGCATATAAAGTCACTGTCATGCTGAATACCATCCCCGAAAAGAAATGTGAAAGTCTTTCACTCCATTCCATGATAAAAATCCATGCATTTTAAAATAATAAAAATTAATAATATATTTGTAAAGGTTTGTTTTGGACATTTCAGTTCTGCCTTAACTTACAATCGTTATTACATTCTCTTTAAAATCATTAAAATGCAATTTATAATTTATAAATGCAAATTTCATTTCCTGTTGGTGAGAAATCTTCTATCTGATTGGCTGCTTAGACATCTTGTTGATTTCACTTCAGTGTTGCTGGATGCCATGCACAAAGAGCCAGAATGAAATTATTATTTGTGAAAATTAATGTCATAGATCGTGCCAAATCTTTGTGAATCTGGGCCATTTAGAAAATGTAGGTGGTTTTATTGTACAGATGCCTCTCTCTGCTTTTGCTCTGCTGTCATTCCTGATCTCATAGCTCCCCCTGTTGCCTATTTACTGAAACAAAAGGTTTCTCCTAATTTCGAGACCAAAAACTTCCTGAGGCGACCCATCCCTAGGAATTGATAATAGCAATCATCTGTCAGTAATATGAGACTTTGCTGCAGAGGTGACCAGGAGCAGGGATAGGAATCACAGGTCCTGGTTTAGTTTCAGGCCTAACTCCTGGCCCCAGACCTGTGCACACAGGGCTCCCTAGAGACCTGAACCTCAGTTGTTGGGCTATGATGTACTCCCCCATCCCCCAACTTGACAGCCAACCCCAAGCCCTCCCAGTGACCTTAGACCTTCACAAGAATCACACAATTGTTATAGAATCCCTACACTGTGGAAACAGGCCCTTCGGCCCAACAAGTCCACACTGACCTTCCGAAGAGTAAACCACCAGACCCGCTCCCCTACCCTATTATCCTAAATTTACCACTGACTAATGCACCTAACCTACATATCCCTGAACACTATGGGCAATTTAGCATGGTCAGTTCACGTGACCTGCATATCTTTGGATCGTGGGAGGAAACCAGAGCACCCGGAGGAAACCCATGCAGTCACAGGGAGAATGTGCAAACTCCACACAGACAGTCGCCTGAGGCTGGAATCAAACACGGGACTGCTTCACTGCTGTGAAGCAGCAGTGCTAACCACTGAGCCACTGTGTCGCCCATGATGCAGAAGAAGGCTGCTTGACCCATCACATCTGTACTAACTCTCTGATGTCCTAATTTACTGCCAATTCTCCAACGTTTCCTCATTACCCCAAATGTTGTTTCTATTAAAACAATTGTCTAATGCTCTCTTGCATATCTCAATTAAATCTGCTTCCACCACAGTTTCTGCCTTCCCATACTCCTAATGTTTTTCCTCATAGAATCCCTATAGTATGGAAGCAGGCGATTTGACCCATCGAATCCACACTGACCCTCAGAAGAGCAAGCCCCAACCCCCTACCCAATCCCTGTAACCCTACATTTCCCATAGCTAAACAACCTTACTTGCGCATCCCTTGACACTACGGACAATTTAGAATGACCAATCCATCTAACCTGCACATCTTTGGACTGTGGAAGGAAACCACAGACATGGGGAGAATGTGCAAACTCCACACAGACAGTTGCCCATGGATGGAATCAAAGCCGGATCCCTGGTGCTGCGAGGCAGCAGTGCTAACCACAGTCACCGTGCCACTCACTGACAAACATTTAATGCAAAAAAAAAATGCTTTACCAGTGGTATTTAGTGAGAAAAGTATTTACCACAAAATAGTGGAACTCAGGGTATTTCTCCATTTTAGGTATCCACTGTACTGACCTATAGGCACCCACATAGGCTGTTAAGCAAGGACTGGTTTGAAAGCCTCAAGTTGCTCTGACCCTATCATTTAATGAAGGTGTTGACTGGGTATAGGAGTAGATTTGGAAGTCTGGTGAATTCCAGCAAAAAAGTAAATGCTTGGAAATACACTTCAGCTCTGAATGTACTCCCCTTAGCAGCTTTATATGTGGTGATTCTGTTCTATCGCTGGACAAATGCTTAGTTTATTTAAGCAACACAAATCATAAACAACAGTTCAAATAGCAAATTGGTCTGCAATAAGATTGAGCAAATCCACCTGCCTTCATTCCACATCCCAGTCTCTTCAATACAGTGTGGCAGCCACTTTCTTTGGTTGACAACTATCAGGCAGAATAATGTACATCCCCAGCAAGAATGTGGATCGGAGGAGTAAATGCTGAGTTGTGGCTAGAACTTGATTTTGAGAGATCTGGGAGCCAAGAGTGGTGCATAGTTGCCTCACGTGCAGCAGATTCATTAGGTCATTTCACAAAGGAGCAGCAAGCACAGGAGCACAGAAAATAGCACAAAAGATTTGCTTACTTTGCATTTGCTTACTTTGCAAAACACTTTATAACTATGCTCTCTGTTTTTTTCAACATCAACTCTGACTATGTGGGACAAACACAATTTAGTGTTTAGCAATAAGTAACTCCAGGTTTATTTGAATTTGCTTTAGGGTTGTTTATCTGTTTCTCAATGACATGCTCCAATTTTTCCTCAGTTAGAATGTTAATTCCTAAAGCTATTCTAAACATATGAATTGAGAACTAGATATTTGCAACATTGATGATATGCTTTCTAATAGAATGTATTTGCAATGCAATCTTAAACCGGAGGCAGTTCTCCCGTTGAATGTACCAGTGGTTCCGAAGATGGGAGTTATGTATAATATTAGTTTCTCAGACAGCAGAAAATGTTTTCTCCTTGCACTTTACTTTTTTTGAGAGTCTGGTATTACACTATGACATTATTTTTGACCTGCTATGTATTGCTCACTAGTTTTACTACTATAAAATTCTACTTTCCATTGATATCCACAATTGCAAAAAGTGAGTGAACCTTTTTGAACAGATGTACCTGCCCTAAGTCTGTTCCTTTCCTACGTGTCATTTGCAAGCTTAAGCATTCTACTTTTAATACTGGAAGTCATTAATAAACTTGGACAATGGAGAATCCAAGACAGAACCCTATAGGAAATCTGCTGCTCATAGCTTTGTCCAACAATTCTAATTGTGGACGGCATGATGGCTCAGTGGTTAGCACTCGGTTACCTGGGTTACCACAGGGTCCTGGGTTTGATTCCATCCACAGGCGACAGTGTGGAGTTTGCATGGGTTCGCTCCGGGTGCTCCAGTTTCCTTCCGCAGTCCAAAGATGTGCAGGCTAGGTGGATTAGCCATGGGAAATGCAGGGTTTTCGGGTAGTGGAGTGAGTCTGGATGGGTTGCTCTTTAGAGGGTCAGTGTAAACCTGATGGGCTTAATGGCCTGCTTCCAAACTGGAGGCATTCTATGATTCTGACTCCTGAATAATATAATTTACAATTCCATGAGCCTGCACTACAGCTATAAGTCACATCTGCAAGATTTTATCGCATATCTTGTGAAACAGAATTCCCTTGTTCTACTGAATCAATTTGTTAAGTGCGTAACTTCTTCAATGTATTGACTTGGAAGTATTGCTTTTACTCTCCTACGTTCTAATAGACTCCAATTATTTGTCCCAGTAGAGCTACATCAAGACCAGTATACGTGGCACCAATCTCTATCAATTTATTCACACAGAACTTAAATTGAATTGCTAATAATTGAAATGTATGCAAGATATTTTTAAGGTTTCTTTTTTTTAATATTTTGCTCACAGTCAGTTAAACAAATGCTTTGTGCACTCAGCATTATAGTAACAATTCTAATGCAAACATAAAAATACAACATTACCATTTTGTTTTATGTCATTTGAAGCTGTAAAAGGCATTCAATCATTAAAACATTTGACCTTACACTTCCTCCCTTGACCCACCACCAACCAATTCAACTCTGACAATGACCTGCTGTTTCTGTTTTGTCAGCTGAGTCCCTTGCATCAGTCTGCATAAACCAGATATAGTTCCAGTGAAAAGATGCAACTAAATGACCAAGCAACAATCATTATCAAATTTGGCTACAGGAGTTACAACCTGTTGTCAAAAGCAGGATTAATCCCAATCAAAGAAGGAACTGTCTTTAGTATAATTTACTGGTGATTTCAAAAACATTAACAGCAACTTTTAATCAACAGAACAACTGCAGTTTCTGAAAAAAGGTTGTATAGTGGCCTGTGCTACAAGATGAAAGAATCAAATTGATCTAAAAACCTACACAACACCAGAAATGTAGACAGAGCACAATAAAAACATGGGCTAATGCTTTGCATGGGATCCTCCTGTATGGAGCTTTCCCATTCCAAAAGGAACCTCACTTGGAGACATCAGCCAGTTATTTTTCTGTCCACGTTTTGTTGGGTCAGTCTGCATTTCCAGCATGTTCTCATCTGATTTTAGATACTCAGCATTCACGTTCGCTCTTCTATTTGGAGTACACACTTTTGTGTTTAATGTGTGATCCAGCTGAGATTTCTTCAGAAATGTTTTTTTGAAGCAAGATTGCATCAAGGTGGCTCTTGGCTGTAAATACAACAATTCCTTTCATTGAACTATTTCCATTCAGGAACATCAAACCCATTAATGTCGCTGCAGCTTTCAGGGCAGACAATACTCGATGGTAACCACAAGCAAATCTTAACATTGTTGTTCAAATAAGACAGCTTTGGCATTGGTTTGACCCATGATGAGTTTGTAATTGTGATTAATCATTGGTGCAAGCTAGACCTTGAAGTTTCCTGTTCTTTGCTTTTCCCATTGATATATTTGTACCCGTCAATCTCCTGTGACTTTGCAACGGTGAATCAAGACCAAGTACAGCAGTGTCATCAAGCAGGGCACATTGAAGCAATGGAAGGCCAGATGATAGGGTGCAAATAGTGGTTGAAGGAAGAAATTAGTTGGGTGAGAGAAATGATGCATAGAGAACAGAGGAAAGAAGAGAAAGTAAAAGAAGCAGGTGGAAAAATGAAGTGGCAACAATGGATGGGAGAGGGGGCTTTCAGAAGGAAAAAAAGGATGAGACAGTGAAGACATTAAAGACGAGGAAAGAATCAGGAAGAGTCAGGGTCTGGTGACAGAAATGGAGTAAGCTACCACAGCAGAGGAATAACCTGCATTATCTTGGGGGGTGGAAGTGGAGATATGGAGGTAGTGAGTAAGCAAAACTATTGCTTTATTTTACAATTTCCTGGAGAGGATATAATCTAGGCATGATGTGCAAAACAGGACAATCCAGCAGAATGTAGAAGATATTTCATGGTGGAAGCCTAAAAATCAGAAATGGCTACAATAGTCCTAGCTTGAGATTCTAAGTATGTTCAATTTTATTCAAACATTTCTTTTTTTGACATGTTACTATGAAATATTGAACAAGGGAGTTAGCAGTTTGTACCTCCACCTACTGATGTATTGGCATATTGCTTCATAAGAGTTTCTTCATTGATAACAGCTGTCATTAGGATTTCAATGCATTTGGCACAGCATTATAGAGTTCCCTATGAAATTCTAATACATAAAGACTCAACAATTTTTTAAACAATATCAGCCCCTAAACCTAAAAGACAATTTGACTTTCAGACTCAAACGGAAGGATGCCTCAATTTTCTGATGCATCACCTCACGTGGCAGTTTGAAAAGGTCCCACGATTACAATTGCGATGGGAATATTGACCAGTGTAAGCCGTAAAGCAAAGGGTGAAACAAAAAAGAAATGCACATTTTTAAGTCTTTGGAACAGCTCGGAAACACGCAGCAGCCTTTATCAAGTCAGGATGAGTGGGGATGCATATTTGAGAACTGACAGGAACACTGGGTTGTAAACACAAGTTCCAGGTCACATGAAGCCCAGTCTAATTGGTACTGAAAACAGACACTATGTTATCTGAGGTGTTCAAGAGGAGGCTTGAACATCTACAAGGAAAATCATTGACATTTCAGCTCGCTGTTGTTGGGCCGTGACTGTTACTGGGAGTGCCAAGACGATACTGGATAGAAATCGCACTTGTCTTTGCAGGAGATTTTACAAATCTGAGTCTGGCGTTCTGCAGATAATGGGCAAAAATGAGGACTGCAGATGCTGGAGATCAGAGTCAAGATTAGAGTGGTGCTAGAAAAGCACAGCTGAAAATGTGTTGCTGGAACAGCGCAGCAGGTCAGGCAGCATCCAAGGAGCAGGAAAGCAGGAAAGCTCTTCCTGATGAAGGGCTTTTGCCCGAAATGTCGATTTTCCTGCTCCTCAGATGCTGCCTGACCTGGTCTGCAGATAATGACCTATCTTCACTATCAGGTAGCTGCACCAGGGTTAACTGTATGGATGTGATCAGTGTGGTGAGTCTTCTTTCATTTGAAGCTGCCAAAAGCAAGTTGGGATTATGGTTGGGGTTTTTTTTTAATGGCCTTTGGATCTTTATTATGTTACTTAATTCAAATTCCTTAGTGCAGAATAATTGATTCTTTCAGTCTTAGACATGAATAGATACGACTTGAGGTTTGTGAGAAAATGCATGTCATGTTATAACAAAACTTACTTGCTGCAAGTTAATTGCTGCTAAATGTCTAATAATTGCACTAAATTCCAATCGTCAATGCTTGTGTTAGTTTGAGCATGTTCACAACACAACAGAAAAATATTAATGCTAAAGCTTTCATCAAGTGTGATACCTTGCATTTTAAATTTAGAATAACGGCAAGAATTAGCTACCAAAATACCAATGAGTTTAATTGTGCTTGCTGTTATTAATGTGTGAATCCCACAACTTGTGGCAAGGATGTGATGCACCATGCATTGTGAATCATTATCATTTACAATCTGCACCACAGCTGTTATCCTCAAGAGAATGACTGTTCACTCTCAATTGTCTCATGGTTTCAACAATTTGCTAATAAACTCAGTCTAGCAAGTTAAGGTTGGTGCTTAACAGCTTCAGAAATTTTTTAACTAAGATGTATTTTCCAAAAGGAATCAGACTTAGAAGCCCACTCCTATAGGTAGTAAATTTTAAGTGATTTTTAAGGGCTAAATATTTACTTTCGTTCCTGGTCTTTCTTTCTGTTTTAACCCTAACATCCTCTCCCTTTCTTTATTTCTCTTCCTGTATTTGATTTGATTCTATTTCAGAAAACACTGGCAATACTCAGCAAGCAGGTAATAGTTGTGGAAAGAAACATTTCAGATTGATTTCTGTTCATCAGAACTAGGAAAAGTTTTCCTTTTGGGTAGCAAACAATGAAGACAATATTTCATTAAAATCTTAGTATGGCTATCCCTTTCCAGTTCTCTTTATTTCTCCAGGTCACCTTATTCTAGTTGTACAAACATGAAGAATTGATCTGTCTTGTACATTAAAAGTTTTTTTTTGGAGCAGTTTTGTTGAGATTGGAGGGGAAGTTGCTGTCTGTGGATGTTGAGTTATCTGGCTTTACTTGCAAACAAGCCTGTGATTTCTGACAGATGCATGATAATACTACCAGCCACAGGTTCCCCTCCAAGCCCCACACAACTCTGACTTGGTATATGTTTCAGTGTTTGTTCAGAAAAGGTCTAAACCCTGGAATTCCCTTCCTGTTGGTACTGTGGTTATCCCTATTTTCCAAATGTTGCAGTGATTCAAGAAGATAGCTCACCACCACTTTCTCCAGGACAATTCGGAATAAGCAGTAAATTCTGGCCCGGCTAGTGATGCCCATGTCCCAGGAACAAATAATATGAAGCAAAATAAACAGGCCACAGGTCAACTTTAGGCAAAGTTAACTTCTTATTGCGGCTGACAGTACAGTGTCTTTGTACCATAATTTAAATTAAATTATCTACGCAGTAACTTTAAGAATGAGAAATTGCAATTTATACTTCTCAAGGCTTATTTTTTGCTCCCTTCACATGAATATTAAATATCTGGCTCCTTTTTGAAAGTTTCTAATATCTACTTTGAGGCACTATTCCAACCATTTATTTTGCTTTGAGTAAAGCCACCTTGGTATAACTCCACAGTAATTTAAATTTACTTCCTTCACTTTTGTTTCTCTGCTTAATTTAAGCTCTGAGTTATGAGCTTACTCTAAACAAACCATGTACTCTCTGGGTCACTCCCTTAACCTTCTCTCTAGACCAAAGAGTCTAAGGGTGTCAAATGTTCCTTCATACTCAGGACTGTTATTCCTGATCTTCTCTGCTCTCTTCCTAATTTGTCTGTTTTTATTTAATGCAAAATTAAACAGAATACTCAAAATCTGGATATGCATTGTGTATTTTTCTGTCTTGTCACATTGATGAGTTTGCAATCAAATCCATTTCTGAGTCTCCCTCTGCAATTTCAATGCCTTTTGTTCAATACAGATTGAGATTAACGTGGAAAAACTAATATTTTTCAGTAGTTCATGTAAAATCTCATTAAAATCAGTACATTAAAACTTATGTCTCCATTTTAACATAATGTTTCCACTTTGACAGGCAAGGTATTTGAAACCCTGGCTGACAGCATTCGATGACTCAATCCATTGAAAGCGGTTCCGTCCGTTTTGACACAATTGCGCAGTAATTCCGTACTAATTAACTGAACAGCTGGACATTTCTTGGCTGAAGGTGACTTTGATGGTTGCTTTTCTTTCAACTGAACTGCGGATTTAATTGCTTTTGATGTCAACATGTGGTGAAGAGCTGAGAGAGTTCTTTCAACCCAGATGATATAATCTCACAGGACAGAAATGAGCAACATTCCGAATGGTAATAGATCATTCAGTAACTGATTGATTGTGCATTATGCTTAATCAAATTACGATAGCAAAAATGTTGCACTTCTTGCTCCTGTCATGATAGTTTAAGATTCAAAGCACACAACAGCAGCGTAGAGGCTGAGTTTTAATCCTTGGGAAAAACTTGTGCCTGGTGTTAAATTTTGAGGAAAATGTCAACCATGGAGAAGGCTGAAAATAATTATCTACACACTATTAATAATTTAAATGAAAATGCAGAGTAACTTAGTAGGACATGTTACCATTAAAAAACTTAGAGAACATTAGCATGGCTTGAGACTTCATTACATTGTCGTAAAATTGGAAGGGAATCTTCACAAGATACCTGAAAATAACAGAAACAATTACATTGATTAACTTCTTCAGAGTTAGCAAACTCAATCTGACTTTTCAATCTTACTTTGAGCTCCAATTTTTAAAAATGTGTTAGTTATTTTACTGAATCAACTTATTTCATTCAATTTTTCCAGATGCAAAAGCTAAAGTCCTGCAACGTATATCTGGTATTTATTGTCATAGAAAAACATGATCTCAGGGTTACCGGAGCAACAGACTACACTTCACACGTACATCCTAAATGCTTTGAAAATCGTGAACAGGTGCTGCATAGATTATAGTTCTGTATTTTCTTTTTTTATATATATGAAATTTTAGGGTTTTCTATTAACCATGTTTTGAGAGATGTAGCATAAGAATTTATTTTGTTTGGATTGTACAGATATTTTCGATCACTAAGGATTACACAGCAATGCTGTAACAAACAGAACAGCAAAAGCTGCATACGTTTTTTTCAAGGTGGCATGTGAAGGGGCATTTATCCATTTTATTGCGCTGCTAATTGGGGAAGAAATACTGAAGATTTATCAAAGGTTATGCTGGGCTTCCAAACCAAATACACATTCATTCCTTTTTCAAGTCTGTGATCTTTTAATGTCTCACTGAATGTATGAGTTAGGCCAGTTTAATGTGATTGACTAAAAATGAGTTCCAAATTGCTTTTGTGCATGCATTAAATCACAAGCTTTTAAGAGCATTTTCAAATTAAGCATATTATAATATAGTTGAGTTTTGGTGACATACATTGCATAATAATCACTCAAACTTTTGATGCGGTTTCAGCATTGAAAAACACATTATAAGACAGAGTTCTAAACTCAGGCTAAATTAGATGCTCGGTTTCATTCTAAAAAATGTTTAAATCAAGGTATTTAAAACCATTGTGTTTATTTTGTTTATTTTTTTTCTACTGAAGCCAGAGTTTGGAATAAATACTTCTAAAGTCTGTCCAGAGTGATAGCACCCACAGTTCTTTGCTTTATTTCAAAACATTGATTGCCAAAATAAAATTTCCACATTTGAACTTTAGGTTCTGAAACATGAATGTTGAATCCATTGCGGGAATCTATCCTGGTTTAGGATTGAGGTAAAAGGCCTCAGTCTCTGTATCTTTGGCTCACACGCACTGGGATTCACAATGAGACTACAAGAACTCATCTTATTTTTGACCATCAATAACTGTCAGAACAAAGTCCCACTGTGTTGACTTGAACATTCATAATTTTAGTTGAAATTTGTGATTCTTAAGCTAAAATGTTAGAAGTGATATATGAAATATTTTCTGATTTGAAATTCCCAGCATCAACATCAAGCTAATAGAAGGCTGGCAGCCATATAAAGCGTCCTCTCGACCACCTAACAATGTCCCTGACTCAAGCCTTAGAGTAGCAATCTCTAATATTCCTGTGTGCAAATGTTACATTTCACACATTGCTAGCTGTGGCCTTTCTGAATAAGATTACAGAGTGGAACCAATTTGTACTATTGGGTTTTAAATATTTTAGGAGCTGGATTGAGATGAGCAGATTGATGTCAAATAGAAATTCTTCAGCCAGCACACAAGAGCGTCAAAAAGTAACTTCAAACAATATCCCAGAAATTAAAAACTATTAAAAGCATATATTACAATCTCTAAAGAAATTGAAAAGTATAAATCTATCTTTGACCACACAAATTATTGAGGAATGTTTCTATTATTCTCAGATTGCTATGTTGATGCATTTATTTGAACTGTAAATAAGCATAAATGCAATATTTGTTTACTCAAGATTCAATTACATTATGTCAACACATCAACTGGATTGCACCAGCTTTTATTTAGACCTGGATTATTCTGATGAGTATTTGGTGATAATAAAACCACAGTGTACTTCACACTTTCCTATGAAGTTTAGTTTATGTTGTTGACCGAGGATAGAGTTTAGAATGAATACTTCACAAGTCTGTCCAGAGTAATAGCCACAAAAATGCAACAGAGGTGAAATGTTGAGCAGACAAGTGCAGGATAACGGCACCACAGCTTGGAGTTCTCTCAGCTATTCGAGAGAGCCTAAGGGCTGAGTGTTCTCATTAGGTTTAATTTACAGAGAACTGCAGGGAAAATTCGCTCCCCACCCAGTTCCTCTGTGAAGCTGCTGCTGAATCAGGTCTTCAAATTTACTTGAAGCATTGCATAGTTCTGGAAGAATTTAAACATTGTTTAAAAACAAGTAAAATTGGATTATAAACAGAGTAAACAGACTAGTGAAACTGGGTCTCTTATTCAATGAGGAATAATGTAAATTAACTATGGGCTAAAACTAACTTTTAGTAGCTGTTCTCAAAGCAATCAGAATGAAGTTAAAGCTAAATTGTATCATTTCAATCATGTAAAACATTTTTATTTTTCAGATGTAAACATAACATTGAGTTGCTGCCACTTCAAATGCCTAAAGTATGCTGGTGTGAAACCCAGAAAAAAACAAGATGTTTAAAATAAACCAAAAATGAATGAACATAAGACCATAAGAAATAGAAGCAGAAGAGGTTCACTATCATTTTATCAAGGGCAATTAGGGATGGGCAACAAATTCTGGGCTTACCAGCAATGTTCATATTTTAAAGATAATTTCATGGAAACAGAGCAACACAGAAAATAGAAGTGAGATTAGACCATTTGGCCCTTCAAATCTGCTGTACCATTCAATATGTTGGTGGCTGATCATCCAACTCAGCATCGTGTTCCCACTTTCTCCCAATACCCTTTGATCCATTAAGCCCTAATAAACATATCTAACTCCCTTCTGAAAACATTCAATGTTTTGGCCTCAACTACTTTCTGTGCCTGGCTCCAGACGAAGACATTTCTCCTCATTCCAGTCCTAAATGATCTACCCCTTGTTGTTGGTTGTGATCCCTGGTTCTGAGTTCCCTGTTCATCGAGAACAGCCAGCCTATGTTTACCCTGTCTAGTCCTGTTAGAATTTTATAGGTTTCTATGAGATTCCCCCCCATTCTTCTAAACTCCAGTAAATATAGGGCTGACTGATCCAATCTCTCTTCATACAGTTAAACACAGACATTTATTGGCACTTCATGTCTTATTGTAGACTTACCAGCTTCATTCACAATAGTATTCATTCACAAGCAGCTTCAAGCCATCTTTTGCAAGTGATTTAAATTTTAAGTTCCTCAGGATGAGGAATAGATATTTAATGAGAGAATGAAACATTTTTCAATTTATCATACCCCAATGTCGGAATTATCTGGTATGCAAATGCTTCTTCACTGCAACACAATACTGTACCCTCATGTCAACCTCATATCCATCACAAATAAACATATCCATTGTACTTCAGGGAGTTATTCTTTCAGAGAACTAGTTTCACGCTAAGTGCTGATACGACAGAGGACTTATGCTGTGGACTAGTGTTGATTAGTGAATGGGTTAAGATTGTCCAACATCTATTCACTTCGTCTCATCTGAGGTTTCATCCTGAATTTCAAGAGCCAGATTCTGATTCAAATTTGAGGGGCTTGAAGAGGTATAACCCATGGAGTTGCCCAGTGTATAATTAGTTTCACTACATGGTATACCATTCAAGAATAGGATATTGCTAGTTGTCTGCATGTCTCTGCAACTCAGATGATGTTGTTGAATAGCTAGAATTCTGAACTTACAGAAAATGCCTCCCATCTCAGTGCAGTTCACACCTCCACTCTTGGATCAGTGAATCCATTCTTTCCTTCATTTATCAGAACTGGTTTTTCGGTCCGTGTGTGCCACACAAGGATCTGTAGAATAAAGCAATGACAATGTGAATACTGTACTGTGTGCAGTGGGAAACTAGTAAGATATAAAATAATTGCTTAACTGGGAGAGGTTCCTATCATTCTGTCTTGGACTGGATACTTAGGGTATTTCAATGACCTGTCCTTCAGAACCTATTCTTTGCACATTACCTGTGTCTGATAATATCGGACCAAGTATTATTCATGTGATTAAAGGCCACCTAAGCAAATGATAATCCCATTGCCAGCTCCAACTATATTGTGTCATATTTTAACTTGGCAAAAGATGGCATACTCAACCTGGGTAAAACTTCAACTTACTTGAATGAGCATTAATATAACATATTTTGTGTGCCTATGTTCAAACTGCATGTCCTTGCCCATAAAAAGATGCAAATCATACAAATTCATATACTAATGGATCATTCATAATGTGCCACAGCTACAGGCAAGTGTTAAAACCTGAAATGAAACCTACAGCTTTTAAATAATTTGGTACTTTATTTTACATTGAACTTATGGCTAGGGGAAATCAATGGAATATTACTATCATTCAGGTCGTTTAAAGTGTTTTCCTGAATGTCTTTTGTGTTGTGTTAAATGTATTTGATGTATACTTGATTAGTTGTTGACTTAAGTTATTGGCATATCATGACTTCTTTCCTCTTTCAAATAATGAGAACTTTGCATTTAGTAACTTGCATAAAATCTAAAAACCGATAGACCCATTAACAGGCCATTTAGCCCCTCCTTCATTCACTTAGATTATGGTTGACCTGTATTTCAACTACACCTACCTGCTGAGGAACCAAATTCCTTGATTATGAAATGTCCACCTTATTAGTTAAAATTTCAATTGCCCCAGCATTTTTAACCTTTTTGAGTAAAAACATTCCAAACGTTTACAACCCTTCTGTGCAAAATTGTCTCTGGATTTCATTCCTTGATGTACTAGCTCCAATTTTAGTATTATGAACATGTGTTCTGAAATTCTCTACCACTGGAAGTATTTTCTCGCCATCTACTATTCAAATGCCGATGTCATTTCAAAAAACCTGATTAGATCAGCTTCACCTTTCTAAACCCATGGGAATACAAGTAATTATATACAAGCAATTTTGTAATTTAACCCTTAGCATCGTTCTGATGAATTTGACCCTTCCATTGCCAGAATACCCTTCCAGAGATCTGATGCTAAGATTGAACACAGTATATCAGATCTGATCTAACCAAGGTTCTGCATTACTGAGACATAACTTCTTCCCCATGAGACTAAGTCCCATGTACTGTTGGCTTGTTGATTACATTTTGTACCTGTAGCTAAGTTGTAATGATTTAAGAATATAAATAACTTCACACATTTTTCATCCTCTTAGTTCTAGCCATTAAGGAAATGCTTCATTTTTGACTTCTTCACAGTCAAACTTAATTGAACTCCTTCACCATATTCATGCCCAGCCTCTTAGTTGATCTATGGTCTTTTGTAGCATCCTATTCTAATTTTGCAGATTGTTGTGCTTCCCAAATTAATGTCTTTTGCACATTTGAATGTATTATTCTCTAATCTTTCAGCCAAGCCACAAACATATGAGATGGAAGCCTGCAGCCCCAGGGTAGATTTCCAATGAACACCAATTGACACAATCATTCAATCCAGCACCACTCTAATCTAAACATCCATCCAATCTGCAACCTTTTACTTTTATAAGTATCCCTATCCCAACCCATTTCTTCCAGGATGAGAATATTGCAGAGATGGCAGGGGTCACACTGAGGGGAGTACCCCATCCACCAGTGGATGAGTCCTCAGGTCAGATTAGCCGGTTTTGATCAACTAATTGGCTGCAGCCATGGCTAATATGCCTTTTAAGGACAATGGCTCAAACCTAAGAGCTGCCAAAGCAAAGTGCTGTTTTTGCAACCATCTCAGCAGCACCATTGCTTATACTAATGGGGTTGGTAAGGATGAAGCCATATCAATGTCTGTGTGCCCTCAAAGTCAGGTAACAGGAGTCCAGGGAAGCAGGGGCTTTGGCCAGACAAGCAGACATTGAGGGGTTAAGGGATTTGATAGAAGGTAAGCAGAGTCATTCCCATGAGATTTGGCCAGTTCTGCTGGGGTTCCCTAGGTGGCCATAGAGTGCTGAAAAGGAAGCCATTTCTGTCACAGTCAAAATGCCAGAAATGACAAGAAGAGGCCTACTGATCTCCTGGTGAGTTACTCATCTGCCACCTTTCCCATAATTGAAAAACTGGTTTGGTGATTCCCTAGTGCCTATCTGTCCCATTTTGCCATCCATCTCACCTTCCAGCCTTTCGCCAACAGGCCTGGAAAGTCCCAGCTTTGGAGTTAATCCTGGTTTGTAGACCATATTGTAAACATGCACTCTCTCCAATTCAACTTGTTCCTATTAGATTTTCAAGAGGAAAGGACACAGATTCGTCACATTTGTCCTCACTGAGAAAAAGTATCCCTATCTTGGGATACACAGAATAGTACACATGGATTGCACAACTGCAATGGACTGCATGTAGCAGTGTGTGCAAAGGCTCAGTAGTTGGGAGATGGAGACTGATCTGTACCTCCTACCTACTGACCACTTTCAAGGCCAATCCTTAGTTAGCACTGTCCATCCTGTAGCACTCTCAGTTACAGATTTCAATGTAATCCATAATAGACTCATTCCAGTTATAAGGGGAATTATCAAAATGACACATTACCATTTGATTCACAGGGCCTTTCATAAGGAACTGGTGTAAGCCCACCATTGCATCAATGGAGTGATGCACTATTTGTACTGTATATGGCTGCTATAAGATAGAGTCAAAACACAGAAACAGACCACTCAGCCAATCTCTGATGGTGTTTATGCCCCACAAGTCACTAAATTTGGTATGCAAAAATATCTGCTAGTGCCCAATACTCAAATAAATAAATCGAATACATTTTAAACTCTTTCATGTGCATATTCCACCTGACCTCTGTCTCAGGCTAATACATGACACATAATCACTTCCTTGAAAGTGTCTAGAACTTAACTGCAGATTTCTTTTATTCTTCTGTGTAATGTGAATGGTGATAAAGCCACTGTCTCTTGTCATAGAGTCATAGAGATGTACAGCATGGAAACAGACCTTCAGTCCAACCCGTCCATGCTGACTAAATATCCCAACCCAATCTAGTCCCACCTGCCAGCACCCGGCCCATATCCCTCCAAAGCCTTCCTATACATATACTTATCCAAATGCCTCTTAAATGTTGCAATTGTACCAGCCTCCACCACATCCGCTGGCAGCTCATTCCATACATGTACCACCCTCTGCGTGAAAACGTTGCCCCTTAGGTCTCTTTTATATCTTTTCCATCTCACCCTAAACCTATGCCCTCTAGTTCTGGACTCCCCGACCCCAGGGAAAAGACTTTGTCTATTTATCCTGTCCATGCCCCTCATAATTTTGTAAACCTCTATAAGGTCACCGTTCAGCCTCCGATGCTCCAGGGAAAACAGCGCCAGCCTGTACAGCCTCTCCCTGTAGCTCAGATCCTCCAACCCTGGCAACATCCTTGTAAATCTTTTCTGAACCCTTTCAAGTTTCACAACATCTTTCCGATAGGAAGGAGACCAGAACTGCACGCAATATTCCAATAGTGGCCTAACCAATGTCCTGTACAGCCGCAACATGACCTCCCAACTCCTGTACTCAATACTCTGACCAATAAAGGAAAGCCTACCAAACGCCTTCTTCACTATCCTATCTACCTGCGACTCCACTTTCAAGGAGCTATGAACCTGCACTCCAAGGTCTATTCGTTCAGCAACACTCCCTAGGACCTTACCATTAAGTGTATAAGTCCAACTAAGATTTGCTTTCCCATAATGCAGCACCTCGCATTTATCTGAATTAAACTCAATCTGTCACTTCCCAGTCCTTTGGCCCATCTGGTCCAGGTTCTGTTGTAATCTGAGGTAACCTTCTTCGCTGTCCAATACACCTCCAATTTTGGTGTCATCTGCAAACTTACTAACAATACCTCTTATGCTCGCATCCAAGTCATTTATGTAAATGACAAAAAGTAGAGGGCCCAGCACCGATCCTTATGGCACTCCACTGGTCACAGGCCTCCAGTCTGAAAAACAACCCTCCACCACCACCCTCTGTCTTCTACCTTTAAGCCAGTTCTGTTTCCAAATGGCTAGTTCTCCCTGTATTCCATGAGATCTAACCTTGCTAATCAGTCTCCTATGGGGAACCTTATCGAATGCCTTACTGAAGTTCATATAGATCACATCTAGTGCTCTGCCCTCATCAATCCACTTTGTTACTACTTTAAAAAACTCAGTCAAGTTTGAGAGACATGATTTCCCATGCAGTCCTTGCCTTTCCAAATACATGTACATCCTGTCCCTCAGGATTCCCTCCAACAACTTGCCCACCACCGAGGTCAGGCTCATCGATCTATAGTTCCCTGGCTTGTCCTTACTGCCCTTCTTAAACAGTGGCATCATGTTTGCCAACCTCCAGTCTTCCGGCACCTCACCTGTGACTATCGATGATACAAATATCTCAGCAAGAGGCCCAGCAATCACTTCTCTAGCTTCCCACAGAGTTGTTGGGTACACCTGATCAGGTCCTGGGGATTTATCCATCTTCAACCGTTTCAAGACATCCGTCACTAATTTCCCTTGAGAAGATACTGACAGCTGCCTCCTTAAACAACTGCACTACGTCATGTGCAGTTACACCACCAGTATGGTTAGAATGGGAACTGCAGCATTTTGATCCAGCAACAGTGTAGGTGTGACTACAAATGGTCACGTAAATATATGAAAATGCAAACAAGGAATAAGAGTCGGCACTTGGCCCTTTCAGCCTGTTCCATCATTCAATAAGATCACGGCTGATCTGATTTTAACATCAGTTCTTGCATACCAATTCCTGCCTAAACCCAAAAAACTTTCTTGTCTTTGATAATCAAGAATCTATCTACCTATCTTAAAAATATTTAAGGTTTTTACACTCTTTGCCTTTTGAAGAAGGGAATTCCAAAGATTCACAATCCTCTGAGGATTTTTCCCCTCATCTGTCTTTATTGGACAACCAATTATTTGTAAACAGCACTCTTAGATCGATATTTTCTCACAAGAGGAAACATCTTTTCCACATCCACCTACAAGTCCCTTCAGGATCTTAAACATTTAAATTAAGTCACCTCTCACTCTTCTAAATGCCAGAGAATATGAATAAGGATGGTATGTGACTTTGAGGAAAGATTGCAGTGGTGTTCCCATGCATCTACTAAACTAGTCATTCTAGTTAATTACCTTCATGGGTTTGGAAAGTACTAATAACGGAGAGTTAGGAAATAACTAAAGAGCATCTACTGAATGGTACACATTATTTCACTGCGTGGAGGGAGTGAATTTTTAATGTGGTGATAGGGAGCTAATCAAGCCAGTTGTTTTGTCCTGGATTGTGTCAAGCTTCTTGAGTGTTGTTGAAGATGATTTTATCCAAAAATGTAGAATATTTCTATCATACTCCTGACTTGTGACTTGTAAATGGTGACTGACGTCAAGGAGTCAGGTGAGATATTCATGGCAGCATTCATAGTCTCTGACCTAGGATTGTTCCCACACTATTTATACAGCTGGCCCAGTTGAGTTTCTGGTCTACAGTAGCACACAGGAACATTGATAGTGGGGCATTTAGTGATAATAATGCCATTGAATGTCAATCAGAAATTATTTGTTTCTCTCTTGTTGGAGGTGGTCATTGTAGGTATTTGTATGGTGCAAGTGTTACGTGCCACTTCTCAGCCCAAGTCATGTGTTATTCAGAGCTTGTTGTTTATGGACAATGGACTGTTTCAGTATTCAATGAGTCATGAATGGTGGGAAACATTGTGCAATTATCAGCAAATATCCCCCTTATGATGGAAGGAGGATAGAGCAGCTGAAGATGTTTGTCCCTGAGGAACTCCTGTAGTTATGTGCAAAGACTGAGATGATTAGCCTCCAACAACCACAATTATCTTCCAGTGTGCAAGACATGATGACAATCAGTGGTGAGTTTTCCAGATAATTCTTATCGACCCCACTTTTGCTCAGGTTTCCTGACATGAACCTCGATCACCTGCTATTTTGATACAAAGTGCTGTCAGTCTCATCTCAACTTAGGCATTCTGCTCTTTTGTTCATGTTTGGACCCAGGCTGTAATGAGGTCAGTAGCTGATTGGCCCCGGTGGAACCCAGACTGAGCATCAATGAGTAGGTTATTGCTGTGTAAATGCCATTTGGTTGTGTTGACAACAATAGCTGCCTTGACTTTGCTGCTGATCTTGAGGTGATTATTGGGAAAGTATTCAGCTGCATTGGCTTTCACCTGTTTGTTATACCAAAGGCATGTCTGGGCAATTTTCCACATTGCTGGGTAAAGGCTTTTACTGTACATGCACTGGAAAAACTTGGCAAGCTATGTGACAATTGGGACACTGTTGGAATGTTGTCATGGCCCATAGTTTTTGTAGTGTCCAGTACCTTTAGCCATTTCTTCATAACATATAGCGTGAATGGATTGGCTAAAGACTGATGTGTTGCTGAGGTTGTTGGGTAGCATCGGAGATGGATCATTAATTTGGCCATTTGGATGAAAGTTTGGTTGTAAAAGCTTCAGCCTTATCCTCTGCTCTGATGTGCTGGGCTCCACCATCATTATGCGTGGGCATATTTGTGGAACCTTTCCTTCTGGTTAGTTGCTTAATTGTCCACTACAATTCAGGACTGGATGTGACAGGACTGAAGAGCTTTTGTATGTTTCTTTGTTTGCAGTATCATTTAGCTCTGTCTGCCATATGCTTCTTCCATTATTTGACCTGCCAGTAGTGTAGGCTTGGTACTGTGCCTGGCGTACTCTGCTGCACTCTTCATCGAACCAGAGTAGATCCCTTGGCTTTACAGCAAGCACAGGATGATAAGAAATACGAGTGGTTAGACACCAACTGGTCCTTCAAGCCTACTGCAATGTTTAACAAGATTGTGGTTATCAGATTATGTTCTTGACTACACTTTCCTGCTCATCTCAAATCCCTTGATTGATTCATCGATCAAAAATCAAGCTTGAACATATTGTCAATGGTTCTGCCTCCAATACTTTCTGTGGAAGAAAATTCCAAAGACACTCAGAGGAGAAATTTCTCCTGATCTCTGTCTCATATACCTCTTTCTTTCAAACTGTGGTCTTCAGTTCTGATTTATCATCATAAAACAAAACAAACATCTTTTTGGTATATAGCCTGTAAAGCCAGCTCAGAATCTCTTTTGTTTCAGTAAAATCATCTCTCATTCTTGTAAACTCCACTGAATACAGGTCTAATCCATGAACCTTTCCTCGTAAAGCAACCCTTTCATCTCAACAACCCAATCAATCTTGTGAACCTTCTGAACTACTTGTAATATAAATATATCCTTCCTTAGCTGGTTACAAACAGTGCATCTGTCTCATGAATTTGCCAATAGAATATGCCATTGTTAAGAACTGCAAAATATTTTGTTACGTCTTCCACTGTTTCTCTACAACACACAAACATACAAATGTACAAATTAAGAACAAGAGTAGACCATTCAGCCCCTTGTGCCTGCCCTGCCAATCTAAAAGATGAGGGTTGATCTGATTATTTTATCTTTTAACCTATAATTTGAGTCCACTTGGTACAACCCTACCTACATATCCTTTCAACTGCCTAAATATAAAACAGTATGTGAAGTTCTATCACATTATGATTGCTCTTTCCCAGATAAGTTTAGGAAAGATCATTAATTAATCTTACCTCATTATACATTTGAAGGTGTAAAATGAAACACTTCTTTGTTTGTTCCAGCATATATAGTTATAAAATACTATCTCAAATACCCTCTATGATCTCTTCCTCCATGCTTCCTTTGCCAATTTTGATTTGTCTGTTGAAAATGAGATTGAAATTGTCTATGATTACTGCAGCACATTTCTTACAAGCTCCATTGTTTCCTGAATGTATAACATAGCTACTATTCAAGGGCCTATAAACAGCTCCTCTCAGTTTTTAGTCAGAAGTTACACCAGGCTATAGGCCAGCAGGTTTATTTAAACTCACAAGCTTTCAGAGTGCTGCTCCTTCATTAGAGGAAGGCCTGATGAAAGAGTTTTGAAAGCTTGTGACTTTAAATGAACCTGTTGGACTATAACCTGGTGTCGTATGACTTTTAATTGTGTCAATCCCAGTCCAACACCAGCATTTCCACATCTCAATTATTTATTTTTGTCGCACCTGATTTCATTCTTTATTATTAGAGCTACCATATCGCTTTTCATTTCATTTCCATGTCCTTCTGAAGTGTCAGGTCCCAATGAATATTCAGTTATTAGCCTTAGTCACTGTGTAATTATGCCATTGCTAGAGAATGAGGTGACAGATTGTAGTTGAACAAAGTTCTGTTACTGCTGATGGCCCATAATGACTCATGGATGCTCAGTTTTGATCTGCCGTGTTTATTCTGAATCTATCTCGTTTTGCACAGTAGTATTGCCACTGAGCACAGTGTTGTGCGTTCACACTGGAAAGAGATAGTGTCATCTCCACAGAGACTACGAGGCAATCATTCCTACCAATACGGTTATGGGTTACTGCATTTCCTACAGGTAGATGAGTGAGGATAAGGTCTGCTAATGTTTTCCTCTTGTTTTCATTACCACCTACTGCAGACCCAATTTATCCTTCAGGATTCAGCTATTGTGGTCAGTGGTGTTCCTACTGAGCTACTGTTAGTCACAGACATTAACTCCCCCACCTACAGCACATACTGTTTCCTTGCCACCCTTGGTGCTTCTTTCAAGTGATTTTCAACATGGAGACCCATTGATGATAATCATCAGGAGGTCCTTTTCTCTACAATGGTCTGATGCTGGGGTCTGGGTCCAATGTTGAGGACTCCCAGCACAGCCTCTCCCTGAGAATGACCTACTATACAGTTACTTCTGGTGGGTCTGTACAATGGCAGATTCTGCAACACTGGCTTTAAGAAATGATTCTGTGAGAATGACTGTGTCAAGTTGTTGCTGGTCCATGAAACAACTATCCCAATTTTGACAGAAAATCCTGGATTTTAGCAAGGAGGACTTTGCAGGGTTGCCAGGGCTGTGTTTGCCATTGTTATTGCTGGCGTTTAGGCCAATGCCAGGTGGTCTGTCTGGTTAAACTCATCTTCAACTTTTATATTGGGGTTTAGTACCAATAGTGGTGGTTTGCTTGGGCATTTCACTGGTATTTAAATACATTGCTGTGGGTCTGGAGTCAGATCTAGGTCAAATATGATAAGGGAAACTGATTTTCTTCCTTGGAGGATTGTAATCAATCCTATTAGTTTTACAAAAATTAATGATAGTATAATGAGCACAATAACTGAAACTAGCTTTCAGTTACATAGTTTGTTGTCCTTCCTTCATTCATTCAGGGGATGTTGGCGACACATTTGAGGCCCATCTTGAATTGACCTTGAGAGCAATTAAGCAATTAAAGTGATCTGGAAAAGGAGCAAGAGTGACATGAGGATAATCATTTTCACAATTAGGGTAGTTAGGGTTTGGAAATGCACTCCTGAGATGTTTAATGAAGGCAGGGTTCAATTGGGGCAGCTGATGATTATTTGGAAAAATATAATGTGTAAGGGTATGAGGAAAAGCAGGAAATGGGGACTAGATAATGATGCCCATTTAATGAACTGGTGCAAACATGATGGGCTGACTGGCCTCCTTCTGCACTGGAATACTTCAGTGATTCTGCGAAGAGTCAATCACATTGCTTTGGATAAGGAGTCACATGTAGGCAAGGAATACAGATGTCCTTCCCTAAAGGACCACAGTGAACCAGACAGGCTTTTACAATAATTGGCAATAGTTTCGCTGTCACCATTACTACAAATAACTTTACACCTCAGATTTACTAATCAAATTTAAATTCCACCAATTGCTGTAGTATTTTAATTAATGTCCCCAGAGCATTAATCTGGATTACTACCCCAATGATGATATGACTGTACTGTCTCCCTCTGCATTCTGAAGCTCTTTGCAGCCATGAGGAAGGTCTGAGGCTGACTGCTGGGAAATAAGGCTATGCCTTGCAACCATCGAGCATGACCATTTCCATAACATGCGTTCTAGGCTGAGTCATGATTCAATGAGGACATTATCAAAGCCAAATCCACTTCTATAGCCAGTATCTCATTATGTGTGGGTATAGTATGTACCAGTTAATGGTTGTTAAAGTCTTTTCAGAAGCATGAATTATTATCTTTGCATTGACTATTACATTGACAACTGTGACCAGCACAATCACGGAAAGCTAACAATGGAACACACTTGGGATTCCAAGAGACAATTTTTTTCCATAATGGCAAGCTAAGGCCAGAGGACTTTGTTCCATTCCAGTACGAACACATATCACTGGCAGTATTCCTGGTGTAATGGGAGGCAAATATCCCTCACACTTCATTTCAATGTTTCCCTAGAATATTTGCTTTGACTGAAATCCTGCAGGGCAAGTGGCCAATAAAGCTCATTTCCCTCAAAGTATAATACACTGATCCTAGTTTATAGAGTGATACACAACCCACAGGTTTGGTTGAGTAAGAGTAAACTGTGTGTGTTAATTAAGTCCCAATTGGAACGTTACTTTACTTTAGTGCAATTTGAAGCTTTAGGTTCCAGCTCTTTTAAAGTTATGAGTTCCCGCAACAAGCTGGTTTCCTGGTATCCTCCCTTGATTCCATACAGCTGAAAGTTGGCTGAAGGTTTCATGAGTATCAACTTAACGTTGATTGCAAACCCTGCCATATCAATAGCAAAAGGTCTATTTGGGTCAAAAACAGTTTTCCAACCGATGACTTTTCCTGCATTGTTCACTTTGGGAGACTCGTATAGCAGTCCACCAACGAAAGCTACAGGCCATACTGAAACCTTTTTTGTGAATCGCATCTGAAAAATAAAAACAGTCAGGTGAATTTTATAAACTTTGCAATGGGTGTTTGCCTGGGCTGTGTGCCTTAATTAGAATTGATAAGATTTTAATGCCTGCAAATGTAACATTAAAAGGAATTAATTGAATCTACAGTTGATTGCTTATCAGATCTGGTAACTTAGCAACACAGTACTGACAATCTCAAAGTGTATTTATCGCTGAGGTTTATGGCTATTTAGCTCTTTCCTGACCATTTCAAACCTTCCACTTATTCAAAAATTGTTTGGTGTGCTCTGTAACATCTGGGTCTCAAAATACTGATTTCTGGTTGTCAATTCTGTCCAGACTTGACCCGATTCTAGCATTTAGTGTCACTGTCAATAAGTAGCATCAAAACAATCAAATTATGTTTGCTTTATTTTCTCCAATTTCTTTCCCTGAAATTCACCCTCTGATGCATGCTATCTGCATTAGTGGTAATAATTGAGTTGGATTGATATAGCTACAATGATATGTTTAATACTCAATCCCCAGACGTAAAATTTAAGGCATGCTACAGAATTCCTCCCCTCTACCTACAAACTAACATTAATGAAATGTTTACTTCAGACACCCAAATACCAGCAATGCTAGGGATTTATGTTCAATGGAAAAGCGTGGTGCTGGAAAAGCACAGCAGGTCAGGCAGCATCCAAGGAGCAGGAGAATCGATGTTTCAGGCATAAACCCTTCATCAGGAATGTGGGGGTTGGAGGGAAGGGGAGATAGGGCTGAGAGATAAATAGGAGGGTGGGGGGAAGATAGCTGTGAAGGCGATAGATCAATAAGGTGGTGGGTGAAGGTGATAGGTTGGAGGGGAGGGTGGAGTGGATAGGTAGGAAGGAAGATGGACAGGTGGGACAGTTCAAGAGGGTGGTGCCGAGTTGGAAGGTTGGATCTGGGTGATGAGGAAACTGGTGAAGTTGACGTTGATGCTGTGTGGTTGGAGGGTGCCAAGGCGGAAGATGAGGTGTTCTTCTTCCAGGCATCAGGTGGGTTGGATTTGGCGGTGGAGGATGCCCAGGACTTGCATATCCTTGGGGAAGTAGGAGGGGGAGTTGAAATGGTTGGCCACAGGGCGTTAGGGGTGTTTGGTCCTGTCTCTCCAATGTAGAGAAGACCACATCGAGAGCAAGGGACACAGTAGATGAGGTGTTTGGATGTGTAGGAAAATCTCTACCGGATGTGAAAGGATCCTTTGGGGCCTTGGATAGAGGTGAGGGAGGAGGTGTGGGTTCATCCTTCTATTGAGTTAAGGACTTCCATTCTACCTTCTTTTTAATACAGTAGCTTGTAACCTCACCCTGCAGTAAATGTTTAATTGATATTAGTTATTTTTTAACTAGCAAATTTTCAACACAACCAACTTTACTAGTTTTACTAACAGGAATAAACTACCAGTACTTGTTAAATGTTAATTATGGCAACATGCAATCTATAACAAATATTATTTATCCAGTGACTGTGATAAAGGCTATAAAATAATAGATCACTGCAGAGCATAACACTTAAATGCTTATGCTTTGATACAAGGCTTGTCATGGAGACAAAGGGAGCACCTCCTCAAAGAGTTCCAAACTGTAAGTGTTGTCATCATCAGCAAAGTAAACCACGCCCTCTGATGATTCATTAGGGTTCAATTTGTCTCTCAACCAACGCAGACCCAAATTTCTTTGCAGAGTACCCCTTGGCGTGCGAGAAGATGATTTACTGAGGCCCATCTTCACACTTTTTGGGCTTTGGATGTTCAGGTGGGTGAAGTTCAGTCCACTCTTTTCCAGCAGCAGTGCTACTAAACCGGTCCTGCGGGGAGAGTCCTCAACAACAATCCAGTGCAGGTTCTGTACGTGGAGGAAAGTGTTAGCTAGCCTGGTCAGCTCTGCTTTCTGAACTGGTCTCGTATAGGTCGGTGTTATGACGTAGATGGTTGGTAAGGACTGAGACCACTGGGGAGGTCTGGTGTATATGTATTCCAGTTTGATGATCTGCTGAGTAAGCATTGCTTCCTGGTGGACACAGACACTTTGTTCCTCTTTGTTTTGAGAGCTGTTGGTGAGTATCCTTTTAGTTCCATTGTCAGGCTCCTCTGAAAAGGAAGCGATTAGAGATATTCAAGTTAGTTGCAGAAGCCTTGTGTCTTTCAGTAAACGTCACCTTTCATAGAAAAGCAAAAATTGTGAATACAGAAGTTCAGAAAGTAAACAACAGTGGTGGAAACAGTAGGTTAGATCACATCTGTAGAGGGAAACAGACCCAATGTTTCAGGTCGAGATTACCTTTCATCATAAAGATAGAAGATTAATCAACTTGGGGTTGGTGGAAGGAAGGATGCAGAGATCTGGAAAAACAACAGGGAAGGTGTGTGATTGAGGGTAAAAGAGGAGAGACTAACTGACAAAGGATTGCACAGTACAAATGCCATAGAGGGTAATTGTTTATAGCATTATTAATGGAATATCTTCCAACAGTCTGAGTTTAAAAAAGAGACGAAGGAAGCTAATCTGTCTCAAAACAAGAGAATGCTGGAGAAACTCAGTAGGTCTGGCAGTATCCATGAAGGGAGAAACAGTTAACATTTCAAGTTCAGTATGACTCTTCTGCAGAACGTTTTGAAGTATTAGCCCTTTCTCTCCATAGATGCTGCCAGACTTACTGAAGCCTGTCAGCACTTTCTGTTTCCATTTCAGATCTCCAACATCAGCAGCATTTACTTTTATTATAGAAATTACCAAACTAGATTCAGTTATGACCCGATATATTGATTATGTCCAATTTGATATGAACTGTGCCAAGTCCGAAATATATAGCGGCAAACCTATATATATCAGCCCTGCAACATAGAGATAATACCAAACCAATTCTAAGATATGATCAGATAAAGTCTACCAGAGATCTAACCAAATTAAAGATCAAACAGGAAAAACCTGATAAATTTAGAACATTATCAGATTGGAATAACACTGAATCAGATGTAGAGGGGGGGATTCTTATGACCTTGCTCTTTATAAACTGGCTAGGACCTGAGGCAGTCCCTTTCCTGATGGTCTCTGAGTAATGCTACCTGTGTGAATTTCCCAGAGACAGCCAAATGGGAGGTTGCCTCTGCAAGTTCCAATCAATGTGGAAGAATTGGTGGCACTAAGGCTGCCTTAACCCCGGGATGGTCAGAGCTGCATTGAGACAGGTGGGTGCAGTTGATGCAGGAGGGAGACTCAAGGTGGAATCATACACTGCAGATGTGGAAACAAATCAATAACAATAAGCAAAGGCAGCTACCAAGTCAACATTGTGGAGGGGAAATCTTATTGCAGACTTAGTGGGTTCTACAAATGAGACCTCAATGGTGTGCTAGTTTACCACTCCAGTGATCCAGGGATTTGGCCTCAGATAAGATCCCAGCAACATCCCAAATCTGAGTCAATGTGACTATTTAATTGCCACCCATTTGTGACCCACTGCTGCCGAATGAGTATCTAGTATGTCCAGTCTCTGGCAAGATCCCTCGAAGATAAGCTAGCATGAAGTAACTGATCCAACTACCTACTTTACCAGTTGGTGTCCTCTCTTTGAACCTGCTTCAGGATGATTCTCTCCAGACAGAGCCAAACATGCTATGGGGAATATCAACCAGATATAAATGTTACCAAGCCTGATTTATAGGATGGGATGAAATGTCCAGCTTGAAGGTAAATTTAAGATTAACACTGGGGAGTGGAAGGTGCTGATCCTGCCGCTTTCACATCTTCGATGCTCTCTGATTTCCCAAAGACAATGGTAACAACCTGCAGTTGTCCAGTCCCAACCTGTAGAAAAGCTGTGGGCGTAAACGCTGATGAGTTAGCCAGTCACCTGGCAAGGGGTCCTTTTTATGTAAACAAAAACATTACTCATAGGACACGGGCAATGCTAGCTGGCCAGCATTTATTATCCATCTCTAGTTGCCCTTGAGGAGGTGGGGGTGAGCTGCTTGAACTACTGCAGTCCACTTGGTGTAGGTTGACCCACTTTGCCCTTAGGGAGGGAATTCCAGGATTTTGACCAAAGGCAGTTAAGAAACAATGATATATGTCTGAGTCAGAATGCTGAGTGGCTTCCCATGTACCTGCTGCCCTTGACTTTCCAGATGGAAGTAGTCTTGGGTTTGGAAGGTGCTGTCTGAAGACCTTTACGGAATTTCTACAATGCATCTTGCAAGTAGTACACACTGCTATCCTGAGCATCAGTGGTGGAGGGAGTGAATATTTGTAGATGTGGGTGTGGTGCCAGTCAAGCGGTCTGCTTTGTCCTGGATGGTGTCAAGCTTATTTTGTGTTGTTGTGGCTGCACCCATCCAGGCAAATGGGGAGTATTCTATCACACTCCTGACTTGTGCCTTGTAGATTTTGGGAGTCAGGAGTTGAGTTAATTGCTGTAGTATTCCTAACTTCTGACCTGCTCTTGTAGCCACTGTATTTGCATGGCAAGTCCAACTGAGTTTCTGGTCAATAGTAACCCCCAGGATGTTGATAGTGAGGCATTCAGTGATGGTAACACCATTGAATGTCAAGGCACACTGATTAGATTGTCTCTTACGGGAGATGGTCATTGCCTAGCACTTGTATGATGTGAATGTTACTTGTCACTTGTCAGCCCAAACCCCGATACTGTCCAGATCTTGTTGCGTTTAAACATGGACAGCTTCAGTGTTTGAGGAGTTGCAAATGCACAACTTTTCAGCACCAACATCGATGAATATCTTTACTTCTGACCTGATGATGAAGAGAAGATCATTGATGAACCAGCTGAAGATGAATAGGGCCTACGATACTACCCTGAGGAACTCCTGTAGAGATGTTCAGGAGCTGAGATGACTGACACCCAATAACCACAACCATCTTCCTATGTGCCAGGTATGAGTCCAATCAGTGGAGAGTTTGCCCCCTGAGATCCATTGATTCCAGTTTTACTCAGGTTCCTTAATGCCACACTCTGTTGAATACGATCTTGATTTCAAGGGCTGGCACTGTCACCTCACCTCTGAAATCCAGCTCTTTTGTCCATGTTTAAACCAAGGCTGTAATGAGGTCAGGAGCTGAGTGGCCCTGGCAGAACCCAAACGGTGTGTTACTGAACAGATTATTGCTGAGCAGGTGCTGCTTGATGACACCTTCCATCACTTTACTGATGATTGGGAGGAGACAGATGGGGTGATGATTGGCTGGGTTGGATTTGTCTTGCTTTTCAGGTACAGGATATACCTGGGCAGTTTTCCACATTGCTAGATAGATGTCAGTATTATAACTGTACTGGAAGAGCTTAGCTAGGGGCGTGGCAAGTTTTGGAGCACAGGTCTTCAGTAATATTGCTGGAATGTTGTCAGGGCCCTTAGCCTTTGCAGTATTCAGTGCATCCAACTGCTTCTTGATATCACAGAGGGTGAATTGAATTGGCTGAAGGCTCGTATCTGTAATGCTGGGGACCACTGGAGGAGGCTGCGATAGATCATCCACTTGGCATTTCTGACTGAAGATTGTTGCAAATGCTTCAACCTTATCTTTTACACTGATGTGTTGGGACTTTTCATTAGTTAGAATGGGGAGGCGTCCTCTTCTACCAAGTTATTTAATTGTCCACCACCATTCACAATTGGATGTGGCAGGACTGCAGAGCTAGGATCTGATCCCTCTTGGAATCATTTAGCTCTGGGGCTACCAGTTACAGCTTATGCAGTTTGACATGCAAGTAATCCTGTTTGGTAGCCTCACCGGGTTGCCACCTCATTATTAGGTTGTCCATTGGTGAAGATCTCCATATGGTCTAAATACCAATCCCTCCTTCTCTGCCTGGCCCCAACTAGCCCAAGTTACCTTATTCCTCATGCTCCCTTCACTGCATGGGCCACATTGCAGTACCAGTACTGGCCACTAGCCATGGTGGCACCGACTGGCAGCAATTGGTGAGAGGCCAAAAGATCTTAGATCGGATGAGGCAGATATCATGCTGTGGATACTATATCAGGATAGTGAGGGTGTAATTCCCCTCAGAGGAGCCTAAATGTCTGACCGCAGGAAGGAGGACACACCCCCTACTATAATTGTTAAATTTTGTCCATTGCTTTTGCCAGATCAGTTAAACATGATATGACACCACATAACGGTATGATTAAACCGGACACAGATTATGACACATTAGATACGAATATCCTGTAGAATGATTACAGTACAGATAAAGATCTTCCAGTCTTTGTCTTCATGTTGCTTCTTTGGAAGAGCATTTCAGCTAGTCCCACTCCCAGCATTTATCCATGGCCTGTCAAATCCTTTGAATCAGGTAATGATCCAATTCTCTTTATGAGCCATAATTGAATTTGCCATTACCTCACTCTCGCAGCGTGTCCGTGTCCTAACCACTCACTGAATGTGAAGTGATGTCTGCCTTTGGCTCTGTTACCATGTATCATTTAGGCCAAGTACCAGGCAAGGTTCAAGAGGGAAGCTTACAATCGCTTCTGAACTTTCCATCACTGATTTCCTCCCTATAAATATCTGATAGGTTAGCATTTACCAGAAGCAGAACACAATCAGCTATATAACTACTGTGGGTACAAGATCAAGTAGGAAAAGAAACAGAAAATAGTGTTGCAGAGGATCAGTGCAGCATTTCCTGTAACGCAAATGTATGTTAAATTTACAGCTGGCATAAAATCAGGATTTATAGTTGACAAAGAGGAAAGAAAGTCGAGAGTGGGGTGCTGGAAAAGCACAGCAGGTCAGGTAGCCTCCGAGGAGCAGTAGAGTCAGGGTGCTGCCTGACCTGATATGCTTTTCCAGCACCACACTCTGGACTCTGATCTCCAGCATCTGCAGTCCTCATTTTCTCCAAAGAGAAAAAAACAATGCAAAAAAAGCAGACTGGGCAGTCAAGTGGCAAATGAATTTTAAGAGATAAATGCGGAGTGGTTTCACTTTGGTAGGGAAAACAGACACTTTTTACTCAGAAAAGAAAAAGCTTAACAAGAGCACAGAAAGCTACAGATCATTAAAAGCAGCAACTTGGCCTAAATGATACATGGTAACAGAGCCAAAGGCAGACATCACTTCACATTCAGTGAGTGGTTAGGACACGGAACACGCTGCGAGAGTGAGGTAATGGCAAATTCAATTATGGCTCATAAAGAGAATTGGATCATTACCTGATTCAAATGTTAACAAACTAGCATTTATTTCGTGGTATATTCAATTCACAAGTAATGAAGGTATGTTAAAATTGAACAGGATCTTGGTCCGTTCCCTCAGGTTAGAGCAAGGTTCCAGCCTCCATCTTTATGAAAGGAAACAGAACAGAATCGAATATCTTCATGATTGCGTACTTACTTATGGTTCGGAGCTAGACATGAAATGTAGCACAAACCTGTCCTCCGATCCAAATGACAACTTCAATCTTACAATCAGCATAAAGTCATGTACCAGCCTACTTGAGGAAAGCCCTATCCTGAGACCCTGGTTTCAGTCCATGACCAGAACCTGTCATCATTGTTCTTGAAATGAAGGTGAGTAAATCTGCTTATCAAACTGAGAGTCTAAAGTGGAATAGACATGACCAATCTTTTCTCCGCATGCAGGATTTGGATGATGTAGCAGCACCATGCCACTTTCACTTGAGCTGCCCTCGAAAGCTCCTAAAGGCACAACAAAATATTACACATTATGGTACTCATTGAAGGTGACAAGTCAAGCATTCACACCATAATGAGGCAGACATAACTGTGTCGCACTGATCATGTAGCCAAAATGCTTGACACTCACTGACCAAAGTTTTATGGAGAGTGTGAGTCTTGGGTGTTCTCTCAGGGCAGTTAAAGGAAGTACCACAAGCAGAATTTGATTGCTTCCCTTCGGAGTTCTGATATTGACTTGACTCCTGGGTGAAAACTCCTTAGAGTTCCTACACATTTCTCAATCAAACAAACTTCTTTGGAAGCAAACACATATCAATTAAAAATGGAAGCAAAGCAAAGCCTGGGCAAGCAATTTGTCCAAGATCAGATGTCTGCAAATTCCTGCCTTATTTCCAGCAGAACATTCTGGGCAAAGGTCAGCCTCAGCAATCCTCTAAGTGCTCACCGAGAAACTACCAAACACCCTGATAATGAACATTAACACTTCCACCTCAAAGGTCAAAGAAGAGAGGAACGAAAGTACACAGAAAAGCAGGAGAAAGTGTCAAAGACATTTGCAGGGGTGTGAGCAGAACCTAGAGTTTACAGACCTCAGGGTAGTTTGAACAGGTTGGGTTTTTATTTAGAAAGAAGACTTAAAGGTGGTTTATTGAGGTCTTTAAAAAACTGAATGGGTTGACTGAAGTAGATGTGGTGGGAATGTTTCTGCGTGCATGGAACCCAAAACTTACTATGCGTAGTCACTAATAAGGAAACAAAGTGACATTTCTTTACACAGAGAGTGGTTAGAATGTGAAACGCTTTGTCTCAGGAAGTCGTTGAGGTGAATATCTTAGATCGGTTCAAAAAGACAAATGCATAAAATGTTTCTAACAGGTATGTTGAAGGGCTAAGATGAGATAACTGGAACAGGAGTTAAAGGTAAAGTTGTCATGGTCCCAGAGACTGCTCACATTACAAAGAAACAACTGGTCCAAGTTTAACCTGAGGGTCACCACACCTCAGGTGAGGGGAGAGATTGAGAAGGAGAGTCCTTCAGAGTAACCTCAGCTAGTGCAGGAACTGAACCCATGCTATTGGCATCAATCTGCATCACAAACCAGCTG